>NC_056747.1:1069836380-1069966380 GCF_019279795.1 Protopterus annectens | reverse complement strand
ATCTTGCTATGCCTTTCAAAAAAGTTTAATTTGTTGGTAAATCATTAAGGATTACAGACAGTCAATAAATCCAAACATCAGAGTTTTATACTTCTTATTGCCCAAAAAATGCATGTTGATATAAAAGGTATTATTGTATTAAATTTTTAGAATTAGAATAATATTTAAAATGTGTTCCTGATTTTGAACCTCTATTCTGCTATTATGTTTGGCACTGCACTGAAGTTGAGAGTTATAGTATCTAGTGTTCTGTGAGTATTTATATAAACCCTGAAAAAGAAAATCATCGCTATAGATTGGAAGCATCAGCTCTTCTTAAAATTCAAGGTTTGCAGTGACATCAGTCATTCTGGGTTGCTGATCTCTCTACTGTTTGCCTTGCTCATGTTCATTATCAGCTTTATCCTAACAGGGTCTTATCAAAGCTGGGTTCGGGTTAAAGTGCATAACCAGGAAATTAATAAATTTTTTCTCCTCATTTTCCCCAACCAGAAGAAGCTTTTCTGGGGCCTCCATGCAGTTGAGGATGATGAAGGGGCCCCTCCCTGCAGCCATGGGTATTGCAGGTACCTAAAGCTATCTATGTTAGTTTTAGTAGAAAGAACGTCCACCAGCAGGGTTTAGCTAAGCCACGGGCACTATGTTACTGATAAAATATTTAATGGAATTGTGAAGGCTGTTACTTGATAAAACACTGTTGCTATAACCACAGAAATGTTTGAATGTTAAAGGAGATACAAATAAGAGTTATTATCCTCTTGGTTTATTAAGTATATGAGACTGCTGTACTAGCTTTTATTGGTTTGACAGATGTTACAAAATATCAAGATAAGACAACTTTCTGTGGTTGGGGGCCCCCACCTACCGCAGGGGTCGCTGGTGCCTAAAGCCGGCTATGACACCATCCAGAATAACACATTTCTTAACAAACCATCTTCACTTTAATCCATATTAATAGATTAAAAAAACAGTTCAAAAGGCCAATCAGTATTAATAGATGAATGTTATAGCTTTTTGTTTTTTTTCTGGTAACCATATCTCTCAATTGTATATCATTTTGAGTCTTAAAATGTGCATGTTATTACTATTATGCATGCATTATTAAGAAATGTTTGAACTAATATCCATGGTAAATAATACTGAATTATAATGCTTCATAACAATAATTTACTTAAGCATATAGTAGCACATTTTAATTTTACAAATTTCTTAGCTGAAGTTGTTAGTACGCATTTAGTAGGTGTTCCACATTTTGCCCTTTTGTTCTACATTATGAGAGGCAGTATTCCACGTTTTACAGACAGAAGGGTGAGAGCTATGCTGGTAAGGCATTAACATTTTTTAATTTGAAAAGGGAAACACTATCAGTTGGAGAATTCTATATCAATGGTGTGTAGCATTTTTTTCTGGTAATGCATTTAAATACTAGTTTCACCTATCAAGCAGGCAAACCAAAGTACAGCACTTTGCAAGCTGTGTGACACTCAGGATTTGTGTCTCCTGTCCCATAAATCTCTGAGCTGGAACACATAATATTTCAGCACAGGCATGGGTGAGTGAGGCACAGCCTGATCAATCCAACGGTATGTGCCTTCTGGTATTAGACATGCTTGGGGCCTGCATAACAAAAAGGTAAGGCACAATGTTGGAACTGTGATGTCATCATCTTATCCCAATGATGGTCATATTGTTGTGCCCCAATTAAACAGATTTTTGCCATTGTTTACAAAATAGATTAGGCGTTACCTTTCTTCTAGCTGATTTTCATATATGGCTGTTTTCTTACTGGAACATAACATTCCATTAATTAATTTTTTTCAGCAAACAACCTAACCCTTGAAATGAAACCATAGCGGCTGTTAATACTTTATAGTTAGGCAATCCCAGTACCAGATCTCTTATTTTCCCCTGTAACTAACATACTAATTCTTTTGTGTTCACTTATATTTTTAAAAATATGATTAATTTTATAAGTATAGTAACATATTCCAACATTACAGAGTTATGTGGTCATAGCAGTACATCTTGGTGAAACAACATACTGTAACTATTTAATGCTTTAGATCAGATGGGCATGCTGTAATCAGAGATAAATCCAGACCTCATTAAGTGTGACAGATTAAGCAGTCAGATACTTCTGTGATGACATCATGCAATTAATATGGCATGGTTCTGATAGCTTAAGAATAGTAAACTTGTATAATGGAAGAAAAAAAAACAGAAGATGACTAGGAATGACCCAGGTTCATGCAACTCATCTCAGCAAAAGTAAAAGAGATCTAACAACAGCCATGAGGAATAAGGTCCAAGCATACGTAATGTTTTATTTCACAGCTTCTGGCTATATTTTAGTTAAAATGAAAACTTTAAAGCTGATAATAATAACCACAATCTCCATATCTGAACAGTTGTATAAAATCTATATCCACTAAAAGAACAGCCTGAGAGAAGCCTGTATTTCATCTGCACATTCCCAGTTTATAGAGCCTGATGCTATTTTCCTATTTTGAAACCCATCTGTCAGCTCTTAGATTGTGTCAGTTTCTGAGCAGAGATGCCTTGGTTTGAAATTAACAAGACAATAAGTAGTTCAGAAGATTCTAGTAACATAAATAGCTTATGCAGTGCCCTTTCTGATTTTATAATGTCACGCAGCTATGCGGCAAATGACTTGTAAGTCAGATAACATTTCTGATTTAACTGCAGGCCAGGAGTCCGTTTACACTTCTTGAAAATGTTCATTTTAAATGCACCGAAAGTTGAACAGTACACAGAAAAATCCTTTAATCTTGTCTCTGAAATACAATGCCAGGAGGTATCTTGCAGATATCTGTGGTCAAAGACTAAAAAGATGTGCAGAATTGACTTTGAGTACTGAATTCTGCGTTACTGCTGCAAGCTTGTTACAAGTGGCAGGTCCACAAATAAATATTGGAGCAGTTTCTTAAAGGGCAGGGAGCATATTCCTGATTGATTTGTAAAAAACTTTGTGCAGACAGAAAGCCTGTTTAGTTTCTAGTATTGTTTTTTTTTCTTGCGTACATTTTCAAGTGGTCTTTGGCTGATGTGTATTTTCCTTTGCCTAGACGGATTTTGAAGTTATTGCTCAAGTCATTAACAGAATCAAGTTCTGCAAACACATTATGTTTCTTGCTTCCACCTTACAGCTTATGATAGTGTGATCATAACCATTTAAGAAGACAGTGGTGGCCTCAACAGCAGGCTGTTAGGAAGGAGAAGAAAGCTATTGCCAATAGCCTTATATTCCCATTAATGTCGATTTTTTTTCCATCGTAAATGTTTCCTCAAAATCTTGTTTCCCTTTTCCATGTCTGATATTTTCACCCATTTTGCTGGTTTATTAGAACAAAGTACAAACTAGTTCGAAGAAAGAGTTGTTCTGTTGTATAATGTGTAACCATTCTCTGATAAGGAATACCAAAAAAACTAGGGTACTTTAAACAGGGTTTAGTTAATGTTATGGATATTAGAAAGATTAATTGATTGTTATTGGACTCTTTTCACAGGGCTTCAGGAAAACATTTTCTTGTTTGAGTATTTAAGAATAAATGCACTTAAGATTAGTTGATTTATAGAAATAAATAATTACTTCATCTGCAAAACATACATAGTAAAATAAAAAAAATGTTTCAAATTAATAAAGCCCTCCTCCCTTGAAAGGCTAAATATGGCAATGTAACAAGATTAAAAAAAAAAAAAAAAAGCATGCATTCACAGTCCAAACACAGGTAGCAGATTAGTTCCGGTAGCACATGCAAAGTGTCTTTGCTGCTAAAGGACAGGAACTGACATACCCAGAGGGTATTTTATGCACCATCAGTGGGTTGCACTCCCTGTATTTTCTGTGTTCCTGTTTCTCAAAGAGCTTCTACCAGTGTAGGCTACAAGAACTCACTGAGCTGACTTGTCCACATGCACAAGCAGCAATTTTATTTAGTAAATCCTGAGAAGTTATATTTTTGCATAGTCCTCAAAACCTGCAGTTGAATAACTGCAGGTTAATTTCAAAGCTCATCTATGCAAACCAGTTTATAGCTATTTAGTCCTTATCACTGAGTGATTATTCAATGATAGAGATATGAATACAAGCTTGGAACTGACATCAAAGCAGTACATCCAACCGATGGTAAATGATACAAGTCCTGTTATAAGTTCCCTTTCTCCCATCCATCACATATTTCCGTATTATAGTTGCACTTGGCCAGTACATTTCTCCCCATTTGTTACTGAAAAATACAATTTTCATGTTTCAGGAAATTAAAACCACAAATCAGGTTTCATTTTATATCAATATATATATTTTTCAATTTATGTATAGTTATTTATTTTCTTTTATTTTACATTTGTTAACTGGGAAAGTCTGACTTAGAATGAAGCCAATTTTCAGCAGAGGCCCGGGGAGAAGCACTCCAGATACATGTCTTTAAAAGTGGAAGGAAACTGGAGCAAACCCACATGAACGCAGGGAGGACATGCAGACTCCGCACAGAAGGCACCCCAGCCAAGAATCGAACTGGAGAACCTCTTGCTGTGAGGCAACAATGCTACCTGCCGAATTTACATTTCACTGAAACGTAAATTACCTTGTGTATTTATGCAAAAGTGCATTTTTACCGAAAGCACACTTTCGCGTAAATAAGTAAGTAAAATAAAAAATAAATGAGTTAAATAAATAAAAACATGCAGTTTGCATGTTAACTTAGTTGTACATCAACATTTAGTGTTGATGTACAACTAAGTAGAGTATTGCTGAGATCGTGGTACAGTGGGGATGAGGGTACATTCCCTTATCCCCACTGTAGTGCGATCTCGGCATGAGAATATAAAAGTAGGGGGTATATAAAACTGTTTAAAGTGTTTGTTTTTTTTCATAGATTTACGCAAAAGTGCGTTTTTGTTGAAACGTACTTTCGGGTAAATCCATTTGCCAATTTACATTTCAGTGAAACGTAAATTCGGCAGAAGACAGTAGATCCATATATATACCTGTATGTGTGTTTGGGTGTGTGTGTGTATCTCTATCTATCTATTTAAAACAGAAAAAAAGAAACTCTTCCCATTAACCTACTGTATATTCCTTCTTAAAGCACACACACACACACACACACACACACACACACACACACACACACACACACACACACACACACACACACGCACACACACACACACACACACACACACACACACACACACCCACAAACACACACATCACACACAGCTATTAACTTCTTTGCTGAAGAATGCTGGACAAATCTAAAAATAAGGGAAGGACAATGGCCCAAAATTAAGGACAACATTTAAATTGAACTTTTACTCACTTGAAAAGCTGATAGAACAAAATGTTTTACATCAACATGCATTTTTCTGAACTTCGAGTCCAAATTGACCACATCTACTTGAGGCCTTCTTCACATATGTCCGCCACCTCAAAGTAAGCACCCAGATCTGTTCAGAACTGGTGGTCAAGGATACCACATATACAAATGCCGTAGATATAGCAAACACTAGCTGACATATTCAGCGAAAACTTTACCCCTCTGTCCCTCCATCAGTAAATCAGGACATCCCCAGTACCTGCTTCCTTCCCCTTATATCTAGGGAACAGGTCATCACTGCTCTCTCAAAGGCAAATAATACAGCCTCAATGGGACTCGATAACATCCTACGCTGCATCCTACATGAACTCAGGCAGGAACTTGAAGCACCATTAGACACCCTATTCAATCAAAGCCTGAGTACTGGCTTCATCCCAGCTGAGTGGAGGACAGCCACTGTCATCCCTTTACACAAAGGTGGAGCATCCACCGTTCTGGGAAATTATAGACCTATCAGCCCAATGAGCCTAATCTGCAAGGCCATGGAATGGATTATCATGGACCTCATTAACAAGGACATTGGCAACCTCCAAACACTTACACACACAGTTCGGCTTCATCAAGGGGAGGTCATGTCTGCTAAATTTGATCAACTTCTTTGAGTCAGTCACCAAAGCCATGGACGAGGGGTAGACATTGCACACCACCTACCTTGACCTGGCCAAAGCCATTGACACTATTACTCACTCCAGCATAATAGATAAACTCTATCAACTAGGCATCAATCCATATGTTACCAGATGGGTAGCAAACTGGCTGTCTGACAGAACCCACATAGTCAAACTAGGGGAAGCCACCTCCAAGCAGTAGACCCATAATAAGTGGGGTACCCCAGGGTTCAGTATTGGGGCCTCTGTTATTTGAGATATAATTTTCTGAGGTGCAGGCCAAAACCAGTGTGCTATGGATGACCAAGTTTGCAGATGACTGCAAGCTGGGTGCTGCCATCAGTTCCCCTAGTGATGTAGATATCCTCCAAGAGGGTCTCACTCAGACAAATGACTGGTGCCAGAAACATGGCCTCAAGCTGAATACTAAAAAATGCATCATCATCCCCTTTGGGGAGAATGACGTCTCCACAAATTATCAAATTAATAACAATGCCCTAAGCATGCAATCAGCTGTGAGGGATTTGGGCACCCAGGTTGATAGCAACCTGACTTTTGACTACCGTGTTGCTTCCGTTTTCTGGAGAGGCTTCTACATGGCCCATCTCATAAGTTAGGGTATCTCATCCAGGTACAAGGATTTCATAACATCCCTGTAGTCTTCCCTTATAAGGCCCATTATTGAGTACAATGCCCCTTTTGGCATGTACCTCACAAAGCACATGCAGCAGCTGGAGAGACCACAGAGGTTCCTCTCCAGGAGAATCCAGGGCATCAAACATATACCATACACAGATTGGATAAAAGCCCTAGCCCTCTACTCAGTTTTATACAGACTCCACAGAGGTGACCTCTGTCTGGCATACAAGGTGATCATGGACCCCACCTTGATGAGACTGCTGCATATCTGCAAGTCAAGCTCCACTCAAGTAACCCGCACGTTTAGCCTCAACCTGGTCTATGACATTAACAAGACTTGTTGTTGGGATAGATTTGTGTCCCAGAGACTCCCATTCTATGGAATAGACTCCATCTCCACATCAAGCAGAGTACCTCTTTACCCCTTTTTAGCACAACAATATAATTGGCTAGCCAGGTTGAATGCAACCAGTTCACCTGGTTTAAATGAATGCTGCTCCTTTAAATTGAAATTGCTTATGAAGAAATTGCTTCACTAGTCATGGTCACATGACTTTTCAGGATATTTATTTCGATGGTTTGTGTATGCATTTTTGTATCATGTGAAAAAGCATCTTATTGAATGTGAAAGCATTTGTGGATTATTCAGTAAAGCTTTTTCTGCACGTGGTCCCAGATGTGTTTTTTTTGGATTGATACATTGTTTTTGCTTACATTACTGGACTTACCCATTATTCTGGCTTGCTGTTTTGTTGGTTTATCCAGAGTCCAGTACTTAGGTGGAAGACAAGCTAGAAATGGTGTGGGAGAGCCTTCAAAAGACAGTGAGAGATGTCATCAGAATTAGTGACAGGTTCATGGCAGTCAGACTCCAGTGTAATGATACAGAAGTATTCATAATCTCAGTCTATGCCCCACAGCAGGTTTTTGACAGTGAGGAAAAGAATATATTCAGACAGCAGTTGTAGAATCTACTAGAAAAGCAGGACAACATGAACTGGTATTTATAATGGGTGGCCTGGTTGCATATATCGGGATAGACTGAACAGGATATGAGGACCTTTGAGAGAGGTTATTTGAGACTTCTGATTGGGAAATGGCATAATGGTTACTGACACATGGTTCAGCAAGATAGCCAATCACAAGATCACATACAAGAGTGGCCAACATGAACTCAAGTAGACTTCCTCCTAATAAAAAAGGGCACTGGAGTAGAAACAGCGGTTGCAAACTCATCCCCAGTGAAACAGTTGGCCTGCAGCATAAACAACTGGTTACCACAATCAGCTGCAAGCAGTGGTCACAAACAGTTCTATTGTCTAAAGAAAATCAGCTGAAAACCAGGAAGTTGACTGGAGGGAAATCAAGAAAGTTCAAATAATTACTCAGGGCTCTAGCACCTCAAGAAATGAAACAAGGTGGAGTTAAAGACGAATGGCAGCACCTCAAAACAATATGTGTGTGGACTACAGAACAGATATGTGGCTGAGCCAGGTAAGGAAATAAGGTGCATAAGAACAGCTGGTATTGGAATGCAGAAGTCCAGGGACTCATCAAAAGAAAGAAGGAGAGCAGGAAAAAGTGGGAGACAGAAAAGATGGATCAAGCTAGGAAAAATACTGGTTGGACAACAAAAAGGCTAAGAGAGCTGTTGCAGTAGCAGAGAACAAGGTATCAGAGACTGTCTACCAGCATCTGAAAAGTGATTCAGCAGATGGTACAAAGAAACCCTATCAAGATGCAAGGCAAAGACAGAAAAATAAAGGAGATAATTAGACACCCTTCATACGGGATGCCAGTAACAACCTGCTCACAAGCCAACAGGACATCAAAGGTAGATAGAAGGACTAGTACCAACAGCTTCTGAATGAAGAAAACTCACAGAAGCTGGTGAGAGAAGAGGAGGAGCCTACCACAGAAGAAATAAGAACAGCACTAAGGAAAGTGAAGTCAGGGAAAGCAGCAGGCTCAAATGAGGTCACCACAGATATGATAAAGATGTTGGGGAGAGAGTATTCATATGAGTATGGAGAAAAAGGTGTTCCCAGATGACTGAAGAACAAATATAGTAGTGCCAATGTTAAAAAACAAAGAGGGCATTTACATCTGTGGGCCATACAGAGGAATCAAATTCCTGTCACAGTGCATTAAAATTCTTCAGAGGGTGATTGATAAAAGAATACTCTGAGTAGTAGAAAACAAGATGGGAGCACTTCAGATTCAGGTCAGGATGCAGCACAACTGATATGATGTTTGCAATGAGACAGGTAACGGAGAAGAAACTAAAAATGAGGAAAGAATCTAACTGGGCATTCCTAAACTTTGAGAAAGCATACAACAAGGTCCCAAGAAAGCAATGTGACAGTCCTGCAGTGGCTTCAAGTCCCAGAAACATTGGTAGAATCAGTACAGGCTATATACTAGGACCCAATGACTACAGACAGTTTCTGGCCTCAGACAAGGGTTCCCAGTGGGAGTCGGTGTGCATCAGGTTTCATCCACTGCTGTTCATAATGGTGATGGACTATATTAGCAAACAGGTCGGAAGGGACAGATCAACAAAGTTGCTGTATGCAGATGATGTGGCATTACAGGTAGACTCTGAGCAAGAACTTCAGCAATGAATAGGGGAAAACAAAACCGAAGACACATGGGATGAAACTGAGTACATATAAGACAGTTGTAATGGCAGCAAATGGGAAAATCAGAAGAAGAAGATGAGAACTGAGACAGAATGGAACATAGTAGAGCAGGTTAACAGCTTCAAGTATCTGGGAGAGGTGGGTGAGAAGGGAAGTCTGAATGAAGAGGTTAAAGCTAGAATCAGTGGGGCTGCAGCCAACCGGCATGGAGTGTCAGGTGTAGTTCATGACAGAAGAATAGCAAAGAAGCTGAAAAGTTAGGTGTACAAAATAGAGTTGTGACCAGTACTACTGCATGGTACAGAAACCTGGGCAGTAAAGGCAGAGCAGTTGAGAAAGCTATAGTTGATGGGGATTAAGTGCCTGATATGGGTGTAGGATATACATTGTGAGACAGACAAAGAAATAAGTTTATAACAGCAGAAGGTAAAGTAGCTCCAATTGCAGAAAAGGTAAAAGAGAATAGATTATGGTGGTTTGGGAAAAGGTGCAGAAAAGCAGATGACAATCCGGTGAAGAAGATTTGGGACAGACAGGAAGAAGGCAAGAGGAAATGAGGACATTCAGCAAAGAGGTGGATGGGCTGTGTGGGAAAAGACCTGTGACAGGGTTGAGTGTCAAAGAAGATAGGAGAGTGGCATTGAATAGAGAAAGATGGTGACTGCTGATGCAACACCCTGACCTCATGTAGAAAATAGGAAAAAGGGGAGGGGTGATGATGATGATGAAATGGCCACAGGCATTTATTTCCTGTTGCTGATCTCATGTGTGTATATATATATATATATATATATATATATATATATATATATATATATATATATATATATATATATATATATATATATATATATATATATATATATATACAGCATGCCTCTTTATCCCTACCCACAAAAGACAGCCACTTTCGGTGCACCCCTCTGATGTCAGACCTGAACAAAAGTAAAAAAAAAAAAACAAATAGAACGTAGGTGACTATCAGGTATATATTAACAGAATGCTTCTTTGCCCTTCCCAAAAGATAGCCACATGAATATGCATCTAATGTTTGATTGCATGTAAAGTAAAAAGAAATTGCAGTAATGTTTACAACTTGTTACTATTACACAGTACACTGCTCCTATGCAAGCTTAGTGACCTTCTGCGTACCATCTGCAGTTTGTGAGGAAAGTTAAAGAATTAATGACCAAACTGTCTCCAGGCCAACACAAGAGAGTGGCGTCTGCAGTTTGGGGGGGGGGGGTTAAAGAAATAATTACATCATCCCCAGCTCTCTGCATTATCTACAGCAACATTCTGTGTACATCACTGAGCAGGGCTGTTTTTTTACTACATGGGATAGAGGGCAGAGGCCAGTACTAAGGGCATGTTAAAATCTACTTATACAGCCTTGGTTTGTGGGGGCCACAAGCTTACCAGAAACTGCAAAGGTCTGGCTGCTCTGGTGTGCATTTTATCTGTTATTCTATTTATTTGCACAGATAAATGACTGTTTAAACTAAGCAAATTACAAGGGGGGGTCAGTAACTTTCATCTAAACAACCCCACTGCCAAACAGTTATAGTCATTTCTATGTGAAGTTCATATGTCAGATTATGATAAGATAATGGCCATGTAATGCATTTCACCTTTGTTTCAGACAGTTACAAAGCAGAATAATAAGCAAGTAACATCAGGCACCTAGTCGTTGTTCTCCCCAGACAGCCTCGGCAGTTCTATCTACTTTGTGCATATCAGGTGCCTAGTTAAGCAGTCCATGTTAGGTCTAGTCCTACAAAGCCAGACAGTGACTGCTTAAATTGAGCAAATGACGAGAGGAAGTTACTTTCATTCAGCCAGTCGAAACCCCACCCATGACTTCTGATGGCTATGTAATAATACTTCATCTAAATTGCTTCACACAAGCAAGTTGCCACAATTAACATATTCCAAGTTACTCCACATAAATCACAAAGATAGAAATATTGCTGAAAATATCTGATTGAACAAGGTCAGCATCATTAAAAAAATACTTCACCCTTCTTTATTCACATCACACTATTCCTCGCATTTTCTCAACTGTCCAGAATTCTGCGGAATGTCCCTAAATTTGTCTCATGTTTTGCACTTGTTACTCACAGAATTTTGATGTTCTGGTAAATGGATGAATATTGGAGTCAATCAGTAAACCTAAACATTAGAGATTTATACTTTTTATTTGTCAAAAAATGTATAACTTTAATGCAGATCCTCAGCCTTGACTGAAAATCATGACTTTGTTCCAAAATTTGAACATTATGCAAGGTCACTTCTCTGTAACTTCATATTGTTCATGATATGTCTTGCCTTGAATGGTTAAGTCAAGTGGAACACACAATCCATCCCTGGGTCACCTGTCACACCATGGTCACATGTTGTGTTAACAAGATGCTTTATTTGTTTTTAAAGTAAAGAAACAATGTAATTCATTGCTCTAAAAATAAATAAATAAATAAATATAGAATGAGCACTCCTAGAGGCACAGGACCTGAGGCAGCCACCTGGTTGGCTTATGTTTAAGGCAGGTCCTTCATGTTACCACAGGGAGTAATATGCTTGA
The DNA here is from genome assembly GCF_019279795.1 of Protopterus annectens. Classification (NCBI taxonomy): domain Eukaryota; kingdom Metazoa; phylum Chordata; order Ceratodontiformes; family Protopteridae; genus Protopterus; species Protopterus annectens. The sequence continues at coordinate 1,069,954,511 of NC_056747.1, read as the reverse complement.
GAATGAGAGATGTTCTGCATCTGCCAACAGTACTGTCCATTCCATTTGGTTAAAATGGTGCTAGCATACTGCATGCTGCCAACATGGAGTCACACAGATGTCAAGCTCAGCTCACTCATTACTTTAGGTCTGTAGTGCTACTGCTACGATCTTTCAGATGTTCTGTCCTTTATTATAAGTTCATTGGTTCATAGGTTGTTACTAGGCTAATAACCACTAAAACCCTTACAAGCCTACCAGTACACCACACCCAAACCATTTGGGTTCCAATTATCATATGGAGGGGTCATGTTAGTAGGCAGGTAGCTAAGGATTTGTTGGGAAAGTGTTAGTTAGAATAATACTTTCTTATTGACAACCTCTACCTCTGTCTGTAAGGGACATGGAGGCCAGACCGGGGGTAAATTTATGATTTTTCTATCCAATTGTGTTTTGTTTGAAAAGGGTCAGGACTGAACTCTGTTTTACATGGATGTGGAGCCTATTCTGTTGTGCTGGGATCCTTTGGGACACATATGTGTCTCTCCAGCATGTTCTGTTTATGTCACAAGTGAAGTTCAGATTCCTAGATCTAGTATTTCTGGTGCTGTTTGTTCTGTGCATGTAAAACAGTTCCATCAGGGCTGGGTCTGAGGAAGCCCTGCAAGCCAGGTAAAGATCCTGTCTCAGCAGCCTGCAGGAGACTAACTAGAGATGGAGAGCCTTTAGGTGATCAGTGAAGGACAGGGTATTCATGCCCTGAATTGTCGTAGTGAGAAACCTTTGTGAATATTCCAATTGCTGCAAGTGTCTGAATACATGATAAAGGGGCATTATCATCAATGATAGGTCTGATAAGGGCCAAGTAGAGTGGTACTATAACTTCCTTGAACCTAGATGTCATGCCCTTACCTATAAGTTGGGTGACAAAATTATTTTCTTATTTTCTTAGCTACATGTTGGCCAAAGGCCAGATTGCTCTCTACATATGTTCTCAGATCCCTTGCTACTGAGTCAACTCTTAGGGGTGTTTTATCGAAGGAATAATTATGTTACATTGATAGTTTCCTGAAGGGCATTATAATGTATTTTTTGCCATTGTGTTTTAGGTCATGGCTTTAGCACCAGTCATTTGTCTGTGTTTAACTTGCTTGCAAGATATTGAAATCTTGGCAGGAACCTATAATAGCTCCCACTTTACAGTCATCTGCAAACAGGCTGAGCCAGTGGCCTTTAATGTTAGCCTTGACTTCTAAGAAGTAAATGACAAACAAGAACAGACCCAGCCCAGAGCCCTGGGGTACTCCTCTGGTGACAGGCATCTTGGTGGAGGTGGTCTCAGCAATCCTGATTTCTGGGATCCTATTTGTGAGCCAGCCAGCAATCCAGTAGGTTATGCAGGAGTTTATGTCTAGCTCAGAGAGCTTGTCAACAATGCCTGAGTGGTGTATTGTATTAAATGCCTTAGCCAGGTCAAGATATGCTGTATGCACTGTTTTACCCTTATCCATTGCCTTGGTGACTCTCTCAAAGAAGTCTACCAGGTTAAGTAGACATGATACTCCCTTAACAAAGCCAAACTGGGATGGGTTCAGTGTTTGTAGGTTGTCCTGTGATAGGATTGACTGTTTAGGATTAAGGGTTGGGTTTTAACTGGGTCTCTTAGTGTAATTTCTGGGCTTAAGGGCAGGATGTTGTATAACACTAGGATGTGGTCGTCTTATTCGATGCATAAGCTAGCTGCCCTAAGCTTATTTCTGTACAAAGCCACAGTGTTTAACAGGTTGCAGATGTCATCCTAAATGCATAGGTAAATTAGACTGTCTAGATGTTTGTTACTATACAAGGCACTACTAACTGCTACAGCCCAGTGGGCAGCTTTGTACAGAAAAAAAAAAAAAGACTAAAAACTGACATGCCCTGTAGCCAATAAATAACCACACTTTGAGATTCCTCTAGTGCTTCCCAACTCAGAAAGCCCAGGCAAACACCTTCTGCCACAAGATATCTGATCCTGGAATCTGTTAATAATAAAGCATAGCAAAATCATCTCTCAAGTGCAAATTAAATAACCAACTACCAAACAAAAAGGTTCCTGGTAAATTTGCCTTTCTGCAAAGAGATTTGGAAGCATGCAGACTAGAAAAGCTAACAAACAAAAAAATTACTATTTTTGCTGCAAAATTAAATAAATGTTTTGAAAAATAACCAAAAAGAGTAATGATCACTATATAAAGCAAATAGATAAGCCAAAGAACACAAACTGATAAAAAACAAACAAAAAAAAAAAAACAAAGAAACACACCAAGCCAGCAGAAATTATGGTTATGAATAACTGTTGTCTGATGAACTTTGTTTATGAAGTAAACAAAAGCACTAACCATAATTTCTGCTGGCTTGGTGGGTTTCTTTGTTTTTTTTGTTTTTCATCACTATATAAAGCAGTTAATCAAGAACATATTCTTATCTTCATTTGGATGTAGCAGAAACAATGACAAAAGCATTGCCGAGTTCTTTGTAAGTGAGCAAAGAGCCTTGCAACTTGCCTGATTTATAGTAGAGAAAAAAGCTTGTAAACTGACTCCTGTGCCCTCTAGCCAATAAAGAACTGCACTCTGGAGCTTCTTCAAGGGCTTCCAAACTTAGAGAGCCCAACTAAACACCTTCTGCCACAAGATGTCTGACCCTGTAACCTGTTTATGTAAAAGCACAGCAAGAGCAGCTCTCAAGTGCAAATTAAACAACAACCAACTCTCAGACAACTACATCCCTGGCTAATTCACCCTTCTGCAAAGAGATTTGGTGACACATACTAGAAAAACCAACAAACAGAGACATTACTGTTTTTGCCACAAAATTAAATAAATACTTTAAAACTGCTCAAAAGCTATAGTGATCACTGTATAAAGCAAGTACAAGTGCCATAAATCAAGAAAATATTCTTAGTTTTGCTTAGATGGCTCTGGATGCAGTTGAAACACTGGAAAAGTGTTGCAGAGTTCTTTGTAAGTGAACCTTCGTCCAGTCTAGATCCCTGTGTTGCCAGTATACTTTCGTCTGCTACTCGGGAGTAACCCAGCAGTGACATCGGATTCTGCTTCACATTTGTGGCATTACACTATACTAAAATGTCTCCAAAGGCCCATATGCTGTCATCAGTATTATAGCATAGCTTGATTTCCACATCACTGATAGTGGCACAGGTCAGAATGGATTTTGAGTGCTATGTTGTACCTCCTAGAAACATTTTTAACAAATGATCATAGCTAGATTCTTATTTTAGAGTGAGACAGTTGACTTAACTTTTGTAGGTTCACCTCATGAGTTATACCACTTTTATTGTGCAATTGCAATTCCATCCCAAAAGGTAGTTTTGTGTTGCTGCTATGACATCACCCTTCTGGTCAAATATGTGCAATAACAATATCACATTTCATAAACCATGATCCAAGGATATGCATACTGAATTGTGAATAAATGACAAAGTGGTGAATTTAATTTTAAATGAAAAAAAATGTGCTCTTAGCTTTCAGTCATCCAAGTTTCGAGTCATCATTTACGGTCTACATCTTGAACTGTCACACCATTATTGTAGAACTGTGGCCGACTAGATAAATCTGCATTCACAGTCAGACTATGAAATTTCCTCTTTAGCAGATTTTTTTACATTTTGGCAAACTTCGTAACAGGCAGAGTAATAAACTAGACTGTGACAAAACTACTGAAACGCCTCAATTTATGTCTGTGTAACATCTGTTATAGTGGTAACACAACAGTTTTTTTTTCAGGATGATTATTTCAAACTTAAAAAATAGAATATAACAACTCAATTTTTCAAATCCAGGCCAAAATACATCTCCACATTGTAAAAGAGCATAGGCATTGTTCTCCTACATTTTTGCATTCAATGGGAGGGGGTACCCCTTTAAAAGACTCAAAGTGCATTAATAGTAAAAAGTAAATCCAGTTTTAAGAAGACAGAACTGTCTAGTAAGCTGCCTGAAAGTAGTAAAACTATAAATACCTCCAGAAGAAAGCTGGCAAGAGGAGCTCCTTTCTTGCCAGCTGAATAGAGCCATAGCATTTTTGTAAAGGGGTGTTCCCTCAAGTCAATTGGGCAGCAACCTTCCATTGCTCTGGAATTTCAACCAAGCAAAGTCAGTCCTAGTCCAGCTTAACAATTCAGGGTCTAGTTTCAGCAGAGTCATCATATATTCCCAAGATGTGCAGGTGATAAAATAGCTAAACCCCTTGTTTGAATCAATTACTCCATTCTGAAAGGTAAAACTGTAACTGCTGATACTTTCTTGGTAAAACTGTTTCACCTTAACAGTGTACTGTGTGTTTTTTTTATCAGCAGTGGGTGAGGAGACTCTGAAGGTATGGCTTCCTGACTGAAAGCTGTTGTGGATCCATATTCTGACTGCAGTGTATTATCTTGGAACTTAAAAACAGCTGTTTTGGAGACTTGAATGTTTCTGTTGCTGCAGAAGAACAATGAACTTTGTCATTCAGACTTATGAAGTGGAATTCAAAACCAATAAGGACTTCACCAAAGCTAAAATATGTTTTGTTTTCGTTTTCTTTATTCTTTATCCTTTTAAGTAGAAAGTGTTGCAAGTTCTGATGTCACAATACCAACAAATTTGTCAAGTAAGCAAAATTACTTACAACTATAACTTGAACTGATAGGTAATAAAAAGAAAAAACAAGACTTTTTGAGTTGATTTCCACCAAGCTGATTGAAAGCAGTTTGTGTTTTTTTTGCTGAAATGCTGAATAAAACTAAAAATATCTGAGTTTGGTTTTTCTGCCTTCTTTGTCAAATTAGAGCCCGAGATGACTACTTCAAAAATGCATGGACTATTTCAAGTACACTTTCTGGAGGTCATAAAGATCAGCTTTGTTGCAATCCCAAAATAAGATCTGGCTCTTGTCTTGCAAAATTGCCTTCTATACTACGTGTACATTTTTATTGTCTGTACTCGCTAGATAGAGTCATAACAATACTATGCAGTGGTGTGTGAAACTACTGAAAATGGCAGGAGTTATAAGTACACACACGATAGGCTGAATCTATTTTCTAACTGGCAGTTTCATTATTTTATCAAAAAGAACACAAATGTAGTCATTTCTTTAAGACATGTTCATGAATGTGAAAGCTGTCATTTTTTCTTGTATAGGCTAAAATGTATTTTCTTCTATAAAATGAGATCCTTCTGTTGCTCTTTTGACTCATCTGCTAGTCTTGGTATGAAAATGCTTTACATATATGTCCTCAAAGTAACTCATAATTTTCTTAATTTTTATTTTTTATCAAAAACGTCCTGTATAGCCATTTAATGACAATACCTTTATTGCCATACTTGCAAATTGTTAAATTAAGATTTTATTTCATTTGTTAACTAGGTAGGTGGGCTGTTTCAGAGATCCTTTTAATTACAGTTAGATATCTTACAAATATTGATGTATATAAAAGTACATAATTGTGCATTACAGCTGTATGCACAGAAGTTGAACAAGTACGTATGATAGTAATGTGCACAGGCAAACATAAAACTGCTTACTATATGCATTTGACATTTATGTACAACTAGGTACCTCAGAACAACAAACTACGGCATCTCACTGCATTTACAAATGTCATCTAATATAAGCATATGACACCATTTCCACTCAGTGAGGTAAAGCTTCAACATTTCAATCACAGACACAGCAGCTGATCCCATTAATGCATCTGTGTTACAAAATATGTTCCCTAAAGGTGTGCATAACAATATTATCATTTGTGGTGACTTCAGTGTCAATGTTAATGGAAAGGTAAAGGATTCTCTTCCTCTTAACAAAATGTTGTAGTTTAGACTGGTGCGAGTATTATAGGTTCATAGGTTCATAAGTAAGTACTAGGCTATCTGCCCGTGGGCATCCATAAGCCTAGCCAGAATATGTTGGCTTTCACTGCCCCCTTAGATTAGTTCCCTGTGCCTCGGTCCAGCAGAGCCATTAGTTCCCTGTGTCTCTGTCCAGCAGAGCCACTGTAGTGATCTCCAGGGTAAATTTTCTGTTCCACATCCACTCGTCAAGGTTTCTCTTGAAGAGTGTTAGTGAGATGCTCTGTCTAATGTAAATTGGAATCCTGTTCCAAATCATGGGGAATCTCTGGGACAGGAATCTATCCCTCCAGCACGTCCTATTTATCGTTGTGGTGAGGTTTAGATCCCTAGAGCATGTGGCTCTTGGGGATTTTTTTTTTTAGGTAGAGCATGTCCTTCAATTCTGGGTTGGACATGGCCTTGTATGTCAGGCAGAGATCACCTCTGAGTAAGTGGTACGCAACTGAGTACAGCTGGAGTTTCACATATTACAGGCTCTTAATTGAACCATTATGAAAATAAATTCTTGCCACACACTGGACCAAATAATAACCATCAAACAAAATAAGTGTCTTCACACTGAAATACTGACCAATACTCTGAGTGACCACACCCCCATTAAATTTACTTGATTATTCAGAAAACACAGAAAACTACCACAAAATTGAATGAAGGTCTTTTCCCACTGCTAAATCTCAAAACCCAACATCGTACTCAGTGCTATAGATTAGTATAGAACTGTATAACATGACTAACTCCACTGTAGTATTAAACTTTTTCATTACAAATCTTGCCACAATTCAAGATACACTGTACCCCCTTACAAAAGTAAGTCTTACAGCACAGAGATGTCCTTGGCAAACAATGGATATTAAAAATAAAATTAGGCTAGCAATGTTGCTTGGACAACTTGAAAAAGGGGTCACCACAATACTGACCTCTACCAAATTTTTCTGTGCTAAAACAAGAAATAAGACTAGCAATCAGCACTCCTAAAGCCTTGTTCCTTGGACAGGAACAGAAAGTAAACTGCCCTAGACCCAATCATTTTCGAAAAACAAATGCTTAACAAGGGCATTAAATAATTCCAGTAACACAAAGCGATATCCTGGACATCCAAGAAGTTTTATTGTTCACACCAAACAGACCAAACAGACAAAACAGCAACCCAAAATTTAAAACAATAAAAATTCAGTTAGAAATTCAACAATACTAAGCGCTTTCACCCGCTCGATTACCTGCAGGTTTCATCAGAGTACATCTTACACTTCATTGCACCAGCTTATATACTACCAAGATAGCCAATATTTCAATTAATCTTAATTAAATTAATTAATGATGTAATTCCTAATTGTGTGTTTTCAAAGACGTAAATGTTCTTAGATACCTCTGAGACAACAACAATAAACTGCTAAATAAAATTTCTTTGTTTGTGTAGTTTAGGTTGAGGGCTATTTGACCAATAAAAGTAATAATTGTTAAAAACTATCATAGACATATTATAAATATTTTAATCCATTATATATAAGTTAATTTTATATAAATTAAATAATAATAAATATAATATAATATATTAAAAAATTAATTAAATAGTTATATAAAAATACCATCAAATCATTCATTATAATGTAAATGTTGTTTAGTAATTTAAATAACAAATTGTATAGGTATCAAAATGAATAAATAAACACAATTGATAATATTAATATAAAAAATTACGTAATAATAATTATAACCTTACATTAATAAATTAGAGATTATATGATGATTATACTTTCTTGTTTTTTGCAATTGTATAAATCCATGTAAAAGTATAAATGTTAATACTACAAAAATTTTTTAATATATTAAATAAATAAATTCTAACCCTAAAATGTTTAAAATATATATTATATATAATACTTAAAAAATATATATGCAAAACAATATTCGTAGACTTCCGTTCCAACCATATTTAATTGTAATATATACAATTCCGATTAATTCTAATCGGAATTGTATATATTACAATTAAATATGGTTGGAACGGAAGTCTACGAATATTGTTTTGCATATATATTTTTTAAGTATTATATATAATATATATTTTAAACATTTTAGGGTTAGAATTTATTTATTTAATATATTAAAAAATTTTTGTAGTATTAACATTTATACTTTTGCATGGATTTATACAATTGCAAAAAACAAGAAAGTATAATCATCATATAACCTCTAATTTATTAATGTAAGGTTATAATTATTATTATGTAATTTTTTATATTAATATTATCAATTGTGTTTATTTATTCATTTTGATACCTATACAATTTGTTATTTAAATTACTAAACAACATTTACATTATAATGAATGATTTGATGGTATTTTTATATAACTATTTAATTAATTTTTTAATATATTATATTATATTTATTATTATTTAATTTATATAAAATTAACTTATATATAATGGATTAAAATATTTATAATATGTCTATGATAGTTTTTAACAATTATTACTTTTATTGGTCAAATAGCCCTCAACCTAAACTACACAAACAAAGAAATTTTATTTAGCAGTTTATTGTTGTTGTCTCAGAGGTATCTAAGAACATTTACGTCTTTGAAAACACACAATTAGGAATTACATCATTAATTAATTTAATTAAGATTAATTGAAATATTGGCTATCTTGGTAGTATATAAGCTGGTGCAATGAAGTGTAAGATGTACTCTGATGAAACCTGCAGGTAATCGAGCGGGTGAAAGCGCTTAGTATTGTTGAATTTCTAACTGAATTTTTATTGTTTTAAATTTTGGGTTGCTGTTTTGGTTCGTTTTGGTTCGTTTTGGTGTGAACAATAAAACTTCTTGGATGTCCAGGATATCGCTTTGTGTTACTGACGTTTTTGTAGCTCCTGTTGGCATTAAATAATTCTCCACCATTCAAAAATGAATCAACAACTTCACCACTCCAACTTCGCTAATGATCATGTCCACTTTATGCAGTCCACGATAACTGACATAGTCAAATCCTTTCCATCAAACTACTCTCCTACTAATGAATAACATGAAGACTATGATCTCTCCTCCCCTGTATTGCTCCCTCAAGCCACTTGGGCAGCAACCTTCCATTTCTCTGAAATTTCAACTGAGCAAAGTCACTCCTAGTCAAGCTTTATGGTCCAGTTTCAACATACTCCATCCTATATTCTCAAGGCTTGCAGGTAAGAAAATAGCTAACCCCCTTGTTTGTATCAATAACCTCTCTCTCCTCTTTGTTTACTCTGGCTCTTAAGCATTAAGCATACAGTTATAATCCTCCTGTCATAAAGCAAACTAGTCTCCTCCTTATTTCCAGACATGTCTAAAATCTTCAACACAGTTGTCAAAGCAAACGTCTACTTTAAATGTCCTCATTAGGTCTATTCCAGCCCACCCTTCTATGGTTCAAATGCTACCTGTCCAATAGGTATCAGGCGATAAAAGGCAGTCTTCCCTCTCTCCATTCCTCCCAGTAACCACTAGTGTACCACAAGGATCTCTCCTTGGTCTCCTCCTTTTAACATTCACAATAACACCCTCCATACATCCACATAACAGGCCTCTCTAATACAATACACACACAACTTCACACTCATATGTACATCTAAAAGCCTGGCATATCACCAAAAAAGTACTCATGAAGCTTTAATAGCCACTGAAACATGGATTTATAACTCACAACTCATGCTGAACCCCCCACAAAAATACTCCTTTTTCCCCAAATCCCTCTCTCGTGATAAAAAGAAAATTTAAAATCCTCTCTCTTAATAATACAGCCATTGAAGTCACTTCTCATTGCAAATTATTAGGAATGATAGTGGATGTTAATTTTAAATTTGACCTGCATATACAAAATTGCATAAAAAAATCACCACAAACTAGGAATGCTTTACAGAGCTAAAAACTATCTCACCAATACACTGAAACTACACTTGCCACTACTTCCCTCTACCCTTGTTACTTTATGGCACTCAAATCCTTCAGACATCACAAAAAGCAAAACCTCAGCAATGATAGATTAAAATGGCTACATTTGCAGCAAATACCCCTTTCAGAACTCACATCTGTATGCCACTAAAAAAATCTAAACTGGTTAGAACTACCCCATGAACTAACTTCACACAGCTTCTTACCACATATAAAATTATCCACCATCTATTTGTTTATCCAGCACTAAATACCATTCTACATAACTATGCTCCTAATTGGTCATTATGATCCAATGATCAAAAATCTCTCTCTGTTCACAAACTTATCCAATCTGTTGGGCACAGTCTGTACTCCTACCATGTTACTAAGGCCTGAAACTCCTTACCTGTATACATCAGGTCAATACCCTCCCTCTGTCCTTTAAAACCATTCTTAAAATCTTCAAAATGAAAACCTTCCTAGTCAAAATCTGGCTCTGATTTGCTCAACCCCAGGATAAACTATATCCATAAATATGAACAAGTACCTATTCATTCCTCACACCTCCTTTCTCTCCCTTCTTCACTCACTTCCTTATGTCAATATGTCTCTCTCCTTGCTCTGACTGTCTAAATATGACATAGACCTGTTTTTTTCCTCACTTCATATTGTAGTTCTTGATTGTATTATACTAACTTAGCTTTAATTTCTCTAAACTGGCTAAAATCTCTCTAAATATTAAATCATTATCATATAAGTTGTGTCTATTCTAACCAATATTTTCACGTTATGTGTAATTGGATATATTTGTTTAAACCAAAGATGTTTTTGTATTATTTTGAAAACTAAAATTATTGTTCTTAAAATGTTTTTGGAATACTTTGGAGCGTTTCTCCCAGGGCCTCTGTTGAAAATGGGCAGCTAACCAGTAGGCCTTTCCTGGGAGTCAAATGTCAATAGCTATATAAGTAAATAACTAATAAATAAATACTACCTAAAAGTGCTTCACCAAATAAACTGAAGGATTCCAGGCCAAACTCTAACCTTTGGGCTATATCAAAACATTTGAAAAATATCTGTACAAGCAGTTACTTAGCCACAATAACAGCTGTTTCCTGTTATGTGATGCACGGCATAGCTTTCACAATGTGTTTAATAACATTACTGATCTGCTTATGGCCACTGTACCATTTACTGCAACACGAATGATGGCCTTATTACATTATTTACTTTTTGCATGGCCTTTGCCAAAATATTTTATTTCCCAAAGTGCAATATGGCCTACCTGTTTCATTATGCATTCAGGTCGTAATACTAATGGAATGTTGACAGATAATTATAAAATATGTAGAGTCATTCTGCTACCATACGCCTTGATCCACCATTGTAATTTGCTCAAAACTTGTCAGTGGCTGTCAGTGCCTCATAGGGCTACATTGCATTTGAATACTCTGATTTATAAAATTCTAAAGCACAGTTACTGCCCCTTCTGGTGTGGACTACCTTTACAAAACAACCCCTATGAGTTCAGAAGCATACAGATAATTTCTCCCTCATACCCCCCCCCCCCCATTCAAAGCTGCTGTAGGTGAAACTCTTCTTAGACTGCGACCTGGTGCCTGGGACAACTACAGTACTAACATTAAAAATGAAGAAACTATTAAAAAACTTTAAATATGCACTTAAAATCACACCTATGCAGAATCTGCTTGGAAATGCTACCATGACAGTGGTCGGGTATCTTAACCATTCCTTTTGTCAGATACTATGTGGCAATTATTTTTAACGTAGTCCTCAGGATATTAATCCTTACCATACAAAACTTTTCAGCCTGCACATCCATGTTGTTTATTTATTTCCGTTTTGTTGATCTGGTCAGTCTACTTTCAAGTAAATATAGACTTGAGATAGTATTTATATAGACTATGGGAATTCTGGTTAGTAAACTTCTCTTTTTCCAGTAAGTGCCATGACATGATTAACATGTCTACCACAAACTCAAGCAGCTAAACCTCAAATCTCTAATAACTAATTTATAGCATGGTACAACAGGAGTGTAGTTATTCCTTTTTAGGTAACTTAAAACCTATGAAAATAACAAAATAGGAACCCATTTCAAAAATGTATTTATCAGTTGTGTACCCTGACTTCTCTACAAACAATGTTTTTTAAGGGTGTAACTGGTAGTGTGTTTGATTCCCGCAGTTTCTTCTTTCCCACTGAGTGAATCTATGCAAGTCACTTAAGCAGACAGTGCTCCTGGGTCAAACCTGAAACAGAAACTAGTGTCCAGTGTGCTTTACTGGTTAACAAGAAAGCAAACTGTTGTGTTAGTACAGAGACATAACTTCGAGCAGCTGCTTGAGGGGCTAAAACCCACAGACTTCTAATCTGTCTATATCATCAAAGATGAATGTATTACCTGCTGAACCACTAACACGGTGACAAAAAGGGCTATAATAAATAAAATAGTTTGTATTTTAAATTATTACATTTGAACACAAATGTAGTTCTGACCATGCATTTATCTTATTAATAGCAAAAAAAGTCCACTGGATCAATCCACTTAATTGGCTTAACTGATTAGCAAATAAGTGAATAAAAGAAATAAATGCAGTTTTTGCAGCCGAAACTAACTGAATATTTCTTTGCCAGCACCTCTGGTATATAATGTCTTCATTTACAGATAACTTCAATATTCCCGATTTACATCTTGACAAGTAACAGTTTCCAACGCCTAGACACTAAGAAAATATTTAGAATACAGATGAGAGATACAGTGCTCCTTTTCACTTCATTCTTTCACATCTTGAAAAGACACATAGTTTTGCAATCTACTTCTAGTGACTGTCAAAATGTGCCATTTCCAAATTCTTGTTAGTCCTGATGTAGAAAGTTGCAGCATCTTCATATTTTACGGAGGTGGGGCTTATATGTGCAATCCAGTACAGACCCAGCAATAATATATATACTGGAATGCTATGGCCTGAAAGTGTCAGTCCACCAGCAGAAAATATATTTGATCGACTGATTGATGGATTGATTTGTTTATTTATTTATAAACTTTGTTAACTAAGGAGATTAATTGATTTGTTTATTTATGAACTTTGTTAACTAAGTAGTTGGGCTTGTCAACAGACCATTTTCAGACCTGACCCTGGCAGATTGATGGACAGTTAACTAACAGGTAATATCAGTGCAGTAACTTCAGTTATCAAACACATAAAAACAGCACAGTACTTCAAAAGTACAATGCAATACAGTATTTCATGGTACCATACTGTAATTTCTATGAGCAATGCTCAGTGTCAATCAAAACCATCACAAAGAATGATACCACAGTACAAGGACAAAATGATTGACTTCAACAATTGTCTAAGTTTCTGGTGTCATTCTAAGGGGATCCAGTATTTGTCTGCCTGGGACAACATGATGGACAAACCATGATGCTTTGTCAGAGATGGCCTGCACCTGCCCTTGGGATTCCAGATACTGGCTAAGGCTCTTGCCACCCCTATAGTGCCTTTTTTAGGCAAGGTTCAAATGACAAATTCACCACCATAACAGGTACAACCAAGCAAAATCTGAGGGTAATGCTACTCATTGCTAGAAGTTTAAACCTCAAAATGCACTCACTCGAGGCACTCCTTAAAATGGAGAACATCGACATCTGTGCAGTGACAGAGACCTGGTTCAAAGCTCCAGAGAGCACCCCTGCATTACCAGGCTATAATTCATACCACACCTTTCGGCCACCTAACCCGGAATGAAGCACTAAAGGTGGAGGCGTGCCCATATTCATTAAGGATATCCACACCTCCAGGCTAGTTGCACAGCATAATGCATCTGAGATTATCCAAGTGCAACTAACTCTGGGCAAGACTGCAATCCAAATTGTAGCTTGCTACAGACCCCCCACCATGCCCCAGGATTCCCACTCCTCATTTCTTGATACACTGGAAAGTATTAGGGTGCAACCCAACACCCTAATAATGGGCGATTTCAACTACCCCACCATTAACTGGGAAAACTACTCATGTACCAACTCTTTTGCTCAAAGATTTCTGGAATTCATAAATTCCAATGCCTTGGATCAACTTATTCACACCCCCACCAGGGGCAGCAATATTCTAGACCTGATCATTACCAACATGGGGAACCAGTGTTCCACACCAGAGGTCAATTCCTCGTTGGTCAGATCCGACCACAAGCTTATCACCCTAGACATCCACATCCCGCCCCCACCCCAAGTTAGGGAAACCACTGTAAAAAACTACTCCAAAGTCAACTTCACATTTCTTAAGACAGAAGTGGCAAACGTCATGACACCCATGCAGACGGGCAATAGTGGTATGACTGCTGAATCCTACACAAATGCACTTTATAAGCACTTACATGAGTGCATGGATCATGCTATCCCTAATAGAACCAAGATGCTATCCTCCAAAAAAAGGAAGCCAATCTGGTGGTCCTCTGCCATAAACAAACTCTACAACAGAAGAAAGAAACTGTTGCAAAAAAGAGCAAAATCCCATGACTGGAGGCACTCCCTGGTCAAGCTCAGTAAGAAGCCGAGATCCCTAATAAAATCCTTCAAAACTAGTTACGAAAACAAAATTGCCAGTGACTCTAAAGACAACCACAAAGCATTCTATAGCTATGTCAAGAATCTCAAGGGCAACACTCAGATCTGCTCTGAGTTACAGCACAATGGCACTAAATATACAGAACCAACTGATATTACCAACATCCTGGCAGACAGGTTCAGTGCTAACTTTACCCCCCTCTCACCCCCTAGAGGGCCCATCTCTATACCGGAAGAATGCAAAGTTCCTGTAATCACGGCTGCACAGGTAAAAAACACACTCTCCAAAGCCAAGAACACAGCATCCATGGGACCTGACAATATCCCAGGCTGCATTCTACATGAACTACAGAATGAACTGGCACCCTACCTACGTACCATGTTCAATCATAGCCTCACCTCAGACTTTGTCCCTACTGAATGGCACACCACAATGGTTATCCCACTCCACAAAGGGGGAGCCAAGATGGACCCTGGGAACTACCGCCCCATTAGCCTGATGAGCCTGGTCTGCAAGGCCATGGAACGTATCATCATGGACCTCATAAACAAATACATTGGTAATCTCCAAACTCTAGACCCTACCCAGTTCGGATTTGTAAAAGGCAGATCATGTCTCCTAAACCTGATTGACTTCTTTGAAGCAGTCACCAAAGCCATAGATGAGGGTAAGGTGGTTCACACAGCTTATCTAGATCTCGCCAAGGCTTTTGACACCATCCCTCACTCTGGAATTATAGATAAGCTCACTAAACTAGGTATAAATAACTATGTCACAAGATGGGTTGCCAACTGGCTCACGGACAGAACACACTTTGTGAAAGTAGCAGACTCCAAATCCGACTTCAGACCAGTGACAAGTGGAGTACCACAGGGTCCAGTCCTGGGTCCTCTCCTGTTTGGTATCTACTTCTCTGAAGTACAGGCTAACACAGAAGGTCTTTGGCTAACAATGTTTGCAGATGACTGCAAACTAGGAGCCATAATCACAACTCCTAACAATGTGGGCATACTACAAAAGGGCCTCACTGAGACAGATGCCTGGTGTCAAAGCCATGGCCTGAAGCTCAATGCCAAAAAGTGTATTGTCATCCCCTTTGGTAAAAACTCTGTACCCATGAACTACCACATAGCTGGTAGTCTACTTAACGCCAAAAATGTGATAAGAGACCTTGGGACACAGGTGGACAGTAGTCTCTCCTTTGATAATCACATCGCCACAGTGGTCAGGAAATCCTTCTACGTGGCTCACCTCATCACAAAAGGTTTCTCACACAGATAAAAAGAGGTAATTGTTCCCCTCTACTCATCACTCATTAGACCCGTACAACGCCCCTTTTGGTATGTACTTCACATGACATCTACAACAACTGGAAAGGCCACAGAAATACCTCACAAAGAGGATTACTGGCCTCAAACAGATGCCCTACGTAGACCGTCTCAAAAAACTCCAGCTTTACTCCATCACATATCGCCTACTCAGAGGCGATCTCTGCCTAACATACAAAGCTATGTCAAACCCAGAGCTGTTGGACATGTTCCACTTGAAATCCCAATCTCTCCGAGCTACACGCTCTAGGGACCTAAACCTTGTCACCACAATAAACAGAACATGATGGAGGGATAGATTCCTGTTCCAGAGACTTCCCATACTCTGGAACAGACTACCTATCTATGTCAAACATAGCTCCTCATTAGCACTCTTCAAGAAAAATCTTGATGAATGGATGGGAAATAAGAAATTCACCCCAGGGATCACTTCTGTGGCACTGCTTGACATGGGCACAGGAAAATAATTTTCTTGGGTGGCGAAAGCCATGGTACATTTTTGGCTAGGCTTATACAGGCCCTAGGGCCAGTAGCCTAGTACCAACCTATGAACCTATGAACAAACCAATGTTAGCGAGCCATTTATTGTGCAGGGAAAGCCTCCAAGCTTTCCAATAGGAAGCTAAAAAGAGGTGGAGCACTGTAGAAATAAGACAGAATTTATTTATTATTGACATTTATTGACATTTGCTGACCGGGAAAGTCAACTAGGTCAGAAACCCATTTTCAGTGGAGGCTTGAGAAGAGGCTATTCCATAGTTTGGCAATGTTGTAGGAATATAGGCATTGTCCTGCTCTTTTGTTGGGTTTAGCTACATTTAAAAGTGTCCTTTCTGAAGCTCGAAGGGTTCCAGTTGGGGTGTATGTGTGTAAAACAGACTGGAGTGCAGGACAACTATCAGGTCTGAAAATTAGCTTATGAGAAAGTGTTAACTGAGTATAATAGAGATAATGGTGAAATTCAAGGCAGGACAGGTTTGAGATAGCTTTGCAGTGGTGTGAGTGGTTGGGGATGTTAGAGGCGAATTTTGCTATCTTGTAGTAGCAAGACTGTAGCTTATTACTGAGGGATGCATGGAGGTTGGTGAAAATGGGGCTTCCATACAAGAGGGATGGGATAAGTGAAGTGTTTGCTGGTTTTATCTTAGTTTGTTTATCTAGATAGAGTTTATGTCGGTATAGTTTGTCAAGTTTGAAACGCATTTTCTTTACTGTATTGAGAATGTGTTGCTCAAAAGAGTTTGTTATCAACAGTGATTCCTAAATGTTTTGCAGATAACACCTGTTCTATTTCTGTATTGTTAAGTGAAAAAAAGATCGAATTCTGCAGCTGGAGGTTTTGATGAAAATAGTAACAATTTTGTGTTTTTGGGATTCAGCATTAATTGAGCATCATTTAGCCAGGTTTCTATGGCTGGGAATGCATCTTGGGTGATCTTCTGGAGGTTAACAAAATTGTTGGAGGATGAGATGATAGTTGAATCATCTGCATATTGAATTAACATGCTTTGTTGGGAGGCTTTATTAAGATCATTAATGAATATATTAAAGAGCAGTGGTCCTAAAATGGACCCTTGTGGGACCCTGTGTTATTTGCTGGATACTCTGATTGTTGGTTTTGCCATCTAACTAATTGTTGTCTGTCATTTAGATAGGAGGAAAACCAGGCTAATTTGCTTAGAGAGCATCCAAGTTTTTCTAAATATTGTAATAACATACGGTGTGATACTGCGTTGAAAGCCTTTGATAGGTCTAACAGGAGTACTGAAGTTGATAGGCCAGCATCAAGAGCTTTACTCACAGTATCAGTGAAGGAGAGTAAAGATGTGGTTGTGCTATGTCCTGAGCGAAATCCATGCTGAGTGAGAGCTAGGAGGTTGTTGTTAATGAGGTGATTTAGTAGTTGGGATTGTATGCATTTTTCTAGGAGTTTTGATAGCGGGGAGAGACTGGAAATTGGCCGGTAATTTGAGAGATTGTGTGCATTACCACCTTTGTGTAGTAGAGTTATAATAGACTTTTTCCATAGTTGGGGGACATAAGATTCAGAGATTGAATGATTAATAAGAATACTTACAGGGTAAGCTGTAGCTTCGGCAGCAAGTTGTAAGTATTCAGGGCTTTAGTTTGGTTAGCGATTTTAGAATTAGGGATGTAGGTGCTGGTTGTAGTGAGAAAGGAGGATTGGGTGGGTCATTGGCAGAGAAAAAAATAGTGTGCATAGAGGTAGATATGGGGTTGATTTGTGTGGTATTTTGGGAGTTAGGGTTGCTTTTTGTAGATGAATCCTTGGTTAGTTTTTGAATGGTGTCAATGAAATGGGTGTTAAATATTTGAGCGTTCTGGTGAGGGTCTTTGTTGGGAGAGGGTGATGGATTTTGAATGCTACCAGGATTAAGCAGGAAGGGGATACATATTTCTAGAATTTTTTTTGGATTATTGCTTTGGGAGGATAGTTGTGAGGAGAAATAAGTTTTCTTATCAGTTATGATAAGTTTTTTTTGCAGTATTTCAAAGGTGTTTATAATTTTGTTCATTTGCTTGAGTTCTATTTTTTTCCAAATTTTCCAGGCTTTGTCTCTAGTCAGGAGAGTTTGTTTAGTTTGTTTTCTTAGCCAGGGGGCAAGGTTAGGTTTTGTTCATTTTGTATAAAGAGTTGCTAAGCTATTTAATGTGCTAAGAAAGATGTTATTAAAATAATCTACAGCATCATCTAGAGGCAGTGTTTTTATTGGGGTCCAGTTTTGAGCTTGTAGAGTATTGATAAATATGTTTTGATTAAAGTGGGCAAGGCTCCTGGTAGATTTGTATGTGTGAGGTTTGGGGATTTGTATTTAGGTTCTATGGGTGTAAGCAGGTAGGTTGTCACTTAAAGTGTTTGCTAGGGTGCCGGTATTGGAGTAATAGTGGAGGTGAGATACTAGAATCCAATCTAATGTAGATTCTGCTCAGAAATTTAAAGCATGTGTAGGCTTTGTTATAAGTTTTGTGAAACGATGGAGGTTAATCTGGTAGCAGGTGCTTTGAAGGTTAGGTTTTGCCAATTAATGTTAGGGTCTCCTAGAATAATAGTTCCAAATGGGGGATGTTTTGACCTGTGGGAATGTAGATAGCAGCAATACAGAGTTGTTTATTAGGGTTTATATGAAGAAATGTTATTAGGATTTCCATATTATTGAAAGTGGGGATGGGTTTCGGATGAATATTTATTGTTAAGGAGTCTTGATAAATTAAGGTTACACCTCCACCTTTTTTATGGGGTCTGTCATTACAAAGAATGTTGTAACCTGGTGGAAGGATTCTGGTATCGGATATATGTGTTTTAAGCCAGGTTTCAGTTATTGCTACTATGTCTGGTGAATAGTGACAAAGCCAGGACTGGAATTCAGTAATTTTGTTACAGAGGCTTTGTGCATTAATTGTTACAAAATATAAATCATGGGTTTTAGAGGAATGAATGTTTTTTGGCAAGTTATTTGGGCCAGGATTGGGGTGAACATCTCCATACTGAGTTAATGATAGGAGAAGATGTAGTAGTGCCTGTGTTTGGAGTGTTTTTAGCAAAGGTATATGTGGATAGATTTGTGTTAATTTCAGTTAAGTATTTGTGGGGGAAAGTTGTGGTTTGTCTAGATATAATATATTGCTTACTAATAGGGATGGTGAAATGTTGGAGTAAGTATTTAAATTACGATGTAAATGCATAGCTAGTGTTGTGGATGTTGGGGGAGATGTATTTAATCTGGAGTGTATGGTGGTGGAGAGGGATAATAAGAGTAGTAAAGTAGTAAGAACAAGTGAGATAAATAAGAGTCTTAGTAAGTGACTCATATTGGAGTTTAGGTATTAGAGTTGGTTGTATATGCTAAAAGAGATGGTGGAAAGTGTTGTATTACAGGAGGGGATCTGGCAAGAGAGGGGAAGGGGATGTTAATGATGTGAGTTATGGTATTAATCAAGGTGGAGAGAGGGTGGAGTTACAGGAACTATAAATGTAATGAAAGAAGGGGTGGGTGGGAATGGTGGTAGGGTAGGTGAGTGGAGTGAGCCCTTAGCAAAGCGGAGGGCAAACAGAGTGGGTGGCCCCTGCTTTCACATGAAAGCGAGCCATGAGCCAACAAGCAAAGGTAAGAAGAACTGTTGTAAGTGGCAGAAACTATTTAAAACACACAAGTGTACATGTGTTGAAAAGACTGGAATATTACAAAGCTCAAATGGTTGCTAGCATACTAAGTCTGAGTTAGAGACAATGCCAGAATTTAAAAAGAAACAGATGCCATTGAATCTTCTACATCACAAATGGTACTTACAGTTGTGCACACTACTGAGGGATTCCCGTGGGACAGAGAGAAACAAAGTGTAGTCAGGCAGAGGTTTTTAGTATTTAAGGATGGCACCACAGCTCAGGGGAGGAATAAGTAAACTCCCAAGAGGAAGTGGGAGAGAATAGACAGGATTGGCAAGGCTGGGAAGCTTGCAATAAGTTTATGTTAGGAGACATAGAGAAGGGGAAGGCTATGAACCAGGACTTGGAGAAAGCTGTGAGAAGAGAAAAAAAAACAATCAACCAGCTAGCCCAGGTCACCACCTAAAGGTGTCTGTTTATGTATGTGAACTCAAAAGCAGATTTAGTAGTGCAGCAGGGAAGTAGAATTTAAAATAATTGCAAAGCTTTGGGAAACTGTATATATTTGTTACAATAAATGGGAGAATAAAATATAAGAATATAAAATATGTATAATATGTAAGATAAATAAAATATAAGAATATAAAATAAATGCAAGGCTTTGGAAAATGCATATATTTGTTACAATAAAGAGGAGGAAAAAGGGGAGAATGGGTCCAGTAGTGTGTACAGCAGAAGAATCAGAAGGAGTATCACAGAGAGAAGATTATAATAGACCTACACTGCTCACAGTCTGTAGATAAAAGTAGGACTTGCAGTAGCTTTTATTGGTTTATATGGGGTTCTGCTCTCTATGTTCTTGTATGCAGACGGTTGCTTCAGTTTTCTTTTTTTGTTTTTGTTGGACTTTTGAATGTGGTTAAGGGAACTGCTCACAGTCTGTTGATAAAAGTAGGACTTGTAGTATATTTTACTGGTGTGTACGGGTTTCCGCTCTCCATGTTCTTATATGCAGTCAGTTACTTCAGGTTTTTTTTTTTGTTTTTGTGTGACTTTTGAGTGTGGTTACAGAAACATCTCACAGTCTGTTGATAAATGTAGGACTTGTACTAGCTTTTATTGGTTTGTACAGGGTTCTTCTCCCCGTGTTCTTGTATGCAGGCAGTTGCTTCAGTTTTTTTTTTTGGACTTTTGAATGTGGTTAAGGGAACTGCTCACAGTTTGTTGATAAAAGTAGGACTTGCAGTAGCATTTACTGGTTTGTACAGGGTTCCACTCTCCATGTTCTTGTATGCAGGCAGTTGCTTCAGTTTTTTTTTGTTTGTTTTTGTTGGACTTCTGAATGTGGTTAAGGGAAGTCTGTTGATAAAAGTAGGACTTGCAGTAGCTTTTACTTGTTTGTATGGGGTTCCACTCTTTGTGTTCTTGTATGCAGGCAGTTGCTTCAATTTGTTTTGTTTTTGTTGGAGTTTTGAATGTGGTTAAGGGAAGTGCTCACAGTCTGTTGATAAATGTAGGACTTGCAGTAGCTTTCACTGGTTTGTACGGGGTTCTGCTCTCTGTGTTCTTATATGCAGGCAGTTGCTTCAGTTTTTTTTTGTTTTTGTTGGACTTTTTAATGTGGTTAAGGGAACTGCTCACAGTCTGCTGATAAATGTAGGACTTGTAGTAGCTTTTACTGGTTTGTACGGGTTTCCGCTCTCCATGTTCTTGTATGCAAGCAGTAGCTTCAGTTTTTTTTGTGACTTTTGACTGTGGTTAAGGGAACTGCTCACAGTCTGTTGATAAATGTAGGACTTGTAGTAGCTTTTACTGGTTTGTACAGGGTTCTGCTCTCCATGTTCTTGCATGCAGGCAGTTGCTTCAGTTTTTTTTTTATTGGACTTTTGAATGTGGTTAAGGGAAGTTGTGCACACTACTGAGTTATGCCCTTGGGACAGAGAGAAACAGAGTGTAGTCAGGCAGAGGTTTTTGGTATTTAAAAGAGTCCTGTGTAGCAGTTGACTTTAAGCAGGCACAACAGTGCTGACATAGTCATTGTCTTTAAAGCAGGCAAATGTGGATTCTTTTAAGATGTGTTGTTTAGTGATTGCTTGAATTGATTGAGATTGCAGTGGCCTAAATTGCTGATTCATTATAATGACAACATTCAGTGGGAAACTCATGATGAGTTCAATTCCCCTGAGGCCTACTTTTTGATCTAGCAGCTGGCACAGAGGGGCTTTGACCTGTAGTTTCTGTGGCATAGGGACTGATTCCCTCAGTTGTCATTTGCCTACTGTTTCACCTTAAACAAGTCACTTAACCAGAAAATGTTTTGGGGGAACTGGGAATTTTGGTGAATTTCCTCAATGCCCCCTGGACAGCAAGTTCAGTAACTAATTTCTTGATTTCTAATATTTGCAGGTAAGTTGTTCCTGACTGCTGAGCCTAGTTTAAAGAAAGTCTTTTACCTGTGGCGGTTTTATGAAATTGTTGTATAAAATTGGTAGCTTGAGCTTAGGGAGATCAACCTGATTCCAAGGAGTGTCACACAACTGATGCCAGCTTGGGATGTTTCCTACAAATGCAGCATCTATCAGTCATGCACAGGTGTGGCTGCTAATGATGTTTGCAGCAGGTAGTTTTTACCTGAGATCAGAGCCCTGCACTCACTCATTATAGCCACCGGTAATCAAATCCTATAGCTGTTTGATGACAGACTTACAGTAAAATTAGTTTATTGTAAAGGAATATGTTCACGATGCATAACAACAACATTAACATACAAGTAGAGAAACATAAATAGCTATACATTTGAAGAAATTGATATTTATAAATGGTGGCAGATGTCTAGATAATAGAAACATTTTTTTATTTTCAACATAATATGCCTATAGATACCTCATGTCTTATAGAGTAAAGAATTTTGCATTGATTTCTTCATTAATTGAATAATGCGTATATGTATAATAGAAACATTGTTTAACCCATGTGGAGCAAGGGTAAATGTAAATAGAAAAGCAACAGCGCAGAAAGTCAGTGTAGATGAGTGATTTTGTAGGAAGCAGGGCTTGCTTCAGGGAAAGACTTTCAGAATCTAGGAATGTTTCCTGTGTAACCCAGTTTCCTGGTGATTTTCAATGGGCAGCAACTGAAGTAAAAGAAACTATCTTTTAAATTTTGTTTTTTTAAAAGATAAATATAGAGTGTAGGACTCACTGTAGTATTGTGTTAGGTAGCCATTTGAAATGTCAGGGTCCACATTAGCGTGTCCCATAATGCTGAAACTGAATGGCTGAAAAAATGGACTTACATATATTAAGTCTGATAGGGTGATTTCTTGGAATATTTTCTTTTCTCCAAGGTAACATGGTCTTGAAGTTAATATGTAACATGGGGGCTGAGGGGGCTTGCCTCTTCACATTTTGGGTCTGGGGAGGGCTTACCCCCCACTGCAAAAAGAAGTTTTTTGGAGAAGAACAATGTTCGATATCCCCTCTTCTGCTGCATTTGCAGTCTTATGTTTTTTCTGGCATGTCAGCAGTCAGTGTTATGAATGTCAGCATTTTAAAAGGGAGACACTGGGGCAATGTTGTAAGAAATAATCATCTCTCTACGTCAAGAACACACTGAAGCATGCCTGCAAGAACTTAAGAGCACTAATGGAAAATGTAAACAGAGTATGAGATTAACATAACTGCAAAAAACAAAAGAAACTGAAAGCCTTTCTTCAGTTATGAACATTAAGAAATACTGCTCAATAATACTCTGAACTTATCAATAGTAGTACACACATTCCATTCCCAAGGACACAGGCAATACATTAACAGACAAATTTAGTACTAACTTCACCATACTTACCCACATTCTTATCTTCACTATCCTTAAAAATTTAGCTTTCCAAGAAATCACCTTGGAACAAGTCTTAGAATCCTTAAACTGTGCATCCTCAGCCTATCCACAGTGTTTGTCCATAATGCCTGGGGAATAGCCACTGTAACTTCTCTACACAAGGGTAGCCCCTCTACAAACACAGGTAATTATAGCCGCCTTGTCAACCTTATATGCAAAGTCAGGGATCATATTAAATCACAGCTTATTTATTCAGACATAGGCAATTTTATTGATCAAAATCCTACTCCATTTGGATTTGTGAAGAGCAGATTTTATCTTCTGCACCTAGTAAATATATTTGAAAATATTATAGAGGCTGTGGACAGTGGTCAATCTATGCAGGCTACTTATCTTGACTGGGCGAAGGCTTTTGACACTATTCCCTGTGCTGGCATTATTAAAAAGTTAGTCAAACTTAATGTAAACTCCTACATCATCCACTGGATTTCAAACTGACTATCCAGTACATCCTAAGTGGTGCAACTTTCTGGTTCCCTTACTGAATACAAAATTATAACTATTGCAATTCCCCAGGGATCAGTGTTGGGCCCTCTCCTATTTGTCATTTATTTTGCAGACTTTCAAGCCAACAGCCCTAAAGTCTGGTTGACCAACTTTGCCAATGACTGCAAGCTGAGCACTGTTATCTGCTCATTCACTGATACTAAACTGCTCCAAAAAGGGCTGGAATCTGCCGTTACTGGAAAAGGTTTCAAGCTAACTGCAAAAATGTGCAGCATAGTAGTATTCTGAAAAAAGAAAAAGCTGTTCCCTCCTCAGATAAGTGGTACTCCTCTTCAACTAGATATGCTAATAACAGAGAGGGGTATTTATCAACCAGATATGGTAATAGCAGACAGAGGTATTTATATGGACAACTCTCTCTCAAGCGTTTATCATATTTTCACCATAATTGGGAAATCTTTCTATAGAGCTCAATTAATTTTCTAGGGACTCTCTCCAAAATGTATTTATTTAACATTTGTTTACCAGGAAAGTCTGACTTGGAACAAAGCCAATTTTCAGCAGAGGCCCATGAGAAATGCTCAGGTGCATGTCTTTGTAATGTGGAAGGAAACCGGAGCACCTGGAGAACACCCACACGAATGCAGGGAGGACATGCAGACTCCGCACAGAAGGCACTCCAGCTGTGAATCGAACTGAAGAACCTCTTGCTGTGAGGCGACAATGCTACCAATGCACGACTGCGCCATCCAATTGTAAGAAGTCGTGTTATCATTGTTCCAAACACATAGCTCGGTTGGAAAGGACACAACGATTTTTAACCAAAAAAAAAAAAAATGAAAGTCCTTAACATACCTCTCAGCACAGATTTTTGGCTCATATTCTTGGTCTGTTCCTCATAAAATGTGTTATTTTCTGGAACATCACTGAGATGATCTGATGACTGAAGTTGCTAAATAATGATATACATTTGAGTTTCATACTTCATATCTTTCATAAAATGCATGTTAGAACAAACACTGGTACTCTAGCAACTTTCTAAGTTTGTAAGAGCAATTTATTTTATGTATAATTTATTTGACGTTTGTTTACCGGGATAGTCCGACTGGGGTGAAAGGCTATAATTTTAGTTTTTTGGGGGGGAATTAAGCAAAAGTTTAGCATTTGTGAGCCAGTATTCAATGGCAGAGAAAGAGTTTTGAATGTTCAGGAAGAATGCGAGAGGTACAGACAATGGTGTAGTCACCTGCATATTGGATGAGAGTTCCAGGGGAAGAGGAAGTATGTAAGTTGTTTGTGAATCTATTAAATAATAGGGGACCTAGGATGGAGCCTTGAGGGACTCCTGTAGGGTTATGAAGAAAGGGAAAATGTGGGTTGAACATTTTGCAGATTACTTCCGATCATGTAGGCAGTTGTGAAATCACTGTACTGTGGTATGGGAGCAACCTAGGTTAGACTATGTGTTGAGGAGTAAGGGGTGAGAAACCATGTCAAAGGCTTTAAAGAGGTCAAGGAATACTCAGGAAACAAAGTTTCCTTCCACACTGGTCATATTCATCATATCTGTAAAAAATAATAAAGCTATGGGTGTACTATGTCCAGGTCAGACGCCGTGCTGAGTTTGAGTAAGTAGATTATTCTGCAATAGCTAATTCATTAATTGTTGGTAGATACACCTTTCAAGAATTTTGGCTATAGGAGATAAGATGTATATGGGGGCAAAAGTTGGATATTTCTGTCGAGTTACCTCCTTTGTGGATAAGGGTGATATGAGATAATTTTTACATGGTGGGGACTACAGATTCTGAAAGAGATTTGTTTATTAGGCTGCTGATTGGATAGGCAAATGAGTTGGTGGCAAGTTTAAGGTATTGTGGTGGGAGATTATCTGCTGATATGAAATAAGGTTTTAGTTTGAGCAGTAATTTTTTTTATGGTTGCTGTGGGTATGGGCTGAAATGAAAAATAGGTCTAGCCGTCTTTGTGTTGGTCATGTGTGCTGTTGTGGGCAGGGTCTGAGCTGGATGATGAGAAGTTGTTGGTGTTTGAGGTTGGGGGTGAGTGTATTTATTTGTTAGTAGGGCAGCTATAGATTTTATTAAGTGCTTATTGATGTCTTTGGCTATAAGGGAAGGAGGGGCATTGGGTGATTAGTAGTGTTCTTTGTTTGTCATTAGTTGAGAAGGGTTGATATTGAGTGCCAGAATTTTTAGGGTTGCATTTGTGTTGTAGTTGAAGATGTGAGTAGTAGGATTTCTTATTTTTGTTTACTAGTTTATTCACATTGTTGCAGAGTATTTTAAAGTGGTGAGATTTTGCTCTGTTTTGTTTTGTTTCCAAGATTTCCAGGCTTAGTCTCTTTGTTTCATCAAGTTAGTACAGTCTCTGGTAATCCATGGGGTTGTTCTTTTTTGTTCTTTTTATCTGTAGAGGGGTTAGATTATTAAATATTTCTAAAAAGGTGGTATCGAAGTAAAGGACAGCATCATTGAGAGACAGGAGTTTTAGGCATGTCTAGTTGATTTTTTTTGGAGTAGATCATTACATTTTTGTTGACTGAATTTAGATGAGTTTCTGACTGATTTCAGAGTGTGTGTTTTTATTTGGTGGGTGTTGGCTCTAATAGCAATGTGGGAAGATGGTCACTAAGTGAAATAGAGAGTGTGCATGAGGGGGAAAAATTCATTGGGTGAGATACTAGGATCCAGTGTAGTGTAGATTGATGAGTGAAGTCTTCATTGTACCTAGGCTGGTGGGCTGTTAATTAGTTGTAAAAAAACATACAGGTTAATACCATTATAGGGGAATTCAGCTGCAATGGAATGCCAATCAATGTTCATATCAGTTAGGATTACTATCTCATGACTGATTTTTCTGGGATGTCCAGGATAGTATATCTTTCAAGACAGGTATATTGTCTCCTGGTGGAATATATACTACTATGATACTGATTTACTGATTCTTTTAGTTTTATTGAGATTGAGGAAGGCTATTAGTATCTCAGAGTTGGAAAAGGTGGGTATATTGCTTGAGTAGGGTGTAATGTTGAATACAGAAGGGTATAGAAGGGCTATCCTTCCACATTTCTTTTTAGGTCTGTCTAATCTGGTAATGGCAAAGTAGGGAGGTGTAATTTCAGTATCTTTTATGTTGGGGTTTAACCATGCTTCAGTTAGGGCTAGTATATCAGGTTTGTTTTTGATCTATCCAGGTGTGCAGTAGATTATCTTGTTGCATATACTTCTTAGGCTCAGTGTTATTATATTTATTATATTTAGGTTTTTAGGGTCAACTATGGGTTTGGGATTTGTAGTTAGGCCTGGGTTTGGATGTATGTCTTCACTTTGAAGCAGAATGGAGATTAGATATACATACAGTGGTTTGTGTTTTATTCTTGTGTTTTGAGTGAGGGGTACAAAATGGGGTTTACTGGGCATAGTGCTGGCTAGTCAGAGGCTGGATACATAAGGGTGGGTATAGTGAAATAGATGAGGAGAGATGCTTGAGAAGTTAATTTGTTTAAGAGTGTGATTGGTTGTTGATGTTACTGATGTGTAACTGTGTGGGAGGATTTGAGATGAGAGTGTTGTGACTAGGTTAAGGATTGCTAGTAATGAGGTTAGATAGGACAATAGCAAAAACTTGGAAGAAGATAAATGGTATAGTGAAGTTAAAAACATATGTCAGATGGGTTGTAGCAGAAGGGTTTATAATAGGGTAAGGACTAGCAGGTGATGTAGTACATTGGGAGGTGGTCTGTTTAATTAGTTACTTGTTTATTGTTGGGGGTGGAAATAAATATAAATGTGAAAGCATATGATTGTTGTTTGGAATGTGGGTGGAGTGCATACAGGTATAACAGTAGAAGTAGTGGGGGTGGGTGGGAAATGGGGGTATTGTAGGGGACTGGATTGAATCCAAGTGCAGAGAGGGACAGCAGAGCAGTTTCAGTTGCTGAGGCGACTATCTCACAGAAAACTATCAGTAAGTACCTGCAGATCTCTGACTTCAGTTGTATTCGTTTATACATAGTGCTTAGACTGTGCGGTATAGGAATTTGTAGCGTAGACAATTGTAGGAAGGTAACTGATTCTTTCTATCTGTGATAAAAAAAGGTGTAAGGTATTGAGAGAGACTGCTTGGATGCTAGTTTGTGGGGAGATATTTCTATTAATTAAGTACATGAGTGATTGTTAGATGGGGAGATAAATGCAAGATTTATTAACAGATTACAGAGCAAGGGCAGGAGGGGAGCTTAGAGTTTCACATTGTGGTGATGTACTGGGAGCCTTTGGACAAATTACAGTTATGTTACAGTGCTAATTAGTTAAAATAAAAATGTACATTCAAGCCTTGACAATAGAGAAGCTGGTGGTTTAGCAAGCACTCCTTTAGGTGCTGTGAAAGACCATTTGTTGTTGCTGGGTTTCCTGTATGGTTGATGTTGCTGAGATTATTTTAGAAATAGGGATCGCTTTGCTGTTTGGTTGGATAAAAGTATCTTTTAAAATCCCAATAATCTGGATAGAAGCAAGTTATGGTATTACCATGTACTTCACCAGAAATACCTGAGTCTGCAGGGGATGGCGGAAGATAGAGCCAGGATATGGAAAAAAAGTGTTATAAATACATAAAAATATTGAAGTGTTTATGCATAAATTCAATAGCGGTTGGCTTAAAATGTGAAATTTATCTTTTGGATTATTTGCACAAGAAACTTGACTGACTGGGGTAGATTTCCTTTATTTATTAGAAATGATATGTTATTCTTTTACATTCAACATGCTTATTAAACATCTTTTTAGATATTTGCTGTTCATCAGTGCTTATTTTATCAACTATGTGTATGCAGATTTCGATTGCTTTTTATTATCTTAGGAATTCATTTCATGTACAAATTATTTGGAGAACCACAACAATGTTTTTTTTACCTCTGTGAATACTATAGTTAGTTTCTGGCTCTGCAGACAGCATAAAAACACTTCACAAGTCTACCTTGATGTGTGATAGTGTGTTGTCACTTAAGGTTTTGCTCATATAGTTTTGGGAAAGAGAGAATGTACATCTTCTGTGCTCAGTACTATCTTATGCTGAACTTTTTTTAATCTTATTCAGTGCCTTGACATTTAATGTGCATCTTTCTCCCATCTGGCAATTTTTGTATGGATACTTATCAATCTGTGATAGCAAAAGTCATGTCTCATGAGCAGATTTGAGCCATTTGTACACCTGCTGGTACATGGTCAAGTAGTCCTGCTTTGAGAACTATTGTGCTTATAGTGGATATAAAAAGTGTACACAACCCTGTTAAAATTACAGGTTTTTGTGATATAAAAAAATGAGACTGAATAAATCATTTCAAAACTTTTCCCACCTTTAATGTGACCTATAACCTGTACAATTCGATTGAAAAACAAATCTGTTATGGGGAAAAATATAAAAAATAAAAAATGTACAATAAGCTGGCTACCTAAGTGTGCACACCCTTAAATTATTACTTTGTTGTGTGCACACCCTTAAACTAATACTTTGTTGAGGCACCTCTTGATTTAATTACAGCATTCAGTCATCTTGGGTACGCACCTGTCATCAATTAAAGAGACTCTGATTAACCCCAAATAATGTTCAGCTGTCCTAGTAGGATTTTCCTGACATTTACTCAGTTGCCTGCTACAGCAAAAGTTGTGGTTTGCAGAGAGCTTACAAAGCATCAAAGGGATCTCATTGTTGAAAGGTATCAGTCAGGAGAAGGGTACAAAAAAAATTCTACAGCATTAGATATACCATGGAACACAGTGAAGACAGTCATCAAAAAGTGGAGAAAATATGGGACAATAGTGATGTTGGAAAGAGCTGGACATCCCTCCAAAATTGATGAAAAACAAGACAAAAAGCGGTCATGGAGGCTGCCAAAAGATCTACAGCAACACTGAAGGAGCTACAGGAATTTCTGGCAAGTACTCGTTGTGTACTACATGTGATAACAATCTCCCGTACTTTCCATATCTCTGGACTATGGGGTAGGGTTGCAAGACAGACGCCTTTTCTTACACAGAAAAACATCTAGGCCTGGCTAAAATTTGCAAAACAATACATAAAGTCTCCCAAAAACGTGGAAAATATGTTATGGTCTGATGAGATCAAGGTTGAACTTTTTGGCCACAATTCCAAAAGGTACATTTGGAGAAAAACAACACTTCACATCACCAAAAAAAGACCATCTCCACGGTGAAGCATGGTGGTGGCAGTATCATGCTTTGGGGGTGCTTTTCTTCAGCTGGAACTGGGGCTTTAGTCAAGGTGGAGGGAATTATGAACAGTTCCAAATACCAGTCACTTTTGGCCCAAAACCTTCAGGCATCTGCTAGAAGCTGAAGATGAAGAGGAATTTCATCTTTCAACATGACAATGACCCCAAACATACATCTAAATCAACAAAAGAATGGCTTCACCAGAAGAAAATGAAAGTTTTGGAATGGCCCAGCCAGATCCCAGACCTCAATCCAATAGAACATCTGTGGGGTGACCTGAAGAGGGCTGTGCACAAGAGATGCCCTCACAATCGGACAGATTTATTTATTTTATTTATTTATTTGATTTGATTTTACATTTGTTAACTGGAAAAGTCCAACTTGGAACGAGCCAATTTTCAGCGAAGGCCCAGGGAGAAATGCTCCAGACGCATGTCTTTGCAATGTGGGAGGTAACCGGAGCATCTGGAAGAAACCCACATGAACGCAGGGAGGACACACAGACTTTACACAGAAAGCATCCCAGCCAAGATTCAAACCTGAGAACCTCTTGCTGTGAGGTGACAATGCTACCGCTGCACCACTTGCGCTGACTGTTGGAGCACTTTTGCGAGGAAGAGTGGGCAAATATTACCAAATCAAGATGTGCCATGCTGATAGACTTCTACCCAAGAAGATTGATTGTTGTAATTAAATTTAAAGGTGCTTGCATACTTATGCAACCAGCTTATTGTACATTTTTTTATTTTTTATATTTTTTCCCCTAACAGATTTGTTTGTTTTTCAATTGAATTGTAAAGGTTATAGGTCACATTAATGTGGCAAAAGTTTTGAAATGATTTATTGTGGCCTCATTTTTTTCTATCACAAAAACTTGGCATTTTAACAGGGGTGTATAAACTTTTTATATCTGCTGTAATTAGGTGAGACATTTCTGCTGTTTTAGTTGGTTGTTTTGGTGAAATATGCCCCTAATGGCTTGTAGCAGATCTTGTTCCTGTCATCTTCTTAGCACTTAGAATACCCTCCCCATGGTAATTTATTACTTACTTGATAACTATAGTAGGAATTGTTATTACTTTTATTGCACATGCATCCTCCTATTTTCCATACAGTTTTGTTTTTGCACTGAATATTATCTTATATATAATTTTGGATGATGGCAGCCCAATAGAGTGATGTCCTAAACTGCATTCTGTCTTTAATCAGATGGCTGCTTATTGGCAGAGGGGAACCCATCTCTGTAGCTACTTATCAATTTATTGCATTGCCATTAGACTGATGCAGATTAGATTTGGAAGATTTAGATACCAAGACTCTGGATTTTAATTTGTAGCCTTTTAAAACTATAGTGACAGCATTGCTTACCATATGAGTAGGTTATAACTGAGACCTCTTTTAAACCTTCTCCCCTTTATTAATCCAGGACTGCCATCATTTGTGACTTTGATTTGTAGTGAGCATAACTATGTTAAGCATAGTACAGCTGAGATCCAGACAATGTGCACTTTGAACTGGATGAACAAATTTCTATCAGAGTGACTAGTCACAACCCTAGTCTCAAGTTACAAAATGAGGGGGGGACTCCCTGCATTTGTGCAGTATGTCAGATGTAATCATTAGCAGTTGAAAAACAGGCCTTGTGCTCTAGACTTACCTAGGATCCTATTGACTGGAGTCAGGTCGATACCCCATAAGTTGGGCATAATCTCAGACTTTTTGCATAGTTTGCAGCTGGCATTTATTGGATGTGAATGTTGAACATTATCTGGCTACTGTTGTACCATCTACAATCATGTGGTCATTCTGTTATCTAACATCCTGAGTTGGCGGAGGTATGGTGATCTGCTTTAGATCAGGGACTGAGATGGATCAATTAAATAACAAGTTTTCTAGTTCTTACAGTGTGTTACTGAAATGGGTAAGAATTATAATTTTCTCTCCATTTATCACCAACCAGAACTTTTTTACATGTTCATTGACTTTCACATTGACTCTGTATAGGGTTACCAAAGATGGCTTGTCTTAGGCAACTTCTACCTCTGGGTCAAAATTAATCATACAAAGTTGCCATTGAGTTCTAAAGCATTATACAGGATTTAAGCTCTGCTTAAGTTGTTTTGTTTGTCACTCATATTAAGAACATTCATTAGTGTAACTGAATGTGATAACATATGAAATGTAGGTGGATATGATCTCACGTTCTAAACTGAACAAATTAAGTGATTTACAAAAGAAAGTTATCAGTTGTGACCTGACATCTTATCTAGTGTATGGTGTAATAGATCCAAAGAGATAGTTAGGTGTAAGCTTAGAGTCAAGTCATTGGCCATGCCCATCAGATTATCTACCTTCACACTCATCTTATGTCTGTATTTCTACTAGTTTTCTTGAAACCTGATTTTCTATTAAGATTTCAGAGCTAAGGAGAAACAGACAAAAGTTGTCAGAAAGCTCTATCTGCACGCATGCGTGCCTGTGTGTGTGTGCGCACATGTGTGCATATGTGTATGTTTAAAAGATAGTATAACATTTTCAGAAACAGAATAACTTACATGATTTAACAAATTTTCACAGTAGATTTCTCATATTCATATCTGTGCAAATGGTTTTTCCATTGGAATAAAACCATCTCAGGGTATGTAAGTTACTACAAGGTGAAGTAGCTGTGTGTTCATAAAGTGATATTAGGGGAGGCAACTAAGGGGATGCAATGAGTCTGTAAAGGTATCTGCTGAGAGAAGATGCAAGGTTCATGACTTAGAGAGCAACTTATTCAGTACTTGATGTATTATGTTTGAATGAGTTTAGTTTGAATGAGTTATAAAGGTGTGATCATTTGTTAAGAGCTTGGGATGCAGTACATAAGCAGGTTCATTCTTTTGCTAAGTGCGTTTTTGTGAACATATTGAAGTTCTTCTTGCATACTTTTTTTCTGATAAAGTTTGAGATTTATTTCAGTACTATTGACTAGTACCATGCATATAGAGAGTGCTCAAGGTAATTGTTTAATATTTAAGTATTATTAGATGGTTTCATTTATGCATCTCTCCATTTTGCACCATTATAAACTGTGATAGGATTTTAAACTGTGATGCCTGGAAAAAAAATGTTTATTATACCATGACCCCCCATTATTATTCCAAAACGTGGACGCTGATTGGCCAGCGTGCCCATTGTAAATCGAGTTATACTAATGGAAAAAGGTCCGGTCGCCCGGACTTTTTTCCATTAGTATAACTCTCTTTTTAAAACACTGTCTCGCTATGTTAAATGGGTTTAACATAGCGAGACAGCTTTAAAATAAGCAACGGAAATCTCCGTTGCTTATTTTACAGCTGTCTCGCTATGCTAAACGCATTTAACATAGTGAGACAGGTTTTTAAAAAAAGCAACGGAGAAAGCAATATCTCCGTTGCTTTTTTTAGTGTTTCGCTATGTTAAATGAGTTTAACATAGCGAGACAGTTTTAAAATAAGCAACGGACATCTCCGTTGCTTATTTTAAAGCTGTCTCGCTATGTCAAACCCATTTAACATAGCGAACACTAAAAAAAGCAACGGAGATCTTGCTTTCTCCATTGCTTTTGCCCACAGCTCTGATGTACTGCGCAGGCGCGCAGTACATCAGAACTGCCGCGGATGCCAGACATCTGCGGAAGGGCAGCAAACAGGCATTATACTATGCCATTATTTAAGAAAAATAATAGTTTCTTTTCTTAAATAATGTCATGGTATAGTAGCAATAACCCACTTCTGGGTGTGGGTAATGCTGTATTTACCCACGGTTGGCTTTGTTTGGTCAAACCACGCCAACCGTGGGTAAATCCAGCATTACCCACACCCAGGTGTGGGTTATTGCTATATTATACCATGACCCCCCCCCCAAAACGTGCACGCTGATTGGCCAGCGTGCCCGTTGTAAATCGAGTTATACTAATGGAAAAGGTCCGTCGCCCGGACTTTTTCCATTAGTATAACTCGTTTTAAACACTGTCGCTATGTTAAATGGGTTTAACATAGCGAGACAGCTTTAAAATAAGCAACGGAGATCTCCGTTGCTTATTTTAAAGCTGTCTCGCTATGTTAAACCCATTTAACATAGCGAGACAGTGTTTAAAAACGGAGAAAGCAAGATCTCCGTTGCTTTAATTCGCTATGTTAAATGAGTTTAACATAGCGAGACAGTTAAAATAAGCAACGGAGATGTCCGTTGCTTATTTTAAAACTGTCTCGCTATGTTAAACTCATTTAACATAGCGAGACACTAAAAAGCAACGGAGATCTTGCTTTCTCCGTTGCTTTTTACAACTCTGATGTACTGCGCAGGCGCAGTACATCAGAACTGCCGGATGCCAGACATCTGCGGAAGGGCAGTAAACAGGCATTATACTATGCCATTATTTAAGAAAAGTAACAGTTTCTTTTCTTAAATAATGTCATGGTATAATAGCAATAACCCACTTCTGGGTGTGGGTAATGCTAAATTTACCTACGGTTGGCTTTGTTTGGTCCCTCGGGCTTCGCCCTCGGGACCAAACCACGCCAACCATGGGTAAATTTAGCATTACCCACACCCAGGCGTGGGTTATTGCTATATTATTTCATGCATGTGTGTTTTTTACTTGTGTATTTTACTTAAGTAGTTTATAACATAAAATCCAAGAGGCTCCAAACTAAAACAAATCCAAGGCCAAAGGTCATGAGCAGCAACTGTTTTATTTGGTAAAACCACTTAAAACCAAAACAAAAAAATACATATATATTATGCTCTTTCATCTCTTATAGGAACTTCATCAGAATATAAAAACAGTTAAGATACAAAACTTTTCTGTACACATCCATGGGCAATGACAACAATTCCTTTGATGTTTCAAGAGGAAGTGTCTCCAACCATTCTTGGGCAAAGTAGTATCACAAAGCCATCTAGTGTTCGGGAGATTTAAGTGCGCCTTATCCTGACTGTGTAATCTTGCAAGCCAGCTAAAAAATGTAAACTTTTTCTATCGAGCAGACTATGTTTTTATATATATTAGTTTCTGTAAAGAATCTTAGATAAAAAAAAATAATAATAATAATAAAAATCAAATCACATTAAAATGAGAAGTTAAAATTGTATACTTAAAAATCACTCCAAAAAACCTAGTACATAAAAATAACTCAACATTCAATACATGCAATGAGATGGTAAAAATATGTTGGTAAAAAATGTTAAAACCAATTATAGCAGGCAATAGGGACCTTCAATTAAAGATTGTATAAAGAGCATGTCATACATCATTTCCTTGAAGAGGCTTGAATAGGAGGGAATAAAGTTCACATAAATAGCTTTATTATATAAAAAGGGTACTTAATTAATTCATTGCCTTGCCCTGAGGACACTTGGCTGGCTAGAATTTTCTAATCAACTCTTATTTTCCCAACTTTTAGTTATTCATTCTATCCTAAATCAACCCTCCATTTGCCCTAGTATCTCTGCTCGCATCTCCCTTTACACCCCTCCCGTCGATCTCTCAGAAGCTTTGATCAATACCTACTAGAAATCTACAAATCTAAAAAATCAATTGGACAGTAACTCTTCAGCTCTTCTATTGCTTTCCAATGGAACAAACTTCCATTGCCCCTGAGAATTATTTCCAATGTTTATGAATTTAAGAAAACACTAGAGTTACACCTAATTAGTTGCTGGTCTTGTCTCTGTAATCATCCAACTTGAACCCCTCCCCTAATCTAGATCTCCTTTCCTGCTGCTACCTTCCACTTGATTCTCGGTTTCTTCTTCTTTACCTGTTGCCTTATTATTATTATTATTATTATTTTTTACTTTGACTTATATTCTTACTTTTACTACTTATATTGTCATATTCTTGAAGATATTTGTTATGTACTGTAACATTTTATTCTTACTGATGTTATATTGTCATATTCTTGTAAATATTTTCATGTACTGTAACATTTTATTCTTATTGATTTAAGTTGAGATTTTTTCCACTGGCCTCCACTGAAAAAGGGCTATGCCCAGTTGGATCATCCTGGTTAAAAAATGTAAAATAACTAACTAACTAAATAAATAAATAAACAAATAAAGTGAAAACCCTTACCAAAGGAACTAGAGGTATTATTGTACCATTTGCCCCTACCTCTGTTTCATTACCTAGTCGATACTTTAAATTTCAACAGGGGTGCAATGGAGCAAGATTCAATAAGTCCAGGCCAACCATGGGCATTCAAAGTCAGTTGCCAATATAATTGCCTTAGTTCCAATAACTGTACTCATGGACCTCACCTCATTCCCTCGTTTAATCCTTCTATAGCTACAAACTTAAATGTGTGGCTTTCAATGTCCAAAGCATGTCTTGCCAAGGCATTGTTGGGTTACTTTTGTTTATGTTATACTGGTGTTCATAAATTCTTTCCTTCAACCAACGTTCAGGTTTTACCTCTGTAAAAACATGGACATTGTAGGCATAATGCCGTGTAGACCACCCTCCTAAAATTACAGTCAAAATTTGTCCTAACTTTGAATTCATTGCCTTTGATAAGAAACCTGTCACACATTAGAATGAATTTACATTGGGAATGGAACCCACATTTCTTCATATGGCATATCCGATGCATGTTTTCTTTAGATGTGGGTTCCAAAATTTCCTTCAGGTTCCTATTTCTTCTAAATATAAATCCAGATTTGTGTCCTAACTTCTCTCTCAAAGTGGGATTTTTACAAAATATCGCTCAGTTTTTTTTCAGTAACCTGTTTAAGTGTTCTGTGTTCCATGTTAAAGGTAGTTAGGAAATTCATGGAGTAATGAGGTCTGATCAAATCCCCAGTTACTTCCTCCTCTACTTTGGCTCCTATATTTTGCATAATAAAATTTGTTTACCTTGCTAAGATGAGGTTATATCATCCGGTATTTCTTTTTCTCGTGACCTCCAACTTAAGTTCCTCTAGCAGTCTGTCATGGTAACCTCTCTTACGGAACATACTCAGTAAAAGTTCACATTCATTGTGGAAGTCCTCATCCGTTGTGACCATTCTAGCAGCTCTAACCAATTACCCTTTCACCACATATTTCTTCTGATGGAAGGTGTGGTAGTTGTCAAAATGGAGAAAGGAGTTTTAATAAGTGGGTTTTCTAAAAATCATAGCTATAAATCTGCAGTTATTCCTGCCTTACTGAGGAGGGCATTTCAGTAAGATATTTTCTCACTATCTAATTCATATGTAAATTTCAAAAAGTTACTAGTGTTGTTGATGTATGTTAAAAATGCCTCAATCCCTTCTACCCCACCCCTGCATAAAATAAAAATGTCATCCAGGTAACGAGTGTAAATCTTAAGTCTATCATTGTACTCTGGATGATCTAAAATGTATTGGTACTCCCATTGGGCCAGCAATGTATTAGCAAACATTCCATCACAAAGGGAACCCATACCTATCCCAGTTTTCTGATGATAAAAATCACTGTTGAAAACAAAAAAAGTTTTGGTCAACAACAGCTCTAACAGATCCTCATATAGGTTGATGTCATTTTGTGGGACCCTTTTTCTGTGTAAATAACCACCCACAATGCTAATTTCTTCATCCGGGGAATGACACTGTATAAATCCCTTATGTCAACTGTTAAAAATATGACATCATCCTCAAAATGTGCTCCTTCTATGGTAGCTAGAAAGGACCATGAGTCTTTACAAATGTGTTTTTCACTGTGTAGTTGCACTTTTAGTTTTTCATCAATAAATTTTGCACTGTGGTATGTGATGGAATTATGCCCGTCAACCATAGGGTGCATTGGGGGGTCTGATACACTCTTGTTTATCTTTGGGGTACTTAATAACATGGAGATTGAGGGGGAGGGCATGTGTAAATAGTTGAAATATTCACATAGATTCTCCTTTCAAGTAACAAATCATTGAGTGCCTTTACGATGTTTTGATAGCTACAATTTAGTTAATTTCTTGAAACCTCTTGATAGGTGCCAGTATGTAATATTCTTTTCATCCTTTCATTGTACTAGTGGATATCCATCAAAACGACTCCCCCACCCTTGTCATGTTTCATGTTATGAACTTTTTGCTGTTTTGTTGTTGTCTAAATTTCATTTGGAGGGCATGAGAAAAAGCAATACCGGATGGTATAAACCCATCTTAGATGGGTCAACAAATTTTATAATACATAATAAAGGAGCTGAATTAGATTTGATCAGACCTCATTTCTCCATGAATTTCATAACTACCTTTAACATGGAACGTAGAACACTTAAACGGGTTATTGAAAAAACTGGGAGAAAATCCCACTTTGAGAGAGACGTTAGGGCACAAACCCAGTTTTACATTTAGAAGTGATAGAAACCTGAAGGAAATTTTGGCACACGCATCTAAAGAAAAGATGCACCAGATAAGCTGTATGAAGAAATGGGGGTTCCGTTCCCAATGTAAATTCATTCTAACGTGTGGCAGGTTTCTTATCAAAGGCAATGAATTCAAAGTTAGGACAAATGTCTACAGTGTCCATGTTTTTACATAGGTAAAGCTGAACATAGGTTGAAGGAAAGAATTTATGAACACCAATATAACATCAACAAAAGGAACCCCAACAATGCCTTGCAAGACATGTTTTGGACAACAAGAGTTACACATTTAAGTTTGTAGTTATAGAAGCATTAAAGGAGGGAATGATGGGAGGTCCATGGGTACAGTTATTGGGACTAACGGAATTATATTGGCAACTGACTTTGAATGCCCATGATTGGCCTGGACTTACGTCTTGCTCCATTGTACCCCTGTTGAAATTGAAAGCATTGACTAGGTAATGAAACGTTAGGTGTGAATGGTACAATAATACTTCTGGCCTCTTTGGTATGGGTTTGCACTTTAAGTACCCTTTTTAAATAACAAAGCTATTTATGTGAACTTTATACTTAATACACATTTTTTCATTCTATTCAAGCCCCTTCAAGGAAATGATGCATGACATACACTTTATATCTCTTTAATTGAATGCCCCTATTGCCTGTTATAATTGTTTTTAATATTTTTACCAATATATATTTTTTACCGTCTCATTGCATGTATTGAATATTGAGTTATTTTTAGGAACAATGTTTTTGGAGTGATTTTATGTACACAATTTTAACTTTTCATTTCAATGTGATTTGATTTTTATTTTTTTAATTTTTTTGTAAGATTCTTTACAGAAACTAATATATATATATATATATATATATATATATATATATATATATATATATATATATATATATATATAAACATAGTCTGTTCAATACAAACAGTTTACAGTTTTTTTAGCTGGCTTGCAAGATTATACACTGTCAGGATACTTTGCTTAAGCATGGTTGGAGACACTCCGTCTTGACACATCAAAGGAATTGTCATTGCTCAATGATGTGTGTATAAAAGTTTTGCGTCTTAACTGTTTTACTGTTTTTATATTCTGATGAAGTTGCTATAAGGGAAGAAAGTGCTTAATATATATGTATTATATGTATTTTTTTTGTTTTGTTTTTAAGTGGTTTTACCAGATATAACAGTTGTTGCTCGTGATCTTCGGCCTTGAATTTATTTATGTAGTTTATAAATTTAACAACTTGGTGTATACTGACTATTTCTATATTTTTGTCATGTTGGCTGGGTCAGCCAAGTTAACCTGGTTAATGAATCAATGAATAAACAAAATATGTATTGATTTTGAGATTGTAGTTATCTTTGGGGCACATACCAGTTCAACATTTGGCAGGTGGCAGGATATTTATCATTATTGTACAGGGTGTTGTGGGCCATTGTGAGGTGTGAAGAACTCAGTACATTTGAATAATACTAGGCAATTTATTTGCTTTAGTATTAAACACTGATGAGCTTTGTTGATGATATCTCCTGCAAATGTAATGATTTTACATTAGATTTGTTCTTGTTTAGCTAGCTGTCAGGACTGAGATTCTAATGAAAACTGATGAGACATTTATGAGGGTTGTGTGTAGGAAGATACATCTGTGGTTATACAGGCCTAGTCTGTGATATAGGGCTTGACTTTGTAAATCACAATTGTGTTTTGTACTAAGTTATGTACTGAGCACATTTTTTAAATTCTGGTCTATTATTACTCCCAGAATTTTGATATGAGGTACTATATTAGTTTTAGTTTTGCCAGTTGATAGTATAACAAACTTATTCTAGTTTTAATGTGAGTTTGCAGGAGTATATAGCAGAATTTAATTTTGGTGGGACTTATGTGAAATCCAGATTGCTGTAGCTAATTTTCACTTCTTTGTAAAGCAGAGATGAAGACTGGTTTGAAGATCTTTCATACATGAACTGAACATAATAGCATTGAATCATACTGTATATGTACTGGATCTGATTTGCTGTTTCAGACTGTTTACATATTGTTTATAAATATATTATATTAAAGAACAAAGGGGTCAGTCATGGAGCCCGTGGAATATCCACTGTTATATGTTGAGGAGCTGATAGTGTATAATTTCAGTACACATGCTGTGTTAATTAACTGAGGTATCTAGTTAAGTGTTGCATGGTTCCATTGTTGAGTGCAAATTCTTTAAGTATTAGCAGCAATATAGGGTATGAGATCCTATAAAACAGCTTTGATAGACCATACATTATTGAGGTGACTTTAAACTGCACCCAAATTAAGTTTTCCATGATTCGGGTTCATAAAGGTGAGTAGGGCTTTTTCTGTGCTGTGGCCTTTTCTGAAGGCATGCTATGTTGCAGAATGTCTTTGGTTAGCTAACTGAGGTGCTGTGAATACATGATGTTTTTTGCAGTGTATTGGACAGAAGGGATATGATGGCTATTTACTTAAAATTAGCAAGTTGAAGTGAGGTGCCACCTTTATAAATAAGGAATAATAAATAATTAGAAATTTTGAGGGATAGCCATCACCAGTCTTGATACTAGAAAAGCTACTGACCTTTGGGGATGATAAGGAAAACTTGCCAACATACGCTACTGTGAAGCATACAGTTGTATTGTCACCAAGGTGACCAGTGCTGTATAGATGGTATTGTCCCATAGTCAGAGCATTCTGCACACTTATGTCTACTTTCAGTGTAGTACTGATAACTCCACGGTTTGTTGGTGTCCGTGCAGCTATGTATATCACCAGGAGTATATTCAATGCACTGAGACTGATACTTACAACACCTCAAACTTTTTTGTATAATGTTTACAGAGTTTGGAGACTGCAAATTCTTGTATGACATTTTTTTATAAGTATTGACATAAGGTATGTAATGTACTCTACTGAAATAGGGAGATAAGCTGATGTCAGTTTCTCAGATGATAATGAGGCAGTTGTAAGTGTTTGCAAAAGGTTTTTAAAAGCTTTAGCAGAAGTCAAAAGACGGGAAAATGATTTTGTGTGCGACAGCCTGCTTTGCACATTAGAATTATTAAGGTAGTTGGCTACATTAATGTAGTGTGCATTGCAGTTATATGCAATATTGTATGCAGTTTTATTGGGAATTGTTAAGGTTTAGAGTTATTGACTTGCTTTAAAAAGTTATTGATAGTTAGCCA
Organism: Protopterus annectens; assembly: GCF_019279795.1. Classification (NCBI taxonomy): domain Eukaryota; kingdom Metazoa; phylum Chordata; order Ceratodontiformes; family Protopteridae; genus Protopterus; species Protopterus annectens. Next base: position 1,069,912,535 of record NC_056747.1, on the reverse strand, counting down.
AAGTTTTGGAACCCTTCCTGTGAGCTTGTTTAGATTAGTGTATTCTGCTTCATAATGATAGTAAGAGCTGGCTTTGGTGAATCATAAAGTGACATCACTATGAATGCTTTGTTACACGAACCAAATATTCTTATAGGATCATAGGTATATAGTAAGCTAACAACAACCATGGCCTTTATAAGCCTAGCTGCGCAACCCAACCCAATTGCTTCCCCTTGTAGCATGTGCTTCTAAACTGGAGGGGTATGTTAGTTAGAAGAAGCATTTTAGTTAGGGGGTTGCTAAAATGTTACAAGGGGGGTATGTTAGTTGGGGGAGTTGCTATAAAGTTATGTGGAGGGGGTATGTTAGTTAGGGAATGTTTACTATTGACTTCTGTCTAAAGGAGCCATATGGGCCAGCACATGAGTGACTCTGATTTCCCATCCAATGTAAGTTAGGGAATGTTTACTGTCAGCCTCTGTCTATAAGAGACATGGAGGCCATCCCAGGGAAGAATTTACAATTTCACATCCAATGGTCAAGATTATGTTTGAGTAGGGTTAGGGGTGGACTCTGATTCACATTGGTGGGGAGTCTATTACAGAGCATGGGATTCCTTTGAGGCACATATCTGCTTCACCAATATATTCTATTTATGTAACAAGTAAAGATTAAATCCCTCAGTCTAGCATTTTTCGTGCCGTTCATTTTGCAGCTGTGCAAAAGCTCTATCAAAGCTGCAGGTAAAATGCCTTATATGCTAAGCACAGATCACTTCTTTTGGTAATTTTCCTCACTGCACCTGCTGAAAACCCAAAAAGTGATAAACAATTGTGAGGCCACACTTTTGCATTCTGTATTCCTACTGAAAATCAAGATCAAGGAAGCTTTTGCCCTTTTCTCCATGAGAGGTTTCTGTCCTAACTAACCTCTCATTAGGACACCTGGCAAATTAGAGGGTATATTTGTGTTCAGTTATGCAGTTGCAAATTCACCCCTAGGTTGTATTGCATTGCATTATGATGCAAATTTCCATAGTTTATTCCTACGGTGCATGAGTTCTTTTATTTCTGCTAGGAACCGATGTGCAGATGGAGATTTAACTATTTTTCGTTTCATATAAAGGGAACTAAGGAGTTTAGAAAGCAAAGGAAGGTTTTGTTAAACTGGGTTACTGCTTCAGTTAGTAACAAGGCTTGTAATGGTTCTCAGCCGAAGTGCTGAATGATAATATAATAGCATCGTTCCTGAATTTGGTTTTATTTCTGACTATGTTATAGTGCAAAAACAAGCAAGCAAATGCAACAGATGGATATTAATGTAGACTATAGTACGACACCATGAGGGAAAGATGGGGTTATGGCCAGTGACTGGAATCTGGGATAATTCTCACTTTTGCTAGAATATGTTGTTAATATCTAATTTAGTATACTCAATTTACCAGTGGATTTATTTGTCCTAGTGGATTTTAGTTTACGTTAAGTAAGTCCAAGTAGGTTGATACAGTGGTAAAAGGATTTTTCATTATCTCTGGGCCACTCAGTTTTATATGGGATGTATGCTGAGGTTTAACTTTTTGAGTAGATCAAAGGCCATGCTATGGTTGTTACAGGTTATGCCATAGATGGAAAGTAGTCCTGGGGATTCAGAAATGTTTTGTCCATGACTGTGGCCAACCCTAATCAGTTTAATGTGCGTGCACTATGAGTCCTGATGCTCATTAACAATGTTTGTAGCCAGGCAAGTGTGCATGATGAGCATGTCAAGCATGAGCCTTGAAGGTACTTAGTGTGAACCAGTGCACACAGTTACAGCAAGAGAAAGGAGGATTGCACCCTCCATACATAGCCATGAGACATGCCTGCTGATCTATTTTTTTAACAAAAGGCTACATATTGCAGAAACTACATTTGTGGATTGTTGTAAGGGAAGTATGATTAAGGTGGGAGAGTAGAGGAGGTAGAAGGACCGCACAAACAAACATATGACATAGCCGTATGCATAGAGAGATGGTAACACAGTCATGAACATGGAAGACAGTGGAGAAGGGAGTATGAAACACACATATGCCAATCTCAAGTAAATGAAGACAAAAAGGGTAACAAAATGCACTTGATGTGTGGGGTTCAGTAAACTAACAAGATATAGTGACCAAAAATAGACAATGGAATTTGCTAAAAAACAGAATGCAGGTAATTAGGGTGATATGTTCTACATCTTCCAAAAGTCCTGTTACTAGTGGTGTACCTCAGGGTAACATCATTAGGCCACTCCTCTTTGGCATTTACTTCTTGGAGGTCAAAGCTACTATAAAGAGTTTTTGATTGACCAAGTTTTCAGATAACTGTAAACTTGGTGCCAACATAAATTCCCCAGAGGACCCCAAAATTTCCCAAACAAACAACTGGTGTCAAAACCATAGAGTAAAACTGGATGCCAAAAACTATATAATACTCTGATTTGGCAAGTAAGAATTCCCCTGTTACATTGACAGCACAACACTAAAAAACTGACCCAGTAGATGGAGACCTTCAGTTACAAGGTAACCACTATTGTAGGAATGTCCTTTGTCATTACGCAGCTTATTACTAAGTCTAAGGAGGTGATCATTCCACTGAATTCCACAATTATCATTTTTATTTATTTATTTATTTTACATTTGTTGACCGGGCTAGTCTAACTGGATGTCCATTTTCAGTAGAGGCCCGGGAGAAAAGCTCCAAGCAGCAATAATGACAACAATGCAGTAAAATTTAAATTAAAATCGGTACAATGTTTACATTAAAAGATAGAGTTAAGCAGAATTATTTAGAAACATTTAGGCTAGAATAAAATACCATGAGTAGAAACAAAAAAAAAACAGATTTTTTTTTTTTTCCTGAGAAAGAGCAGGATGAGCAAGAGATATCAGTCAGGGTTAGAGCAGGGGCAAAGCCAGTGGGATTTAAGATATTCTTTAAGATGCTTCTTATAAAGTAGAGTAGAAGTAAGGTAGGAAAGTTCAGAAGGAAGATGGTTCCAGCTCTTTCGTACGGTGTTTGTGAAGAGTGAGTCCCCAGCTTTGTTGCTGGATTTAATGGAAGAAATTTGAAGTTTATTTGCTGAACGTAGGGTTGCAAGGTTTTTGTAAGGGGAGATGAGATTAGTGAGTATAGGGGTATGCTTGGGGTAGTAGAGTATCTTATGGGAGATAACAAGTTGTTGAAAAAGTAGTTGGTTTTGTAGTTCTAACCAACCCAGTTGTTTGAGGTTGTGGCAATGATGAGTTCTATATGGGGTACCAGTAGCAAATCCGGCTATGTTATTATAGCTGGTGGAGAGTTTGGAAAGGTTGGTTTTAGAAAGATTTGTATATATAGCAGAAGCATAGAACAGGGTAGAGATTAGATGGGTTTGGGCTATAGTGATTCTGGCTGCAGGGTAAGGAAGGATTTTATTCTGTATAAGGTCCCTAGTTTTTTGTTAACAGTCTTTATAGTGGAATTAATATGGTCATTGTAGCTAGGGTTGTTGTCAACTGTAACACCCAGCAGGCGGGTTGTAGTGTCAGGGGATATGATAGTTCCATTGTTAGAGGTTAATGTGAAGTGTGGTTGAGGTGACTTGTGAGTAGGAGAAAAGAACAATAGTTTAGTTTTCTTGGGGTTGAGAAGAAGGCAGTGTTTCATGAACCAGTTCTCAACACTGTTAAATACTGTTTGGGTGAGGCACTGGAGAGAGGTTATGGACTTGGCTGAACAAATTAAGGTGGAGTCATCTGCATACTGTATACAGGTGGCTTGAGAAATACTAGTATGTAGATCACTGATAAACAGAGAAAATAGAAGTGGTCCTAAAATAGAGTCCTGTGGTACTCCAATGTTTACAGAGAGGGATGAAGAAATATTATGATTCCAGAGAACTGCTTGCTGTCTATCTTGTAGATAGGATATAAACCATTGTAATGCTTGTGGGTCAAGTGATTGGGCTTTTAGAATGTTGATAAGTATGGTATGGTTCACCATATCAAATGCTTTTGACAGGTCTATGAAAAGAGCAGAAGAAAAGTAGTTATTGTTACGATTTTTGTTTATAGAGTCTGAGAAGGATAGCAGGGCAGTTGTTGTGCTATGGTAGGGCCTAAAACCATGTTGGCAATTGGCAAGTAGATTATTTTGTAGTAGGTGGTCAAGCAGTTGTCGGTGTATACATTTCTCCATTATTTTAGCTAATGGAGAGAGTAAGGCAATAGGCCGAAAGTTAGAAAGCTCGGTTGAAGACCCACCTTTGTGTAAAGGGATTATATGGGAGATCTTCCACAGAGAAGGGATTTTGCTTTCTGAAATTGTTCTATTTATAAGTATGGAGACGGGGTAGGCTATGGCTTTAGCTGCGATTTGTAGGTATTCGGCTGGAAGACAGTCTGCGGAGGGGGTGCATGTCTTGAGCTTTTGAAGGAGGTTACAAATGAGGGATGTAGGTACTGGGTGTATATGGAAAGTAGGTGATGAGCTATTAGGTGTATTTGATGGGAGGGTGGAGGTGGTAGATAATGTGTTAGCTAGGGATAGGATGACTTCAGTAAAATAGTGGTTAAAGGCATCAGGAATCTGGTTAGAGTTATTATGGTCGAAACCTGTAGGGTCAGGAGTTTTAGAGAGTCCTGGTTGAAGAAGTTTGTTAATGCTAGACCAGAATTTTTGGGGGTGTTGATGGTGGGTTTGTTGTAGGTGGAGGTAATAGTCTTTTTTGTCTTTGAGAATGTCCTTCTTGGTTGCATTTCATAACTGTTTAAAGTAGAGGTGATCTGTTGGGTTTCTGGAGGTTCTCCATTTGGCCCAAATTTTAATTCTGAGAAGGATCTTTTGCTTGGTTGCCTTTGTGAGCCAGGGGGCAGTTTTGGTTCTTATGCGGGAAGAGCGAGAGGGAGCATGGTAGTCTAATATTTGGAGAAATCTAGTATTGAAGTAGGTTACTGCTTCATCAAGTTCAAGATGAAACATAGAAGACCAGTCACATGCTATGAGTTCATTTTGGAAGCTCTCTGGATTAAAGTATTTTTTGGAGCAGGAGGTTTTAAAAATATTTGTGTTGGGGGTATAAGATTTTTGTTTGATGATGTAGGTTAGCATGTGGTCACTCATATCATCTGGGACTGTTCCTGGCTTATAAGAATAAAGATGACTAGAAGGATCCAGTCTAAGATGGTTTCTTTGTTGTTTTGTTTATGGATTCTAGTAGGAGTGGTTATTATTTGTGTAAATCCATAGAGATTTATGTGGTTGGTAGGACTGGGAGAATTACAGGTTTTCCAGTCTATGTTAAAGTCTCCTAAGATAATGGTTTCTTGGGGTAGGTGGGAAGTGAGGTAACTAAGTAAGTTTTCTAGAGTATTGATGTTATTTCTAGGGGGGGAGGTAAGAGCAGATTATATAGACAGATTTGGAGTTATTGATTTGTAGTTTTGCAGTGAGGGTTTCTGAGTTGGGAACTGAGGGAAGTGACAAATTGGAGGGTGAAAGTTGTAGCTCAGATTTATAGAAAATGGCTACTCCTCCACCCTTTTTGGTGCTGCGATCACATCTCAGGATGTTATATCCTGGAGGGGTGATTTCCTGGTCGAGAGTAGAGGGCTTTAGCCATGTTTCAGAAAGACAGAGAATATGAAATGAGTGAACATCTAGGAGTGCATGTAGGTGGGAAGTTTTATTGTTAATGCTACGGATGTTAAGGTGAGCTATTAGGAGGGAGTTAGGTGGTCTATTTGGTGTAAAGATATTTGAAGTTGTTAGGTTGAGGGGCTTTTTGGTAATGTCAGTATTGGGGCCTGGGTTAGGATGAATGTCACCATATAGTAGTGGGTGTGGTTGTGGATAGTGTATGAACTTGTAGATTTTATCATAATAATTTGTGTTTTTTTTGGTAAGAATGTAAGTAATATGGGTAGATCTATGATACTTTGGAAGTATATAAATGGAGGTAGAGGTTATGTTAATATGGTTGAGATAGTTATCGAGAGAGAGTGATAGAGTTCCTTGAAGGGGGTGGAGATGTTCTTAAAGATAAATATGTTCAAATGAGGTTAATGTGTAAGGTATTGTAAGAGAAGCAAGAGTTGTTGTTAAGAGTAGTATATATGGGTAGAAGAATTTATGTGTTGGGTCCATGTGGAGGTATAGATGTGTTATAATTGAAGGAAGGATAGAGGAGTGAAGTAGCTAAGGGAGATGGAGGGAGAAAGGAGGACAAGTGATGTGAGATAGCATAGGTTAAAGGATAAGGGCACTTATAATTGAAGTAAGATGGATTTAATAGCTTAGTTGAAAATAAAAGTAATATGGTGTAAGCTTAGAAAGAGGTTGGGGTGTGTTATAAAAATAAGGTCAAATTAAGTAATTAAGACGTACAAAAGGTAGTAGGAGGGAGTGCTAAGAGGAAGTGGGTTGTGATTGGCTGAGGAGGAGAAGGGGTGTGGTTACATGAGTATAAGGTTAGGAGTAGTGGGTGGTGGGTGGGAATTGGGGGTAGGGTAGGGGAGCGGAGTGAGCCTGTAGGGCGAACGGAGTGGGTAGAGCAAGAAAGCGATTAGTGTAGAGCAAGAAAGCAATTAGTGGCAGCAAAAAACAATCAGAGAACTACCGACTGCTGAGAGCTGCAGGTATGAAGAGTAGGTATGGGGGGAGGAAAAGCAAGGAAATAAAGGATGTGGAAGTGAAGTAGCACTGAGAAGTAGAAGTAAAGTATGAGGAGAGCAAGGATGGCCAAAAGAGGGAACAAGGTCTACTGTGGTATGCTCGGGGCAACAAGGGAGAGAGAAGAAGAAAGTAAAGGGAGATGTCCTAGTTTAGGGTGCCATCTAGTGGGCAAAGTGGGACAGTACAGTAGAGGTGAGCAGGTAGATATGGAAGATAACAGGGTTTGCGAGGGATCCTGAGGGTAGGAAGGTGCAGGAGACAACACAAAAGGAGGAAACAAATTAACAAAGAGCAAGAGACAGTCCAAGCAGAGGGAAACAGTGAAAATAGTGAGAGGTGTAGAAGGGAGTAAGGCTGCTAGGTGGTTTGGCTAGGTCGTAAGGTTATATACATACAGTAGGGATAGGCAAATATGCAGTTTTACAGCTAATGTATAAAAGCACGTACTTTCTTGCCTCCTGGAGAACAGGGTACTAGGTAGGATGGCAAGTTCTTTGCTTTGGATGAGCTTTGAGGATTTGTTTGCTGGGGGTCCTTCCACCGATTAATTAGCTTCTTAAATATTCATCTGTTAGGTAGTAGTTTCAAGCCTGGACTGGTAGGGACAGGAGACTATAGAGGGAATTAGAAAAAAATGAAAAGCAGTCCTAAAAATACTTAATGGCATAGAGAACACAAATAATTAAGTGCCTACACACAGTTATGGCTAATCACTTGGAAGGTACTGCCAGGTAACTAAGCATACTACTATTGCATAATATGTATCAGTTAATAGTACAGAGTATCATATAAGAGACAGGTTTAAAACAGTTTCTAAGCGGTCACACTACAATGCTTTTTTAAAAAGAAAACCTGGTTATAGCACTAGTATAGCGAACTATAACAGCACTTCAAATGCAATACAATAGCAGTGAAACTGCAATATAAGCACCATTGTATACATAGAACAAATAGCATGGTTGCCACAGCAGAATATAAACAGTATGCATAGATATTGCTACTAGGTCCAATCTAGTGAAACAGGGTCACCAGGGTGTTGTAGGCACAGCCTCCACACAATAAGCAACGCTAGAGTCGGGGTAGAATTTGTGCGGGAACGCAAGGAATCCTTCAGTCCTGACACCGAACTAGGCTAAATATAATAAAAGGATATCAAGCATCCTATCAGGCCAGTCATTGAGTATAATTTCCCTTGGGTATGTACCATTCCAAACATTTGACTCAACTTGAATGTCTACAACACTTTCTTACTAAGAAAATCAAAGGTCTAGTCTATAAGAGCTAAAAAAATGGCAAAGGTGTTGACAAAATTGATACATATGGATATATGTGGTTTTGTGGAGGGGAGGCAAACATTAGGAAGCATTAATAGAACACTGATGTCCCAGAGTGAAGCAGAGTCTAAGAAAATACTGCTGTTGTTGGTGGGTCTTAATGCAGTGAAATCATCTGACCGAGTATACTGGTATTTTATGGATAGGGCAATCTCAGCATTGTGGAACATCTTGAGACATTTTCATGCCTTTATTGGATGTAAAATTAATGAAGATAAAACAAAAGCTATTGCGGTAAACTATGTACCCACACTTGAACTGGTCCAGCAATACCCATATTTATGAGGCCATGATAAAATTAAGTATTTAGGAGTATGGACAAAAAAAGAGTTCTGTTATGGCAGCTAATGACATGTAGGAAGAGACTAAACAAAAGATTGTTCAAAGACTAAGAAACTGGAAGGTCTTGTTTATGGGTATGGATAACAAGATACAAGCAGTGAAAACTTTTTGAGCCCCTTAGTTTTATATGCAGGACTGACATATTTTTATCAACCAGACAAAAAGGTGTGGATACTAATTAATAAAGAGTTGAAGAATTTTATCTGAGAGATGAAAAGGGCAAGGGTCAAGTGGGATAAGCTAATTCTGCCAATAGAACAAGGTCGATTAGGATTACTTGATTTGAAGGGATAATTTAGAGCTATACATTTAAGCTCATAAACAGAACAGAAGTAGATAGTTATAACTTAAAGTTGAACGGGATGATGATGAAGTTGGGGGGGTTCAAGAAATAAAGGAAGAGTGGGATTTTGGATGTAGATCCTTAAGGAGAACAACAACAGCCACAGAGAATATTATATTCATAAAGTAGCAGAAAGTATTCTAAGATCTAAGCCAACATAATAATGATGAAAGGAAATTTTGCCGATAGTGGTGACTACAATTAGGGGTATAGAGAAAGAGCAAGATGGGGATTGAATTTACTGGACAAAACTAGCAAAGGAGCAAGGTATGTGGAGTAAGTATCTAGAAAAAAAAAGGTAATAGAATGAGAAGAAGCCAAGAAGACATTTGGACTGCAGGCTAGAGACTGCATCACCTATCAGGGATTGACAGCCAAATATAGCTAAAGATAAATGGATCGGGGAATCCTAAGTGAAAGTACTACTATGGTAGAGTTTTTTAATTGTATTTAGAACAGAAGCTTCTGTTTAAAAAAGGATAATTAGTAGGGCATATAAAGTAGTATGTAACCACAGGAATCAAACGGAGGAGGTTAGAAACACTGGATAAGCAGTTCACAAGGGAACTATGGGAGGACATATGTCTGGCTCCCAAATATGAGACAAAGTCTAGAAGATTTAGGATCTTTGCTTGGAAGTGTTTGCATAGGCATTTTTATACCCCAAGCAGACTCCAAAGATTTTTTCCTCAGGTAGATGACAAATATTGGAGGTGTGATGGGGTATATGTTTTGGGCGAGCAAATGGGTGCAAATAATGAAATATTCTTTTTAGCTGGGATACAGAATCTGAACTGCCTAGACCTAGTAAGGCCTTGTTAAGCTTAATCCTGTTGGCTACAAAAAAAAAAAAAAAATTACTAGAAAATGGAAATCAAAGTCCAAACCAACTGTACTTAAAGTATTGTAACAGAAATAAAAAATTGGAACTGGGATCTTTAGAAAAGCATAGGATCAAATTAAACAGAAGGAAATGGAAATTAGGAGAACAATACATGTGGAAAATATTTTAGAGGAGTAAGGTTTAAGGGAAGGCAAGAACTGATTGATTATGTAATGCTGTATTGATGAAAAATACACAAAGAATATATGTTATGCATAGCGTTTGCAACTGGGAACATGTTAATATGGTTTGTTTTCTTTTATATAAACGTGCATTTGCCTATGTCTTAAGTGATAATTCAGTAAAGATGTTAGAATTAAAAAAGAAAGACAAGAAAAGGACAATCAAAGCTCTAAATTACAAAAACTATGCAGAGAGCTTTGATCCTCGTTTTGCTATATACTGGCTACTGAGGGTCAGACCCTATCATATCAGACCTACTACACATTTAAACGTTCAATGGGGCATAAACACTTACCTAAGAGATTTAAATCTCTTCTATAACATAAATAGAATATCTTGTAGAGACAAATATGTATTACAGAGAACACCACTTTTTAGGAGTCATTTCCCTCTCCACATAAAGTAAAGGACTCTTCACTATTCAAATATAATCTGGAAGAATGGATGGGTAACTGCAAATTCACCCTTGGTTTAGTACCCCTGTCTCTCATGGATAGAGGCAACGTGTAAATGTTCTGTTTATCTCTGGGTTATTTGTATTTTAAGATGTAAGGGCTAAAATTGTCATACGAATGTATAACTAGGCTTCTAAAGATCTTCACAGATCAACAGCCTAGTAAGTACCTACGGACCTATGAACCTATTACCATGTCATTATCCAGTCTTTAGCATATACACGACCAGGCAGTGCTGCTTGGCATTAACACATTATGCAGCATGTTTTTACTCGATTGCACACATCCTAGAAGTAGCTGGTCACCATGCAAATGCACTTACTATAATGCGACAATGGTTTCTGAATCTGCCCCAGTATCTTTGCATCTTATACATGTTTTTTATCATTATCTATATAATAGTGATTATGTCTTGTGTATATAATGCTATTTAACTATGTAGGTCTTTTACCTTATTACAAATCTATGGAGATTAATGTGACATAGTTTTATACAACAAGATTTATGTAAGAATAGACTATTCAGATCACTCAAGATGTTACATGTGGATGGCCCTGATTTAAGATGCATATCTTCACAGCTTAAGACAAGCTTTGTTTTTAATTTTTATTTACTTATTTTTTATACTGAGTTTAGGATAACTTTGGAATAGGATTGTTGTGGTTAGATTATAAGTGGTTTAGCTATGGGAGGTGTTGAATGCTGCAATAGAATACATGGATTTCTTGTTATGTGCACGATGTATGCTTTTGTGTCTGTGTGACTGTATGATGCAGAGCTGTATCTTGCTCACTTGGCACCTGGGGACAGCTCCTGATCTGGTACCGAGGTCTTCAACAGAAGAGTGAAAAAATAGAGGTATGCACTCTTAGTCTGACACTCCAAACCAGAAAAAAAGAAGCTCCTGTTTTTAAACTGTAGCAAGCTGAGTACTACATTTGTGGTAAGCAGTTTGCAACACTTTAACACATACAATAAGCACCAAAGTGCTGCATTGCATGTGTGTACTGGCATTCAGAAACAATGGTACAGAAAAAGAATGCCAGAATTATACTTCCTGATTGGGCCCCCTAATACCTTGCACCCAAGGTGGTTGCCCCCTTTTGTTCTACCCTTGCTATGCTTCTGGTATGAAGATGTGAGAGGTGTGTCTGTACTTGAGTGCATGAGGTAACTGGTGATAGGAAAAAGACTAAGCTTGGGATACAGAAAGGCTAACTGTGATAAGAAATTCTTATCTCCATAACCTTCTGCATCATTGTAGACCCGGGCCATTCAGAGACCACTCTCCTTCCACTGTTTTTCATTGGCAGTGCCCATAACACAGACAGCAGTCTCTCTAGTGAAACCTGATAAGATAAACATTTGCAATTAACACATATTAAACAAAGCAGAAAGATCTTTATAAAACATCATTGTGGGAGACCAAGTTCAATTGCTTGGACTTCCCAGTACAAAGGAAAATCACTATTTATAATAAGAAGTATGTTATCTACCTGAATCAAATGTCACCAGGTCATAAATTTAGCTATGATTGAAACATAAATAATGATACTTTTAATGTTGAAAGTAAATTCTCAAACCTTCTGTCACATCCTGGAAATATGAAAAGAATGTGTGTGTGTGTGTGTGTGTGTGTGTGTGTGTGTGTGTGTGTGTGTGTGTGTGTGTGTGCGTGTGTGTGTATATGTGTGTATATGTGTATTTGCATGTAGGAAAGTGCATATGTTACTGAAATGGATGGGCTGGTAGGGTGAACACTAGCTCTTTCAGGTCTGACACCAAAGTGTTTGATTTAGAGCTATGGTAATTAGCCACTAAGGCTTTTGTTTGTGTTGCTTTAACTTGTCTCTGAATCAGATATTCTCACCATTGTGCTAACTAACCAACCCACGTTAGCCATTTAGAAATGGAGGTGAGACTCTCTTTGAATCCCTTGGTAAGGGTAAGTAGTTTTTTAATGAAATAGTTTTTTAAGGTGTAAAATGAGTTGATCAACAGGGTGGCAGATTGCTAGTATGTTTTCCTTGTTAGATTGAATTTTAAGCAGATAAGTGATTAGGCCCAAAAGTGAAGCTGAAGGGTAAGGAATTTAAATGCATAGGTGGCTGGGAAATAAAGTGAGTGTAGTTGGTCAGGGGGTGTGGCCAAAACACAATACTTTATATTAATTTAAACTGAACCTCAACTGTCACCTTTCTGACTATCTGATCTGCCTTTCCAAATCCTTTGCTAGACTTCCTTCACTGCTGCACCTGTCTTTGTGTCATTAACAAAAAGGGCTGATCTTGTTCTCTATTCCCTCAGATGTATCTGACTCAAACTCAGTAGAGAATAACATATCCCAAATTGATGCATGTGGTATCCCACTAGTCACTTCACAAACTATTGATACTGTCCTGTCATCACAGAAATCTGCTTCCTGCCATTCTGTCCTGCAATGGCCCATTTCCTCAGCTTTGATCCTACCCCAATCCCTCCAGCTTTCCTGTTGGCCTACTGTGTGGGACAGAGTCAAAGGCCCTGTTAAAGTCCAGGTAGACTGTACTTAACTAGTACTCCCATCAACATCATCTGTAATCCTGTCATAAAACTAGATCAGATATTATTTTCATCTTCTTCTGGCTGAAATCTATTGTAGGTTTTTGTCCTGGAGATGGCTGTCCTGTAGAAATATTATTAGTGATTTTCTTTTGAATTCTTTTAGTGACTATCTCTGCCCCTATTTTAAGCTAGTTCTCTCCTTTGTTGTCCAGTATTATGGAAATTTTGCTCTAGTCAGTGATCTGAAAGATCTTTCCCACAGTATCTGCATGTATGCAGACCAGAATTTAGAGGACTCTGTGAGTCAGTCCATCTGATCCATGTGTCATATACTCCCAACAGCAGCTAGTTCCAATTGAACCACCAGACTCAGTATTCAGGCATCTGTCCACTGTTATAACCATTCTGTCCTGCTCCCTCTCAGCTTGCCTCCCTCCCCTTACTTTCTTTTGTGCTGACTGAAATGAAGCACTCCTTTAGTACCTCTACATTCTTCCCATCCTTCTGTGATCAGCCTCATCTTTGCTCAGCCCAGCCACTTCCATCTTTCCCTTTCTTCTTTCTGCTCAATAGCTAAAAACCCTTTACTTCCCTTCTTGATCTCTTCTGATAACTCCCTTTTGTCTTTAATCTTTGCTGCCCTTGATATCTTTCATGCTTTTTTGAGCCTTCTTGTATTGTTCCCCCTCTACCCCCCTTCCTTTCCATCAGCTTTATATCTGATTGCACACCTCACATTACTGCGTAGAAACATTGTCCTATTCTCACTTTGACTGGTGCGTCTTCCTTACACCATTAACCAAGCCCTGAATACTCCCATCCCTGACCCATTCCCATGTTTACTCCCTTAATTTACTCCCAGTGCCTTAACCCATCCTTGACCACCTTTTCTACTCCCCACATAGCATAATCCACTCTTCTAAAATCCCAAAGCATTGTCTTTGTCTTTTTACCTTTATTCTACTTTAAACTACTTTAAACTACACAGCAGCATGACCTCTGTTGGCTAATGGGGCCTTAACATGGACTTCCATGACACTCTCTATATTGGTTAAGACCACATCCAGAATTTTATCCTTTGTATTACAGTACTATTTCAATTTGTTGACCTCAACCAACTCAGTCTCCTTCTCTACTCTGGAGCTTAGACTGTTCTAGTCTTCTCCTGGGAGATTCAGATTCCTCTTCAGTATTAACCTCTTCATCCTACTCCTCACCCTTTGTTCTCTCCTCCTTTCTTGCTGTATTAAGAGGATGATACACTGTGTCAATCTACCAGCTATCTCACTGTCTCTATCTTACCTGTTATGGCATTGAACTTAGCATTTAATTCTGGCTTTACCTTTGCTCCATCCATGGGTTGGTATTCTTCCTTGTCTCTTGCTCTCACATTTGATATCATCCTTTATGTAGAGTGCTACTCCACCCTCATGTCTTCCTTCTCCGACATTCCGGAACAACCTGTACCATGAAATCTCCATCCCTATTCCTTCTTCTCATTGGACCAAGTTTATATGATGCCAGTAATGCTCACCATCCCATCCTGAATCGCTGTTTGCTGCTCTTCTGTCTTTCTTTCCAGACTCCTTGCATTCTAGAATAAGAATTCCCAGCCATAGTGAACGTTATTGATTTTGTTCCTTTGCTTTATTCTGTCTCTCTTTTTATCTTAAATCTGTCTAAATATTTTACCACCTCATGTGTTTCTCAGAAACTATATTAGCTTAAAAGTATGCTCATTGAAATGTGCCTTTCCAACCCAGCACTAAACATAGCTGTTCCTTTTGGGTTAAGATGGAGCCTGTCTCTTGTACAAATCTGTTCCATGCTAGGTTTCTTCCTGTCTTTCTACCAGTCTTAAGCCTTCCTTTGTCCACTGTCTGATGCTAGTCCTCTCCAGAATTACTTCCTCTGATTTCACTGTCAGCATCATACTCACTGACACTAACCTTTTTAATGGTGCATTTTCAGGCATCTGCTATACCAACACCAACAATTATGGTTCAGGAACTGATATGCTAAAAACTGGCCTTTCAGTATCCTTTGTTCATGGTGCTGATGATGCCAACATCAGCACTGACATCAGAATTTCCAGTACTGAGCCCCTGGAGCCCACACTATACAATAACCCTTATACTGGTAGCACTGGTGCCATCTTTATCTGTGTAAGCGTATATTTTGCAGTCTCAAGAACTCCCTTAATGGGCACTTAAGGCCATTAAAGTATTCCTCTTCTGGTCTCTCTTCAATGGTACACCCAGACATTTTCTGTTCCTTTACAATGGGCATATCATAGGTCCTTGGTCCTTTTGTCTTCTGGTATATAATTTTAGAATCGTTTGATTCTAAGTCTGTTTCCTAAAAGCACAGAAATGCTATAACAATAACAAAAAAAAAAACTTATGTAGTTAAAATCTCTTCTGGATTCTTCACCAGATCACCTGGATGAGAAAGAAGGTGCCAGCTTTCTTCTTTCACTCCCAGATAACCACATATTTGGAGGGTATTTACAATTCATACAGCAGAAATGGGTTTGACCTTCTCTCCCCAGTCTCTTTTCTCAGAGAAAATTACAATGGAGCCATAGTTTCACCCAAAAGTCTTCCTTGATGGTTCCCCCTTCGTTGGACATCTTAAAGGATGCTACAAAAAATATTTGGGACAACATAGTCACAGTTGCCCTGTAGTAAAGAAAATTGACCAGGTTTTAAAGCTCCCAAAGGAATGTTCATTGTGGTTAGACACTTACAGTCCAGATACCATAGTCTGCACTCAACCTACAAAGGGCCCCTACTCCTCAGAGCTCAGCTGTTCATTAACCACATGGCGTCTGGGGAAACAAATTTTGAAGGTGCATTTTCATAACATCCACATTATCCTTATGGACATCAAGCTACCTTACACACCTATAGATATGGATTTAGTTAAAAAATGTATTACAAATTTTTCAGCAAAACATTGACAGCATTTTTTAAATAAACAAACCTCTCTCACATTGAATACAGACTTGACATGAACAACAACAAATGTTTCTTCCTTTGAAACTCACATTTATTGAAAGTGCATCTGGCAAGCCATCAAACAATGAGATGTGCTGGGATTCATAGTCAAACAGCATATTGTGAAACAATAAATAGCAGGTATGTGAAGAGTGCAGGGATTTAAAAAATGATGTATAGTACTTTTGCAATCAGCCTGTAATAGTCCGCTAGACAAAAATGTCTAGTGAAGTGACTTGGTCAGAGGCAGACATTACATAAATGAAGGGTGAGAGATTCAACACTGCACTTTAGAAAGCAGCCAATTAACAACTCATCGTCTTTTCCACCTATACTATGTGCCAAGCAAACTGCATTTCATACCTGTGTGCCTGCAAAAATCAAGCTAAACTAAAAAATTATTAAGGGTTAAAATATCAACATTAAACTTGTAAATGTCATGTTGTCCAGTTTATTCACTATTAAATAATAAATACGTGGTCCATAGTCATCACAGCAAGGAAACTAAGTATCATACCCAAAGAACATGGCTCCTATGATAATGCTCCATGGACTACAATCGATTCCTTCCTTTACATCATAACTGCTCTGGGATGCAGAAACCATGCATTTGCACTGTAGACCCTTGTATGACTGTGTACATCTTAGATGTTTTCTTCTGATCAACTGAATTAACAAAGCCATAAATAATTGCCTACAAATGTATGTTAGCTCTCTGTTGTGAGATGCATACAGTGCACTTCCAACCACATAGCTCAAGAATCAGAGACAAAGATCCAATGTCTGACAAGTTTTAGTAACCCTGTTAACTGTAAACAGGGGCTTGGGAGATGAAACATTTACAAGC
Organism: Protopterus annectens; assembly: GCF_019279795.1. Classification (NCBI taxonomy): domain Eukaryota; kingdom Metazoa; phylum Chordata; order Ceratodontiformes; family Protopteridae; genus Protopterus; species Protopterus annectens. The sequence continues at coordinate 1,069,895,949 of NC_056747.1, read as the reverse complement.
AGGGACCTGGGAGATGAACCATTTACAGGCTGCCTGTGCCCATTGGAGAGATAGGTGCCAATCCGGGGTGAATTTCTTATTCCCCATCCAATTGTCCAAATTACACTTGAATTGGGTTAGAGAGGAACTCTGCTTCATATGGATTGGGTGCCTGTTCCAGAGATGGGGCAATATGTAGGATACATACCTGTCTGCCTAGCAGGTCCTATTTTTATCACAGGCAAGGTTTAAGTCTTTAAAGCAGGTAATTCTGGTGCTGTTTGTTTTGTGGATAAGCAGGAGGTCCATCAAGGTGGGGTCTGGCAATGACTTGTATGCCAGGTGTAGCTCTTCCCTTAATAGCCTGTAGGACAAAATACAGGGATAGGGCCTTGTGGTCATCTCCACAGGACATGTTACTTATACCCAGTATTCTTTTAGTGAAGAAACTCAGTGGGCATTCCAATTGTTGGATGTGCCTGGTTAGGTACATGCCAATGTGGCATTGTACTCAGTGGTAGGTTTGATGAATGATGGATACAGTGGAACAATGACCTCCTTGGACCTAGATGCCATACGTTTGTTAATAAGTTTCACAACATAGAATGATTTTCTTGTTACTGTTGACACACAAAGGTCAAAGGCTAGATTACTGTCTATGTGTGTCCTCAAGTCCCTGCCTACTGGGTCAACTCTTAGGGGTATGCTGTTATTATGATAGTTACCAGGCATAGATGATTTCTTGAAGAATACTATTATGCATTCCTTGACTGGCCACAGTAGGACAGCTGTTAGCATTGTCACCTCAATGCAAGAGGTTCTTTGGTTTGATTCTCAGCTGGAGTTCCTTCTGTGTGGAGTCTGCATGTCCTCCCTGCAGTCAAGCACAATTTAAAGACATGCAGGTATGTGTGTAAGTGTGCGAGTTCCCTCTCTGAAGGATGGGTGCAGGGATGGAAACTCTACACCATAAAACTCCACTGCCAATCAATAGCAGACCGGTGCTCTGCTGTGGCAACCCCTAACCGGAAAAAGCCAAAAGACTAACTATTATACATTCCTTGGCATTTAGTTTTAATCCATGGCTCTGTCACAAGTTATTTGCCTGTGTCAGCCCTTCCTTCTTTGTTATAGTTTAATCTTATGTTTAAAATGAAAAATGACCAAAGTAATTAAAAAATGCTTACTATAGAACTCTGTTCTTATCAACACTACCTGGTCAACATATTCAGCCAACTGATCAGGCCTATACTTCTGTAGATCATCGTACCTGTGATAGCACTAGTGACCAGAGTGGGTGATCCCTCTCAGGGATGACAGGTGCTCACCCATCTGCTGCCAAATGTCAAATTGTTTCATTCATAACCCCTCATGCATGCCTGGATCTTATCCAGGTATGAATCACTCAGAAGGTAGAGCATTCATTTGGTATCTTTATCTGACCAGCTTGGAGCTCAGTGTTGTGCCTTCACAGGTGCTGCCATCATTCAAAGTGCCAGAACCAAATTAAGAAAGTCTGAGCAGGACTGTGGTTCACTGGTTCACATGTTTAGAACCACTCTCTCTAGAGTGTGCTATCACCCTAAACTCAATTAACTGGCAGGGGATTACTGGTATGGTATGGTTATGACTGGCAAGTTTGATTTTACCGAAAATGCATTGTCACCTATGTGTTTTTTTTTTTTTGTTTTTTTTTTAGGGGAATACATTCACATTTAATTTACAAGGTCAATAAACATCATTAATTAAATCATGTGTTTTTTTTATCTTACTTATAATTGCAATCCGCTGCTGTGCATTGTCTTTCAACCTTTTTGGAGTATTACACCTAGGTTCAAGGGTCCATAGATAAGTACTAGGCTAACTGCCCTTGCAGGCCATTATAAGTCTAGCCAGTTTCCCTTTTTTTTTTTTTTTGCTTGAATTAACCTATACTATTTAGTTAGAGATTGGCTTTATCCATCCCATGGTTGATAACTGCATATTATCTCTAATGACAATAACCAGGATCATACCATAGATAATTTAAGGGGTCCAGTGCATTGCATAAAGTATTTAGGAGTTGCCTTTATCCATTAGTAGTACAGGGGACAATCATGAGGTAAATTTGCTGTTTCCCATCCATAGATCCAAGTTGCTTTTGAATATGGACAGGAATGAATTTTGTTTTAGGTGGATGGGGAGTCTATTCCAGTGCAGCATTATCATCTGCAAGGTATACTTGTCCCTCCAAACCATTCTGTTGATGTTGCAGAAGAGGTTTAAATCCTTAGATTGAGTATTGACTTGTTGTGCAGTAATCAATCGGTATTGGGTCAGAAGATGCCTTATATGCCAGGCACAGGTCACGTCTTAGCAGTCTGTAGGATACTGAGTATAATGACAGAACTTTGAGTCAGTACATGTAGGACATGTTATTTAGGCCTTGTATCCTTTAAAATGGTACCTCTGTGGGCATTGTGGTTGTTGCATGTGTCCGGACAGATATATGCCAAAAAAGCATTACATTTAATGACTGGCCTATGTATGGCCTAGTAAAGGGGAACAATGACAATCCTAGATCTAGACACAATCCTTTTGTTTACAAGCTGTGACATACACAAGAATTTCTTACAACAATAAACACATGTTGGGAAAAAGTTAGGTCACTGTTCACATAACTTCCCAAATCTTGAACAAATGGGTTAATTTTTAGGGGCATATCGTTAATGTGGTAGTTCCCTGGGGTAGACAACTTCCCAAAGTTTACAATAATGCATTTTTGGCATTTAATTTCAGTGCATGATTTTTTTGGCACCAGTTATTTATCTGGGAAACACCTTTCTGCAGGATGGCTAAGTAATTTGTAGATTCAATGACTGCTCCTAGCTTGCAGTCAACTGTATACTTAGTTAACTAGAACCCTTTAGTATTGGCTTGTACTTCAGAAACATTAATGCCAAACCGGGGATGTCCATGCACAGATGGGGCTCCACTGGTTACAGGTCTCCTTGTGGAGGTAACTTTCCCTATTTTAATTTCATATCTGTGAGCCAGCTGGCAATCTAATAGGTGACATAGGGGTTTATTCACAGTTTATTTAGCTTTTCTGCTATGCCTGAGTGAGGATTTGTGTCAAAAGCTTTGGCCAGCTTGAGATATGTGGAGTGTACCATTTTGTGTTTACCAATTGCATTAATGACCTTTTCAGAAAAATCCACCAGGCTGAGTAGGCATAACTTGCCCTTGAGGAATCCAGACTGAGATGAGTCCAGTGTTTGGATGTTCCCAATATCCTGATTAATTAGTTCTTTGATAAGTCTTTCCATGGCTTTGCATATGAGGCTAGTCAGACTTATGGGTCTGCAATTGCTTATGTCTGTGGATGGTCCTACCTTCTGCAGTACAATGATTCTTCTTCATTCACTTGATACAAACCTGTATGGAGGCTAAGACTAAACAGTGTTGTTAAGTGTGTGGCTAAATCATGCTTCATGCTATTTAAGATACATCCAGAGATATTGTCAGAACTCAGTAGTGCAGTTTTTAGCTTTTAATTGTACTTTTAGGACTTGGTCTTGCTTGATAACTGGAAGCAAGCCAGTTTCAGGTATATCTTGAGGGACAGGCAGAGGGGAGATAGGGATGTTAGAGCTAAATTTATCAGCCTATAGTTATTTATGGCCTGAATGTCATTTATACATGTTTCACACAGCACAGCAGCAGTATTATTTATGTATTTATTTAATTATATGGGGAGGAGATACCTTGTGCAGAAATACATTTTCCTGTGTGTGTGGGCACTGACCTTAAGTAAATGCTAGGTGCTTTGAGGTGATAAGCTGGGCCAGATGATGTTAGATGGGTAAGGATTATACTTCATTGTTGTGAAAACTCACATGCATTTGAATCCATTTTGCCTTTAATAAACATAGTCAGTTTTGAGAATAACTGAGGATATCTGTACCTTCTTGCATCATTAAGGGGACAGCACTCCGCCACTATCCCCAGCCCATTCATATGAACTGAGGCTGCATTCCTGAGTAGCCGAGAGTTAATAATGTGCATACATTTTTCTCCGTGTTTGCATATTACTCAGATTCATAGAGATAAACATAAAAGGTCCTAATTTGCATACAAAACACTTAAATGACCCCGAACTTATAAGAATAAGTTTAACACCATCATATGAGCTTGTGATGACTCAAGTTAGGTAGCAAACGACTTAGAAAACCCTGGACTTTTTAAAGTAAGAAAGAACAATATAAAATATTATAGGCAGTTAAAAATGATAAAATATTAATATGTTTATTTTACTCATAAGATTGTCATATTACAAAGGTTTTAGTGATTACTGCAAAGCTGCTATTTGTGAATGGAAAATCATTACAGCAGCAGTGGAAATGATTGGTGATCACTGAGGAAATAATTTATGGAGGTGTCGATTACTGATTGTACATAAATGGTAGAAATGCTATGTTTAATTATGAAGTACTGAAGTGGCAAGGTTTTTTTCTTGGCTTAACATACATGTGTCTTTACTGGGAGATTTCTGAGTGTCACTGGTGAATGAAAATGACAATATTATAAATCAAGTGTCACTGATGAATGAAAAGTGACAGTATTATAAATACAAGAACATGACAGGGACTAAGGTAGATGGCTCTGTTAACAAACTGCTTGCCTTACTATTGTGAATCTACTCATCATGATACTAACTTTATGTCAGCACAACATTACTTGGCTGGCTTGATATTCTGCATGAGTATGATTAGGGGGTTTGTGTCACCTAACATTTTGTTATGATAACGGCAGGCATGCTTTTAGTTTTGTGTTGTTTGACTGATGACTACATCAAAGTTTTTTGTGTATGATTGTGGCATATTTTTTATGTACAGTAATGATGCAAAACCAGGGATCAAGGCATAGAAAGGGCAACTTCAGCCATGAGGAAAAAATGCATCCTTATGGCAGCCTTTAGGACATATGGCAAATGTCTATTTGATAACAAGTTCACAGGGCAAAACCCTGGAGTCAGGTTGCAATGGACATTGATGTGGTCAACTGAAGGAACCACACATTAACAGAGTACACAAAGAGGTCAAATGATATGGTAGGATGTGCTAGAGCCAAGATGAGGCCAAATGCAGTTGGCCCATATCAGTACTTTGGGGGCCTCCAACACTTATTGCTTTAACATCAGATGAGTAACTTCTTCTCTTAACTCATGGGATGACTTTGACATAAAATATAATAGAACTGGAATAATCAGAGGTAATGTGGATATTGGCTACTACCAATGTGTGCAACAGAAATGCACATCTGCTTAGGAATGCTGGTTTAAAAGCAGTGACATATATTTATATAGAGAATTGAATGCTGACACAGAATGATCACATTAAACATGTAACAGTTACTATTAACAGATGAACCTTTCACATCTGCACAGAAAAACAATGAAGGTAGTTTGCATGGTAAGCATCTTCCACAGCTCCTTACTAAGCATACAGTTACAATAGTGTTTGCTACTTTTTTATTGGTATTGTTCGAAAATAGTTTTTTATAGGGTCAGTACTGGAAAAAACAGATTCACTATCCCAATAAATTTGAAGGACAGCAGCAAAATGGCTGTTGAAGATGATGAGGATAATGATGATACTCACATAATTATACTTATCAGGCAGCCTGTGGAAAGTGGCATGCAGTCCCCAAGTTTAACGGCAGGATCTCACACCCCACAGCATGTTATTAACACTGCAGAAAGTGACAGTACATAAAAAAATCAAACACATGTTGACATTACAGTCCACTGTGTACATGGACAAAATGAATACACTATCCCTAATCCCTTACAAACACTTTCAGAAAAATGGCAGACATTCAGAGACAAAAGCGTCCACAATGACACCTTTGCAAAGGGGAGCCAGACACAAGAATTTGTCAATGGTATCCCAGGAAGAGCCCAGCAGCAAATTTCTGTGACATTATTTGGGCTCAGAGTACTGCCACAGAAAGTCAGGTGGAAATGGTCAGAGTCCTCCAGGGCATGCATTAGAATTTCCAACACTACATGGGAATGGCAGAGAATGGGGATAATGTCATGGTCACACTGATGCCTAGTATCATGGCACACCATGCTTCTATGGCACACCATGCTTCCTCATGGCACACCATGCTTCATCATGGCACACCATGCTTCTATGGCACACCATGCTTCATCATGGCACACCGTGCTTCATCATGGCACACCATGCTTCTATGGCACACCATGCTTCATCATGGCACACCATGCTTCTATGGCACACCATGCTTCTATGGCACACCATGCTTCATCATGGCACACCTTGCTTCTATGACACACCATGCTTCATCATGGCATACCATGCTTCATCATGGCACACCATGCTTCTATGGCACACCATGCTTCATCATGGCAAACCATGCTTCTATGGCACACCATGCTTCTATGGCACACCATGCTTCATCATGGCACACCGTGCTTCATCATGGCACACCATGCTTCTATGGTACACCATGCTTCATCATGGCACACCATGCTTCATCATGGCATACCATGCTTCATCATGGCACATCATGCTTCTGGAAAAGCCGGAAGAAGAAGAATAAGAAAAGGAAAGATTAAAATGATATCCCACCAAGTAAACTTACACTGCTGCCACTTCACTCTCACCAATGCACAAATAATGATATTTTTTGTGTCTGAGGTCACAAATTATTGTGTGTGACAGACAGACTTCTCAACTGTACAAATTTTCACAGAATGTTCAGATTTTTGCCTCGTATTTTTGGTCTGTTCCTCATAAAATTTGTGATTTTCTAGCAAATCATTGAAAATCGAAGTCAGTAAATAATACTAAATAATGACATAAATTTGAGTTTCAGACTTTATATCCTTCAGAAAATACTTACCAACGCAAAACCTGTTATTCTAGCAACTGTTTAAGTTTATAGGAGCAATATTTAAATTCTGTCCCTACTTCTGGGCCTTTGCCCCCCTCATTCATTCTTGATGTGTCCAGATTTCTTGCACTAAGAGGTTGAGAGGTATGATGACAAAATAAAATAACCTGAGGTGCAGTTCATCAACAAACTTATAAAACTCAACTGTACATATTTTCTCAAAATGTCTAGATTATTGCTTAATATTTATGTATGGTCTGTTCCTCATACAATTTATGGCTTTATGGCAAACCACTGAGGATTAAAGTCAATAAATACTGATTGCCATGAGGCAAAAATCTGGAAAGATGAGAGGTATGTTTTAGATGTATAATATTTCCTCCAACATTTACATATTCTGCAGAAAATATGAAATGTTGGGTGTAGATGCAATTTACATCAAAATAAGAAAATATAAAAAGTAGATACTAATAATGCTAAAACAAATACACAATAATGTCCAAAAGGGTGGGAATTACAGGGAAATAATGGACCTAACAGGGGTGTGGATCTGGAAGGTCCATTATTTCACTGTAACACTCACCTTATCATCCGTTATTGCTTGTTTATATAAAGGTCCTCTGAAATATTATCATCTATACATACACCATCACAGGGGTAGCTGTTACTGATAATATTTTCTAAGGCTGGTATAATGGGTCAGAAGCAGACAAGGTATATATGCATGCATGGCATGAGTAATCTTTATATAATATGCACTTGAGTGCTTTATTTCAGTGGATATATGTATGGAAAGATAGTTAAACCTTCAACCCATGACAGAATCCGGCCACCAAGAACACCAACAACTTAATCACTTGGGAGGTACATTTGCCAGATAGCTTACATGATGCAGGCAAACTCTTGAGCACTTAAAACTGGGTATACTAAAAGTACTGGAGTCCCAGGAGCTTGAAGACCACTATCTCATAGGCAGAGACTTGAGAGTATTTTAGTTCACGTGGCCAGCTGCTCACATTTCAACTCAAGCATCTGTTTAGGTGAGGTTCAGCAGCCATGTGGAGAGAGCAGAGCCGCTGTATCTTATCTTCCTTGAACACAGTAGCCGAGCTGGGGCAAGGTAAATCCAGCTGTTGAAAATAGGAAGTGGAAGGGGAGAAGAGTGCAGGTCAGGGTTTCAGGCAATGATCAGGAAGGGGATTCAGGCAGGAGGGGGAGTTTAGGGTTAAAAAGTAATCAGGGATATTAGGTTTAGGGAGTGGGATGGGTGTTTTTTGGTTAGGGCGCAGTTACGCACTTTAGGTTTAGGGGCTAGGCTAGGAAGGGAGTTTTAGGGTTAAGGAGCAATCAGGGACTTTAGGTTTGAGAGTGAACATTTAGGTTTACAGAGCAATCAAGGACTTTAGGGATAGAGATGGGTGTTCTGTAGTGTTAGGGATGAGGTGGGAGTTTTAGGGATAAAGTGAGGGTTGTGTAATTCTGCAGGGTTATGAGGTGGAAGGGCTAGGTAATTCACTAGGATCAGAGAAGTGGGAGCTAACGGCACTTGCCATTTATGGCAAGCAGTTGTGAGAAAGTGCGTCATAAGATACTAGCACATGAATACTTGTGGTAGACCCCTAAGAATTATCATGATGCCCCCATACCTATCACCTAAAGGTATACTTCTTTAAGGTCATTGGGTCATCATATATATATATATATATATATATATATATATATATATATATATATATATATATATATTTATATTGGATCGTTACTGATCCCCAAAGGAACTTTTCACCAAAGTACAAATAACCTAGCATACTTCCGCGAAAGGGCTTTTTACTGAAAAAGCACGTTTGCGGAAGTATGCTTGCAGTTAGAGGGAGTCGTGGGGGAATGACTGTTGCGGAGATCGTACTACAGTGCAGATAAGGGAATATTCTTTTTTCATCACTGTAGTGCGATCTCGGAGTGAGAATATTAAAGTAGGGGGGTGTGGGGGGCATAGATTTATTGGGGGGGGTTTTAACGCACTTTAATGAAAGCATTTTTTTCGGTGAAAACGCTTTTGTTAAAGTGTATTTGGTGATTGTGGATTCGGACTATTGAACTTTCATTCAATAGTACTAGATCCATTTACACACACACACACACACACACACACACACACACACACACACACACACACACACACACACACACACACACACACACACACACAATGTGCCAAGTGAGCAGGCACACTCTTAACTGTCTACACCTCATTGTGATCAAATGAATGAAAACATACATACAGTGCAAAGCATTGCACTCACCCCCCATATACCTCTCATGTGTCCTAATTTTTCAGAACTTCTGTGATTTTGCCTCATATTTTTATCTGCCCCATAAAATGTTTAATATTCTGATAAATCTTAGAGGACTAATCCAGCCATTGTAGTTTCAAACTTCTTATTCTTAAGAAAAGTATGTTGAAGAAAAAATGTCTTGCTCTTTTAACTTTTAAGTGAAATATGGTAATCTTTATTTTGCGTCTTTGTCCACTCATTACTTTTGGCTTAGTCTAGGACTCTTGAACAAAGCAGCTGAGAGGCACATACTTGCTCTTTCTGTCTATTATTCTCTCTCTCTCTCACTCACACACACACACACACACACACACACACACACACACACACACACACACACACACACACACACAAACACGCACACACACGCACACACACACACACACACACATACATATGCACACATGCGCACACACACACGCATGCACACGTGTACACACACACACACACACACACACACACACACACACATGGGCACACACACCGCACGCACACACACACACACACCCACACACACACACACACACACACACACACACACACACACACACACACACACACACACACATGCACACATGCGCACACACACACACACACACACACACACACACACACACACACACACACACACACACACACAATTGTATTGCATTAGTTTACATTTTTTCTCCACACTCTGTAAACATTGCTTCTTTAAGTTGTGGTCAGTGAAAGTAAAGTAAAGTTAAGTGACAAGTCCTTGCAACTGTGTGGCAGTTACTTCTCTTACTTCAGTTCCTAACTGCATTTTTCTTTTTATTTATTTACTTTTAGCACTGTCTAAACTGTCATGTTTAATGAGTGTAAACAAGATAGTAGAGTTATTTTTGGTCTGTTTAACATGGGGGTTCAAAATGTTGCTATGAATCCACAGGCTTGATACTGGGCTCTCACTGTATATTAATACCATTTTGGAAAATATCTGTTCTTCAACAGGGTGTAGTGTTCAAGTTCCATCCATTTTCTAAAAGCCTCATACCATAGCAGATTTATACATACTTAACTCATTTGCAGCCCTAGAGAACATCACACTGTCCTTTTTCTGAATGGAGCTCTCAGTTTTTCATTATATGCAGTATGAGAATTACATTTTTCAGAAAAGAACAACCATAAAAATAATTTCTAGTTATGCCTGTCACATTTTGTAAAGCTTCATTATGTCACAATTTAGACTGAATGCTTTCAAGTTTTTCTCAGTTCAAAAATTTCATTAAAAGCACATATAATGTAATGAACATTTTTAAATTTGAATCAGTATTGGAGGAAAGGGCTTTGATTTCTTTGCCTTTATAAAATTTCCGTTTTTGTTTTCTCATTCTTACTTTGCCTTTCTCCCTAAACGTGATTCACTGTTGTTGCTATGTTTATCATCTACACATGCCTTTATGCACCTAGCATTACCTGCTTTCGTTTAATTTCCAACACATACACAATCATGGAATGTCCACAACCAATGTTTCGTTCTTGTATCTTTTACCTTGACTGGCATGCAGATGTCTAGTATTTGTAATATGTGACCCACCTGGGTCCTTTTACCCAAGGCTGCTTGGGTAAGGTTCGCTTCTGAATTAAGATTATTTTTTGAACTCATCTCTTTTCCGTAGTAATTTGCACCCTACCTTTTTTTGGCTCACACCGTTATTACCGAGACCTGTTTCATCGGCATTGGCACTTCCTCATTCCAGGTCTCATTAATTTAGATGACACAAACAGAACAGTCAAGCGAAGAGAAGAAAAACAGAGATCCTTCTATTTTTTTGCTTTCGCTTGTGTTATTATAATTGCAGACAAATGTGCAGTATAAGATGCATTTATCCCACAGTTTTGTAGTGGCAGCTCAGAAATCCCAGGAAAATAATAAAATGATGCCTTACATGTAAAATAAATTAATGGCACTGGTTCCTCAGTAGTGCACAATATGCTGAAATGTTTACCAGTGAATTTTATTAGTGCATTAAGGATCTGCATTTTCACAAGTATATACAAAAAAAAAAATACCCAGAATCCTATCACATCTTGCATGCATAGTTCTGCAATATACCTTCAGTGATTTCTGATTCTTAGTGCATACTCTCTGAAGTCTGCGGACTAAAGATTATTTAAATGTATTAAGAGACTCAAGACTGGAATTATGGAGACCTATTGCAGTTTTGTATAAATGAAGTGATAGCTTTTTGTCATTACAAAGACTCTTTTCTGTGCATCCCATTTACAAGGTCTGCACCAAAATCTCATCAATGTTTATTTTTTCTTTTCTTCTAGTTTTTCTTTTCCATTTTGTGACGCATTCAAACTACTCTGTTCAACACGTCCAGGCAGCTTGAGGAGCCGGCCCAAGTCTTTAGCACCTGCCTTTATAGACAAAGGAAGCTAAGCTAATTCACACTGGAAAAGCTATTTAAAGAGTAATGAAACTGAGAGTGTGTTAGAAAGTTCCACTGAGGGTAAAAAAAATAATGACATTCCAGAGACTAAAGTCCAGAGCTATACAACTAAAACTGTGCAGGAAGTATACAACATGTTGGGATACACATGTGATGGCAAAAAAAAAAAAAATTACAATGTAATTATGCCAACAGGCTATACTGATCTTTTAAACTCTCATCCTAGGTTAAAGAAAGAAGAGGTAACGTGACAGAAATATGTATATACAAGAAAAATGGATGTAAGTGATGAAAACTTTTTGTCCAAACATAACTGTAAATCCACTGGATCTGGAATTAGGAGTCACAGCGGTAGCGTTGTTGCCTCACAGCAAGTGGTTCTCCTGTTCGATTCTCGGCTGGAGTGCCGTCTGTGTGGAGTCTGCATGTCCTCCCCGCGGTCGAGTGGTCTCCGAAAGACATGCGTGAATGGGCGTGCCTTCGCCGGAGGTTGGGCTTCAGGCTGGCAACTCTGCACCATAAAAAAAAAATCGACTGCCAATCATTAGCGGACCGGAGTTCCGCTGTCGCGACCCCTAACCAGGAAAAGCCAAAAAGACAAACATTCAAGCAAGAGGGATGTGTACATTTTTCCCTCACAAAATAATTACGATTTTCTGACCTTCTGCAACATATGGAAAATATCTCTTCAGCTGAGAAAGCATGTGGAAATCATGGACATTGTCAGGATGCTGTCCAGGCACACTGGTTATTATAAGTTCCTGTGCAATGCACACTACCTGACAATTGATGGAATGGTAGACTTTCCTATTTATATAACATTGTCTATAGGGGTGTATATCATAACAGTGAATTTGCATAACATCGAACGGCCATAACCTCGAATGTGCCATTCATCAAATCTGTACTTGTGGGATCGCAGTACAGTGAAGATCAGTAAATATGCTCTTTACTCACTGTAGTGCGACCTTGGAGTTGGTATATATAATTATCGGGGGGTGTGGGGGGTGCAGCCCCCCCCATGAACAGATTTGATGAATGGCACATTCGAGGTTATGCCCGTTTGATGTTATGCAAATTCGATGTTATGATATAAACCCATCTATAGATACCTTCTGGGGCCTTTGTTGTTGTATATGTGTAATCTATTGTTCCCAGCACTTTGGAGACACAGGTAATGTCATAAAAGCCACATATGGTGATGGCTGTTTCCCCTGCAGTGTTAGGGAAACTATTATGCTTATCTACATATTGCAGAAATTTATTAAAAGCAAAAATAAATCTTGTGTACTCTACAAGCTAACACCTGAGATACCCAATCTGTCCTCTGCTTGTCTTTAAAAGATCATTGCAGCTAGATTAGTATGAACAAAACAAACGTTGGTATCCAGAGGTATATTAAGTCGTCACATTCCCCCAGATCCATTTTGTGGGCCATACATGTCTTCCAGTACCCATATAATATCTCTGTCATTTGTGAACCAATCCATTAATGGGTTTTCTGTGAACTGGTGGCATGTTACCCTGTCTATCCCATCTCTGATCATATCACCTGTAGTTGCATCATATCTGTGCCAGAGGGTAGTACCACTAATGACACTTAAGTGGTACTGTGCTACAGCCACTGCTGTTCTAAGCATGTCTACCACTTGCAGGTTCACAGTTTCAGCATGTCTTTTGCTTTTATGGTTAATCAAAAGTAGCTGAGGGACTTCCCTCCTGATGGCTATGAATCATAGCCTGTTTGCATAGCTCTTCATTTGCATCTCATTATTCGGTCATTAGCCTGTGGATCTTCATTTGCATACTATTATACAATCACATTTCCATTTTGTTTTGATCATCACTTTATAATACTGGCTGGTTCTGTCATTCACTACCAAGATGCTTGCACTCAATTTTGGTGGAATAGTGTGCAGTACAGAAAGCGACTTAACTATGAATCCCATCCGTCATTTCATTTTATGGCAAATAGCTTTGGCTTTTAGACAGACTGCTGCATTTCACTTATGGACCTTGTAGTTGTCAAAGTCATAATTTAAGCCAGTCTTTCAGTTTGTGACCCAAGTCATATCAATGAGTTCAAAGGACTGTCAAATGGAAGAAATTAGACAAAAGAGAGTTTGGGGATGAGGCCTGTGCTTTGTGAGAAGGAATTATTTCTCCCATTGAGATGGAATTGACTTTAAATAATACAATACAGTACTTTATAATAACTATTATGGCAGTGAACATTTTTCTAAATCTGTGCCATGTTTGAGACTGTAGTTCTGTGCAAAGTATCTGAAAGTGAGAATTCCTCCAAGTAGGAGGTTATTTGGCTGAAACTAGGTAATGACAAGATAATAATTACTGATAGGAGGGTTAATAATGAATTTTGTGTGTAATCATTTTGGTTTATTAGTGTGGATTAAGTCTAGAAAGTTATCCTTACCTGATTTCAGGCTGGGTCTGATGTCATAAACAGCTACATACATAAGAGTATACTTAGTAAGAGTATCAGTATGTTGTATCGCAGTAGTACTATACAAATGAGCACTGAAATCTCCCAGTGCTGCAGTTATGTTTATTTATCAGGCAGAGATGACTTAATTGACTAATAAAATTTATATAGTATTAGTTGTATAATGAGTGGCACAGTGGTGCATCAGATAGCATTGTCACATCACAGCAAGAGGTTCCCCAGTTTGATTCCTGGCTGAGTTGCCTTCTGTGTGGAGTCTGCATGCCCTCCTTGTATCCACATGGGTTTCCTTCAGGTGCTCCATTTTCTTCCCACATTCCAAAGGACATGTAGGTAGGTGGATTGGACACAGTAAATTGGCTGTAAGTATGAGTGCACATGTGAGTGTGTAGTGTGGAAGCACAACTGTCTCAGGGCTAGCCACCCGGAGGTATAAACCTCTGCAGTAGTAATTAATTTTAGAATGGCTCACAGGGGTGAGGGGGATCAACCCAAAGACTCCTCTTAAATATAAGCAATGTTGCAGCACAGGTTCCTTTGACATGACTTAATTTGTGGCTCTTTTTGGGGTTGCTGTTGCATAGGCACCTGCTTGCTTTTTCTTTTCATTGTGTCATCCCTCGTTGAGATGATCTGAGTATTGAGGTCACTATATACTGATATGTTTGTGTTTCAGTTGTCAGATCCTTTGGAAAAATGCATGTTAACATCAATCCTGTTATTCTAGCAGCAGCTTAAGTTATAAGAGCAATATTTGAAACTTGTCCTTTAATTTGGGCCATTGCCTCCCCACCTTTTTTTTGTCAGGTTTGTCCAGAATTTGTGTGCTGAGAGGTAGGTCTGCATGCACAGGGTCCAGGATTGAGTTAGTGGCTTGCTGTGCTATTTTACAGACTGTTCTCTATTATATGCCTATACAAGTTATTGGAAACTGATGGGGGTTAGGGGTACGGATTGTGTCCAGCATGGAATGAATTGTAGTTTTCGTCTACAGCCCATGGCATTTGTGGTTACCTGGCAGCAGGTTTAGGGTTGCAGTTGCTGGGTGTCTGGATGCTTTAGAATCTTGTGGGAGACATGTTGGGAGGTGTTGAAAGAGCTATGAGGCATGTCGTTTCTTGGGGGGGGCCATGATGGAGTGAAGTCACTACATGCCCTTGTGTATCAGACTTACTGGTATTCCAGAACTGTGGGTTAACATGTCTGTTAATAACAACTTTGTTGCTGTTTTGTGGGCTTGGATATGGGACACGTAAAAGGTAGGTGCTGCATGTGCACTTTAAGCAGTAATGCTGAGAAGGAGGGGTGAAGAGGAGGTTTGAGAGCTCATGGTGGCAGCAGCTTTCATACGGGGTTCTTGGAATTGTCCTCAGTATTACGTGTTATTGCTGTTATTGCGCTTACAGTTGTTCTGTTCCAGTTTTTAATGGGGGCACTGTATTCTCCCTCCTGTCAATGGGTTACATGGTCATCTTGTCTTTGAATCACCCTTAGTATACTGGAAATCCATATTTACAAACGTCTTCTGGTTGTTTTAATTAAAAAAAAAATTATTGAAGAATTGAAATTGGTGTCCTCCGAGACTTAAATCTAATGCCTAAAAACACTGCAGTTCAGGCTGTCTGAGTTACTAGGGCTTACTAGAAGCAGTTTCAACAACTGTGCACTTGCTTGCAAGATTGACATGTCAGTAATGTTGTCCACTAGTCACATGCACTGTATGTAGTCTCAGTGCATTATATGGTTTCCTTATTTTACTTTTGTTAAGGGGTTGGGGCACATATTTTCCTTATTTTACTTTTGTCAGGGGGTTGGGTCAAGCAAAGAACTAAGTGGAACATATTACCAAAGCATTTGAATTTTACTTCCTTTGATCAACTGTTATGGATGCCTACCACAAAGCTTTTCACAATTTAAAGTCCAGGGGAGGCCCAGTGACACAGAAGGGTTAATTTTCTTTTCCGCACTTTTGAAACTGGGGGAATTAATGTGGGGACAGAACTGTGCAGCTTCAAAACATGGTTTTATTCACCACTCCTGCTACAAGTTCATTGCTTGTAAAGTTTTAGACCAACAGACATTTGTGCAGTACACTCGAGCTACTTAAAATCAATGCATGGACAAAATGAAGCACTGCGTCACATGTCAGTGATGGAGTAGGTATAAAATTGGTGCTAAATAAATGTACAAAATACATGATCACCACTGATAATCTTTAACCTGGACTAGTAATGGTCATGTCGATGCCCACTCATATTTGCATAGTGGTAAAACCATTATCAGAACATGTATGCCATGCATAGCCCTGAACCCATGATCCCTCCCCCCACCAAAAAAAAAAAGTCTGGAGGATATATTGCAAAACAGATGGCAACAGCTTTAAGTAATATGTTGACTAAGTTTCACTTCTCAACAGTCATTTGACAGACTCAAGCAACAGGGAGAGTTTGGGTTGCAGCCTGACAAGGGGTGCATAAATTCTAGTTTTGGGCGTGGAAGGCCTGGAAAGCATATCTTACCAAGACTATAAGGATATATACCAGCCAACCAAAAAGGATGAAATGTGAAGAGGGTGGACTATCTTTGGGTTTAACTCGCACATGTTCATTTGCACAGATTTTGCAGAATGTCCAGCTTTTTGCTTCACAGTTTTGGTCAATCTTTCACAAATGGTGGCATCCTAGCAAAATCATGGCAGATTTACATCAGAGAGGACATTTGGGGTCCTCATATCTGACAGAACATAAGGTAGACAGTAAAGGGGGGGGGGTCATAGTGAGAAGGTGTTTCGTTACATAAATAAAAGGGGTAAGGTTTGAGGTTTAATGCTTCGGTTCTGGTAAAGGCAAGGTGATTAATTTGTTTTCTTTTGCACATTGCAGAGGTGCAGAATTGAGTGGCCTGCAATTTGTGACCTGAAGGAAGAGGATTCAGAGTGATGAAGCCTGTTTCAATGGATGTCCCAGTCGCTTGGGTGGTGCACAAGAAGGTCAGAGATGGGTGAGCACTGAGTGAGCAGCAGGCAGCACCCTGATGGAATGGCTTTGGAAGATAAGCTGTGATGGAACTTTTCTGACTGCTGGAGTGGTGCGTAATGAGGTTATAGATGGGGAATATAGAGTGGGCATCAATGGGTGGTCCAAAGGGACCACTCTTGATAGTGATAGAAGCAGCAGTGATGAAATTTTCTGGACCCTGGAGTGGTATGTTATGAGATTTCAGGTAATTCTACTTTGGTAAGTATGCAGTTAGGTATGTCAGAATTTGATGGAACTCTTGGGGTGCATTTACATTTACCAATCCAGTTTACTGTGTTGGTAGAGGGCCCATGATGTGCTCTGGTGATGGGAAGCTGGATTTTGTTCCTAAGGCATGGTATTTCTGGGGTGACAAATCTGTCCCTCAAGTAGGTAATGGTAGTTACATGCTAGGTTGGGGTTTGGAGGGACTACTACAAGGAACATTTAATTTATGCTTGATTGAATTTCAGAGGTAGGGCTTTAGAAAGCATTGTAGGCATGAGGGTGTGTCCAGGATATTTTGGGAATGGGGTGCTTTGTTTATGTGGGAGATAGAGGGTTTAACCAAGGCATGCTTTTGGAATTTGCCAGAAGTAGGCCATGTTTTACTTCCTTACTAGCTGCATAGGTAGCATCAGGGGTTAAGGTTAGTTCTGAATGCTGTGGCTAGGGTTCTAGCCAGGATTGTCATTAGGAAATAGTGAATTTTGGGGGTGTTTAACATTATGCGGGTGTTAGGTATTTCAAAGTCGTCAACACCTTAATCAGGAGCAGAGTATTGTACTATCGTTACCCTTCAGGTGTGATATGTTGCAAGAGTTCTTTTTTGATGTGCATCATAGGTAAGTTTTCAGGAACTAGTTCATGGGGGACTCGGGGAATGGAGTATACTTCGACTGTACAGTCTTTTCCAGGATGTCCAAATTTTGGTCTTATATTTTGGGCCAGTTTTCATAAAATTCTTTTTTTTCTGGCAATTAGTGTCAAATCATTAAGACTTGGAGTTACAGAATTCCTTCAGTAAATTCATGTTACTGCAAGCCTGTTTTATCGTTCTAAACTTGTGACGGCAATATTTGAAATTATTCCTATTGGCATGGATGCAGGTGGCATTGCAGCCCTTTACAGTCTCTGTGAAACATTTGCAAGGTGGTGGTGGTGGGAATAATTTTGGAGTTACGGTTAGAAGGTTAACAGAGGATTGGTGATTTAAGGAGGTGATTTCAAGCTAAGGGTGTTGTGTCATCTACTGTGGTTATTTTGGCTTTGGGGAAGGGCTTATCAGTTAAGTCAGCTAGTTAGACAACTGGTTGCTTTGGCGAATGTTGGATGTTTGTGTCATGATTAATAAATTAAATATTAGTTGGTCAATGAAGTTATGTTTATGGAATTTTAATAAAGGTCATCAAATATCATTTGGTGTGATGTGTGTTTATTGAAGGAAACCTGGGCAAATATATGCTTGGCTTTAGGCATGATTCTGAAATTCTAATAATATCACAATTCTTTGTGATTATCCCAGATTCAGATAGACTCAGCTTTTTTAGGGTTTCTGGTGTTGAGATTAAACATTTTCAGTGTTTTGGAGCATATCAGGTGTTCCTGATATTTACATTGAGTCTGTATTTAGTAAATCAAAGTATAAACTGTGACAATAAAATAATAGTGATGTTTCATGTGATGTAACAACAGCAGATCAGAGAAGCTGTTAAAAGAGAGTGAAAAGTGGAATGAAGGCCAGGGGAGGAAGAGCCAATTATTAAAAGACAACTACATGTTAAATATATTTCTTTTCCCAGAATATATTTCCTTCCTAGAGAAAGACTTCCATGCATACATATATTTTTAAAAATGCATAGTTTTTGCCTCTGTGTGGCATATACATCCTACTTATTTTCATCAATGTGCATCGTATTGTGTCTGGATGCTTTCTTTAGGAATTTGTTACCTATACCTCTTTTTTATTATCAATGCCTTCCGCGGTGGTGCAGCGGTAGCGTTGTTGCCTCACAGCAAGAGGTTCTCCCATTCGATTCTCGGCTTGGGTTGGGAGTGCCTTCTGTGCGGAGTCTGCATGTCCTCCTTGCGGTTGAGTGGGCGTTCGAAAGACATGCGTTGAATGAGCGTGCCTTCGTTGAAGGTTGGGCATTGGGCTGGCAAATTGACACCATAAAAAACAACTGCGAATCATTAGCAGACCGGAGTTCTGCTGTTGCGACCCCTAACCGGGAAAAGCCGAAAGACTAACAACAACCTCTTTTTTATTATCAACCACAATGGCATTATTAATCTGTGTACTATCATTTTAAGCTGCATTACTTCTCTCTTCTGGGTCTACTGATTCTACTGTAGCATGAAGGTAAAGAAACTACTGAAAGCAAGTTTGCTAAGTAGTTCGACTTTGCATGCCAGGAAATATGAAACTATAGCTAACTCAGGAAAGAAAGGGGGGAAGAACGAATGACCTTGCAACTTACAAAAGTCCATTTCTAAGTGGTATGGTATCTCATCTATTTTGTTACATTTCTGAAGGTCAGGGACACCACATACACAAATGCCGTAGATATAGCCAACCTGCTGGTAGACAGGTTCAGAGAAAACTCCACCCCTCTGTCCCCCCTGTCAGTAAATCAGGACATCCCCAGCACCTGTCCCCCTCCCCTTATCTCTAGGGAGCAAGTCACCACTGCCCTCTCAAAGGTAAAAAATACAGCCTCCATGGGACCCGAGAACATCCTGGCTGCAACCTACATGAACTCAGACAGGAACTTACAGCACCACCATTAGGCACCCTGTTTAACCAAAGCTGGAGTACCAGCTTAGTCCCATTTGAGTGGAGGGCAAGCAATGTCACCCCTATGCACAAAGGTTGAGCGTCCACTGATCCAGGAAATTACATATAATAGATAAACTTTCTTAACTTGCCAACAATCTGTTTCTTACCAAATGGGTAGCAAATTGGTTCACTGATAGAACCCACCTAGTCAAAATAGGGAAAGCCACTTCAAGCAGTAAACCCATAATGACCAGTGTACCCCAAGGATCGGTCTTGGGGCCTCTGTTGTTTGGGATATACTTTTCTGAGGTGCACGCCAAAACCAGTGAGTTATGGCTGACCAAGTTTGCCGATGACTGCAAGCTGGGTGTTGTCAACAATTCTCCTATTGATGTGGACATCCTCCAAGAGGGTCTTACCTAAACAATTGACTGGGGCCAGAAACATGGCCTCAAACTGAATGTGAAAAATGCATCATCATCCCCTTTGGGGAGAGTGCTGTCCCCACAAATTATCACCTTTATAACAAGGTCCTAAGCACGCAATCAGTTGTGAAGGACTTGGGCACCCAGGTTGATAGCAAACTAATCTTTGACTACCATATTGCCTCCACTGTATGGAAAGCTTTCTACATGGCACACCTCATTAGGAAGGCTATCTCATCCAGGGACAAGGAGGTCATATCATTCCTGTATTCTTCCCTTATAAGACCCATTATTGAGTACATCTCCTCTTTCGGCATGTACCTTACAAAGCACATGCAGCAGCTGGATAGACCACAGACGTTCCTCACCAGGAAAATCCAGATCCTCAAACATCTACCCTACAGATAGGCTAAAAGCCCTGTCTTTGTACTCAGTCTCATACAGACTTCTCAAAGGTGAGCTCTGTCTGGCATACAAAGCAATCTCAGACCCTGCCTTGATGGGACTGCTGCATACCAGCATGTCAAACTCCACTCGAGTAACCCACACACGGGATTTCATCCAGGTCTGTGACATCAATAGGACTTGTTGGCGAGACAGATTTGTGTCTCACGGACTCCCCCTTCTGTAGAATATACTCCCTGTCCACGTCAAGCAGAGTTCCTCATTAACCCTTTTTAAGCACAACCTGGATAACTGGATGGGGAACAGAAAATACACCCCTGGGATTCCACCTGTGTCCCTGCTGAACAGAGGCATCAGGTGCTGACTTGTCGGAATGTGGGCTAAACTCCAGGCAAGGCTTGTAAAGGCCTCAGGGCCAATAACCTAGTAAATTCCTATGATCCTATAAGGAAAAATACATTTTGGAGATTTAAAAACATACGTAGGAAAATTGATGTAACAGTAACTACAAAGCAGCTGCTAACACTTTTATCAAGGATTTTCAAATTTAGTGTTCTCATTACTTACATTCTAAGTGAATGGAACTGTGATCTGACAAAAATGATAAGGGTCAATTTATTACTTGAATTTGGGGCAGGCAATATCTCACATATGCACAGATCCTACTTATAAGACTTGCATAAGAGGAATGTTTTCAATTTGCTGGTACATATGGAAAAGTGTAGAATTAAAGTAGGGTATTAAGTAAATCATTTACCCCTGCATGAAGTATAATGGCATTAAATGACCAAGTATTCATTATCATTTTCAATGCTTCATTAATATTTTTTAGTATAGATCCACTACTGCAGGACATGATAACCATTTAATTGTTAATATTTGAAAGTGGCCTAATTGTCTTCCTTATCATCGAATCTCCGATAACAAGTGTGCTTCTCCCTTAAAATGGTGGAGGGGTGAATGATTTACATTTATGTCAAAAGTCGGTAGTGAAAAATCCCCACCTGCCATTCTTCTTTCAAAATTGCATTCCCTGACTGTTAATTTGGAAGTGATATATGGTCTAACACTTTGATTTCCAATCCTTTTACAATTCCTTGATGAATACAAATGGGGGCAGCTTCAGAAAGTAGAGTATCTGATGGTGCTTAGGCATACAGTTATCCAGGATGATGTTACACCGTATAAACATGTCATTAATTAGCAACTGACTTGTAATACTGAACATTTATTTGTCATGAGCTCACTGTCTGCAGTTATAATAAACATTATCTTCCAATATTTGTAAGTGTGTCACATTGGAAACTATTATCCTTGGTTATGTGTTTTGTCACCCTATAAGGTGTATCTTCCTACAGAATGGCTTTTGTGAGATGATGAAGTTACAATTTCAGATCCATGAGTATAACAGGCTTACTATAGATGGTGTACTTCATATTGGAAAACAGTTTCTTTTGTAAAGCATACATGCAGCATTTACAACAGCAAAATGCAACACTCTCTATTATGGAATAGACCTGTGTTTGTGCTAACATCTCCATTACTTTTGACACTATTTAACTCAAATGTAATTTCAGAAAGTATAATCCACAAAAAGAATCTCTATCTGTCTATCTATCTATCTATCTATCTATCTATCTATCTATCTATCTATCTATCTATCTATCTATCTATCTATCCATCCATCCATCCATCTATCTATCTATCTATCTATCTATCTATCTATCTATCTATCTATCTATCTATCTATCTATCTATCTGTCTGAATGTCTATCTATCTATCTATCTATCTATCTTATTCCACAAAAAAATCTCTATGTATCTATCTATCTATCTATCTATCTATCTATCTATCTATCTATCTATCTATCTGTCTATCTATCTATCTATCTATCTATCTATCTATCTATCTATCTATCTATCCCACAAAAATATCTCTATCCATCTATCTATTGATTTATCTATCTATCTAATCTATCTATCTATCTATCTATCTATCTATCTATCTATCTATTCATAGGCTCATAGGTGTATACTAGGTTAACAACCACTAGGACTCTTATAAGCCTAGCCATGCAACCCAAATGTGACCCACAAATTTGAATTGTATAGATGGTGATTTACTGACTGCCTTTATCCATCACAGACAAAGGAGTCATGCCAGGGATGAATTTCCAATTACTCATCCATTGGCCCAATCTGCACTTAAATGGGATAGGGAAGAGCTATGCTTCACATAGAATGGGAGCCTGTTCTACAGAATGGGAATTCTCTGAGAAACATATCTGTTTCTCCAACATGCCCTATTTATGTTGCAAGCAAAATTTAGGCCTTTTAATGTAGTAGTTCTAATGCTGTTTATTATGCGGATGCGAAAAGGTTCATAAAAACAGGGTCCAGAGATGTCCTGTATGCCAGGCAAAGATCATGTCTCAGAAGTCTATATGATACTGAGTAACGAGACAGGGTTTTGAGATGATCAACTTAGGACACTGTGTTTACTCCTTATATTCTTTTTGTAAGGAACCTTTGTGGACATCCCATTTGCTACGTGTCTGGTCAGGTAAATACCAAAGGAGGCATTATACTCTATGATGGGTTTGATGAGGGCCAAGTATAGTGGTATTATGACCTCTCTGGACCTAGATGCCATGCCCATGCTTATAAGTTGAGCAACATAGAAGGATTTTCTTACCACTTTGGACTTATGCTGGTTGAAGGCTAGGTTACTGTATACATGAGTTCTCAGATCCCTGTCTAGTGAATACATTTTAAGGGTGCATATTTGATGATGTAGCACCTGGAGGGGTAGCCTTCTCAAAAGCTACAATAAAGCATTTCTTGGTATTGAGTTTTAAGTCATGGCTTTGGCAGCAAGTGTTTGTCTGTATTAAACCTTCATGAAAGGTGTTCTCATCTTGGGGAGATTCAATAAATGCTCCCAGTTTGCAATCATCTGTGAACATGGCCAGCCAAAGGCCTTTAACATTGGCTTTGACAACCCAGAAGTAAATGCCAAAGAGGACTGGGCCAAGTACAAAGCCCAGGGGGACTCCACTGGTGACTGGCCTCTTTGTGGAGGTGACCTCACCGATTCTAAACTTTTGGGTCCTATCAGTGAGACAGCTAGCTATCCAGCATGTTATAAAGGGGTTTATACCTAGTTCCATAAGTTTGTTGACAATGCCTAAGTGGGTACTGTGCAAAATGCTTTAGCCAGATCTAGGTAGGCAGTATGCACTGTTTTCCCCTGATCCATTGCCTTAGTGATCTTTTCAAAGGAGTCCACTAGATTCATTAAGTATGACCTTCCTTTGACAAAGCCAGACTGGGATAGATCCAGTGTCTGGAGGTCTAGTATGTCCTTGCTGGTAATTTCCATATAATTCTTTAGATGGCTTTACAAATAAGTCTGGTCAGACTAAATAGGTCTGCAGTTTCCAGGATTTGTTGAGGATCCTCCCTTATGAAGGGAGATGACCATTGCAGTCCTCCATTCACATGGCATAGTTAAATAATGACTCCAGGGGTCCTGATAAGTCATACATTAGACTATTCAAGTGGCATCTTGTGATGTTATCAGGGCCCATTGAGACCATGTTCTTGGCTTTAGTGAGTACAGCCAGTGCACATCCCCTGGTTATAGTTGGATGGGTTATATTAGAGGGTATTTTTGAGAGGATGGTTGGGGTTGAGAGACGGGTAAAGTTGGAACTGAATTTGTTCGCTAACAGGTTTACTATATCACCAGGATCAGTGAATGTGGCACCATTAACTTCTGCTGTGTGCTGCCCTTGAGGTTTCTGACATAGCTGTAGAAGGCCTTATGGCTATCTTTCACATGGGAGGCTATCTTAACCTCAAAGTTGGCTTTGCTTCCCCTAATTAGCCCTTTTAGCTGCCTGTTTACTTTGATGAGAGGGTTTTTATTTTTATAGGAATTACCCTTCCTGATTTTTGCCATAATTTTTTTTCCTTTTGTTGTATATCCTGTTTAATTTTGGATGTCACAAGGCTGGTTTGCTTATAGGGCTAGTCCTGGGCTTACTTCTGGTAGGTAAAACAGCCTCTATGCAGACCTTGACATGGCTTTACAAAGTTTCTGACAGCAATTCAGCATAGGCTGCTGTGATATCTGGTTTTGTATGGGCATTGACTTTTGACAACCCATCACTTAATAAAGGGTAATTTGCCTTGGAATAGTTCCTAATTGTTAATGGTTTTAATAGGATTATGGAGCTGATTTTGGTTTTGAAGGAGACAGATATATGGTTGGACCTTACCAGGGAGGATGAGACATTGGGAGTGGCCGGATTTTCCTAGCACAAGTTCCAGTATGTTGGAGACTCTAGTATGTGTATTCACTATTTGGTCAAGGGTGTTTGTATTTACAAAGTTCAGGAATGTCTGTGCCTGAAGATTTGTGGTTTTGCAGGACTCCCAGTAAAAAGATGAGTAATTGAAGTACCCCATGACTAGGGTGTTAGGTTGAATGGTAAATGTCTCTAGTAGGTCCAGGTATGCATGGTGAGCTTCTTGGGACATGGAGGGTGACATATAGCTAGTTAGGATGTGGCATGAGATTTCATCTATGGTGATCTGCACATGGAAGAACTTCAGCATGTTATCCTGTTTGACAATCCTGGGGTTATTCTTGTTATTGATGTATATTGAGATGCCTCTTCTTTTAGCCTTTTTCTGTACAGCTACTGGTCTAAAAGTGTGGAAGGCACTGAAACTGCACTGCCGGGGTGCTCTCTGCTACTTTACACCATCTCTTAGTAACTGCACAGATATCTATATTCTCAAGTGTGAGGAGGGCTTGGGGGAGTGCAATTTATTTGTCTATGCTCCTGGCATTGTGCAGTAACACCTTGAGGTTCAGGTGAGCTTATTTTCACACACATATATATATATATATATATATATATATATATATATATATATATATATATATATATACTTTTGACCTAACTTTCATTTGCCTGACACTTATTTGCCTGAGACCAAATGACTGAAATTTCATTTGCCTGACACTTCATTTGCCTGACCAAGTATTATTAGCAAGAAAATGGAATATGCCCCCTTCCCCACTGCAGTGCGACCCTGGAGTTAGGAATATATAGTTAGGGGTGTGTGGGGGGCACAGCCCCCCACTTACTTTTCTGTTACTAAGCAATATTACATCAAAAGTTAACAATATCATATGAAATGAAGTGGGGGGCTTCGCCCCCACAACCCCCGTTGTGGGGGGCTGTGCCCCCCACACACCCCTAACTATATATTCTAACTCCAGGGTCGCACTGCAGTGGGGAAGGGGGCATATTCCATTTTCTTGCTAATAATACTTGTCAGTCAAATGAAGTGTCAGGCAAATGAAATTTCAGTCAAATGGGGTCAGGAAAATGAGTGTCAGGCAAATGAAAGTTAGGTCAAAAGAAGTAGACCCATATATATATATATATATATATATATATATATATATATATATATATATATATATATATATATATATATATATATATATATATATCCAACAAACGACTAGTGTGATCATCACAGCTACATACATAAAACGTAATTATTCAATAAGTAGTTAAATACAAATTAAAAATGTTAAAAATGAGCATTATAATAATTAAAACTCTTTTAAATTTGTCATAACCAATCAGAATGAAAATCACAGTCCATCTTACCAATAAATGTATACTATCTCTACAGCTAATTGGAATATGGTGCAATAGTATCTCTACATTTATTTAGAATATGATACAATCTCCCCCAATCAAAACCATTGCTAGATCAGTATTGGATGTATCACGTCTCAGAGGTACTGTGGTAAACACACCCCCTAATACCTCTGATTGGTCCACAATACAATATCAAAAATGAACTTTAACCATTTCTTCAAATTAAAAGAAAATCATACTTTTCATATTCACAGTCAATAATGGATATAAAAAAACCTATTGTTACCACAGATGGTCATTTAGTAACATTATGAACTTGAAGCAATCACTATAGCTATCTTGAAAAACAAGATGACATACATTTGTAGCAATCTAGTATGTCCCAATTTAAAATAAGAAATGGATTGTTCCACTGTTAAGAAATAATATTTACATAAAACTTCTTCATAAAATGTATATAGTACTAATTAATGTACTTTATATATTCAATTAAGATACGTTCATCCAATACTAGATATGGACTTAGTATGAACTCTGAAGGTAGCAGCTTTAACAATATGCTTAATCTGCTCAATGAACTCTGTGGCTTCTAAATTTTGGGCATTTATATAATCCCTTTACTACATTTCAAGTTCAGTAATTGCAAACATTAGTCATATCTATTAATAATATGCAAGTAAACTGTTGTATCACAGTACGACAAATTACCAAAACCTCAAATCTGTTTAAGCTAAATACGTATCACTGCTGAGCTCAAGGATAACTGCTCATTTTACTTGCAAGTCATTCAAACTTATATTATACTTTATTCAAAGTATGAACATACACTTCATGTTATCAGCATCGACCTTAGGCATCTATTTGTATGGGCTCTATAACAATAGGTAGATCAAAAGTCAAATAATCCAATCTCCTGGCTTATGAATAACTAAATAACAATGGTAGCGGGCTCACCCACAAGCACCTCTGACTGATTCTGAGTACACATATCATTATCTGTTTTCTGGATCCCATTTAGAAGTTCAACTCAATAGAAAGTGAAACTTCATATGGTTGAGACCATATGATCAACTTTCTGAAAAGTCAAACACTGGAAAACAACAAAAATCGACATGCCTCCCACACCCCTCACACCCTCTGCATACTATATATACCAATTCTGAGATCACACTACAGTGGGGAAAAGAGTAAATTCCCTGATTGCCACTGTACTACATTTTACATTCAAAAGCTTCGAAATTTTGGAAAGTCTGTCATATGGTCTGAACCATATGAAGTGTGACCTTCTGTTAAGTCATACACCAATGGCCAGCAATCGCAATACTAAGACACTGGAATCTGAAGTAAACAATAAATATTTATTCAGCATTCATTTTCAAATTTCATGTTCAAACCGGTTTCGGCTACCCAGCCTTCATCAGTGAATAGAGTTCTCCGATTCTGCGAATGCTGGCCGTTGGTGTATGATTTGTTAATGGTTTGGCTGAGCACACCATACTTGCAAAGCATTAAGTTCCTGTTGCTTCTGTTAAGTCAACCTTCTAAATGAGAACTATATGTGTGTGTGTGTGTGTGTGTGTGTGTGTGTGTGTGTGTGTGTGTGTGTGTGTGTGTGTGTGTGTGTGTGTGTGTGTGTGTGTATGTGTGTGTGTGTGTGTGTATATATATATATATATATATATATATATATATATATATATACAATATATATATATATATATATATATATATATATATATATATATATATATATATATATATATATATATACAATATTATATATATTCCCTCCCATCATACTCACAGCCAATCACACCTATATCACCAACTCTATCCCCACCTCCAGCCTAAAACCAGCCTCCCAGCTAATAGCATGATTCCACACACTCCACCTATCCTCATTACTTGCACTCTTCTTGCACACATTACATTTTACCAAAACACCATTATTCTCCCACCAAAAAACTTCCACTTCACAACTACAATCATCACCATTCATGACACACCCTCTCACTACTCATGCACCTCAAACAAAAAAAAATCCCAATACACAACCCACATAATCTATCACCTCCACCACAGAAACAAAAAGCATCCCTAAAACTTTACAAACTAATCCTCCATCCACATTATCTATCACCCACTACACCCAAACAAAAAGCTACCCGAAAACTTAAACTAATCCTCTCATTAATAAAGCTGATGTCCTCAGCCATAACAAAACTTGCTCTCAGTGGTGACATCCACCCAAACCCTGGCCCCTACAACTCCTCCACTGAAAATCAGTTTATCAACCTCACCTTCTCTCAAATTACATCCAGTAGGAAGCCAACTGACCTCCTTATCCTAAGCCTAAATATCAGAAGTATAACCAATAAAATCCATGAACTCCACGCCAACATAGACTTATACTCCCCAGATATTATTGTTCTGACAGAAACCTGCCTCAAACCTCACATTACTAGTGAGAAAATTCTCCCTACAGGTTATGACCTGCTAAGAGCAGATCGGTTGCACAAAAAGGGTGTGGTATAGCTATAATGTATAAACAGCACCTAAACTTTCAAATCCTAAACTTATCAGCCCCTCAAAATGACAAAGAAGAAATAATCTATACCAACATAAAAGTAAATCAAGACAAAACATTTAACATAATAGGATGCTACTTCCCACCTGGCCACAATATCCCTCCACTAGAAAACCTCCTAAGCTGCTCATCACCTTCAACAAGAAACCATAATTTCAGGTGATTTTAATATTGACTGGCAATCCTGTTCCAACTACCATGCAGCCCACCATCTAAACCTTCATGGTTTCTCCCAACTCATCCAGACACCCACCAGAATAAATAAAAATACCAATAGGCATACTACTCTTGACTGGATACTAGTCAGCAAGAACCCCCAATCATACATAGCTGGCTGCCTACCAGATAGCCTCAGTGATCATACCCCAACATTCCTACTCAAAAAACACATATATCAGGCTAAACCCATTACCTATTGGCAAATACTTAATAAAGTAAACTTTAACCCAGACAAATTCATCTCATCCCTTAAAAACTGCAACTGGACTCCACTAAAATACCTCAACCTAGATGACACTGTCCAATTTTTCAACACCACCTTCCTCGAAGTCCTAAACACCCATGCATCCACAAGACTTAACAGAGTTAAAGCCCAGTCCTCCCCTGGCTACAAAAAGCCACTAGGTCAGAAATGATCAACCGAGATAGAGCTGGGAATCACTGGCAGAAAACGAAAACCCCCTCTAATAGACAGAGATTCCTTGAATTATGTAACAGAGCCAAAAAGCTAATAAAACAGGACAAAGTCCTGTATTACCAGTCAGCCCTTAACTCCACCCAAAACAGCCTCAAGCAATTCTGGTCAACCATCAACTCCATCCTCCACCCAGGAAAAGTTGGAACCCCTCCACCAAATAAAACAATCTCCTCTGAAAATACTGCCACCTCTTTCAAAACACACTTCACACAAACTGTTCTATCACTAGCAAGACAACATAACCCACACTCCCCTCCACCCTCCAACTACACCTAATAACCTGCCCATTACATACTCTTTTGCTTCTATTCCTACCTCCAACATAAAAAAACTCTTATCAAAACTGAAGCCCACAAAACTAGCAGCTGACAACCTCCCACATGAATACCTTAAAATTGCAGCTGAAGCCATAGCCTACCAGTCTCAATCCTGATCAACTGATCTTTATCTGAATGCTATGTCCCTTCACTATGGAAAATATCCCATATCATTCCCCTACACAAAGGTGGCCCCTCCACAGAACTCAACAATTACCGGCCCATAGCAATTCTCTCTCCTCTCTCCAAAATACTTGAGAGATGAATTCACTCTCAAGTTCTAGACTACCTCCTTACAAACAACCTCCTACCTAACATACAACATGGTTTCCGGCCATACCACAGCATGACCACTGTCTTACTTGCTTTTACTAATACTATCTTTCAACATAAAAACAATGGGTGTTTCTCCTCTACAACTTTCCTAGACCTATTTAAAGCATTTGACATGGTCTCACATAAACAACTCATCTTTGTTCTCAATAATCTATCCTTTTCTCAATCTGTCACAGACTGGTTCCACAGCTGCCTGACTGGCCACTAGCAATCCGTTGTTTGCCATAATGATATACCCCCCCAACTCCCTATCTCAATTGGGGTTCCCCAAGGATCCATCCTTGGACCCTTGCTCTTTTCCATATTCACAAATAGTCTAGCCTCTGCTACCAAACAGGCCACTCTCATACAGTATGCAGATGATTCCACCATCATCTGCTCAGCCCATTCCCTTCCTGAACTTCACACAGGAAGCCTTTTCCTCAGTTGAAACTTGGCTTCCTGATGCACGGTTAACACTTAATCTAATCAAAACTAAACTCCTCATCTTCCAACCCACCAAACACAGTCAATACACCCCCCAATTTAATATTACAGCCAATAATAACACCATTGTCCCCCCAGCAGATGACACCAAACTACTTAGAGTTGAGATTGACAAAAATCTCAAGTTTGGCATGTACATTTCATTAACCATAAAAAAGTACACAAAAAACTAGGAGCTTTCTACAGAAATAAGCAATTCCTCACCAATACAGCCAGGATTTCAGTTGCAAATACCCACCTAATCTGCACCCTATTCTACGCCTCTCCAATATTTACCAATCTAAGGCAAAGTGAATTAAGTAAACTCGAGACTTGCTAGAACAAAATAACAAAGTTTGCCACTGGTGCAGCCTATCATAGTCACCACTGCACCTCACTTACTGAACTTGGCTGGCTAGAACTCCCTCACCTCCTTCAATGGTACAAACTCTCACTCACCCACAAGCTAGTAAATCATCCTCTAAAAGTCCCATCCCTCCAAAACCTACTCCAGCCCTATCATACCACCAGACCACTATGCTCCAGCAACAAAAATCAATTACAGGTAACTAGAACCAAGAACTGTGCTGGAGAAGCACCCTTCTCCTACTCCATAGCAGAATTATGGAATACCCTTCCTCGCCATTTGTATCATCATGTACTAACTTCAAAGCTGTTCTAAAATCTCATCTAAAAGAGCAATGGGCATTTCCCTGTAACAACCCTTACTAATATCTCTACTCCAACCACCCAAAACCTAACTTCCACCCTACTAACTATCTGTGGTTACACAACTACATTGATTGTAAACCTATATCTCAGCTGTAGTCTTAGGTACTGTTATTCATGAGTAATATCTGCTAGCTCAACTATTAGGATACTTCCCATTTTAAATGGCATCAATGATATGTGTGTAGTACATACTCAATTGTCCACCTAAATATGTTATTCATTTTGAATTATGTTTCTTTTACTGCTGTTGTTAAACAAAAAGCCTAGTTATACTCCTTGTTATCTTGTAATTAAATGTTCTTTATTGTGGAGCTTTTCTTCCCAGGCCTTGTCTGAAAAAGGACCTGTGTCCAGTTGGATTTTCCCGGTCAACAAATGTAAATAAAAATAAATAAATAATAATAAATAAATATATATATTTGATCGACACTCATAACACTGACACATGAAATTCTCCACTGTAGCGCGACCCTGGAGTTAGTATATATAGTTAGGGGGGTGCACATAGTTTAGATAAATATTTTTTTCTGCAAAGGGTTAGTCATTTCACTTTTAAGTATCCATGTGTATGTTTGAAATGTATGAAGTCTAGCCCCCCACACCCCCCCAACTATATATACTAACTCCAGGGTCGTGCTACAGTGGGGAAAAGGGCATAATGCTTTTAATTTCATGTGTCAGTGTTATGAGTGTTGATCAAATGGGTTTTAGGTGTTTTGAACTTTAGGTGTTTTGGTCTCGGTCAAATGACTGTCGATCATATGAACTGTCAGTCATGTGAAGTAGACATATATATATATATATATATATATATATATATATATATATATATATATATATATATATATATATATATATATATATATATATATACATATATAGATATATATATATATATATATATATATATACACACACACACACACACACACACACACACACACACACACACACACACACACACACATGCACAAATGCGCATGCACACACACACCCACACTGTGTATGGAGGAAGCATAACCTTCTGTTGAAATAACAATTAGCCGATGCTAAAATGATCAAAACCTAACTGTCAAAAACTAAAATATTGATCAACACAGATGTACCACTCACACACCATGCTAGTTATTTATACCAAAACTACAGATCACTCTACAGTGTTGAAAATTGCACATTTTCTGATCTGCACTGTACAGCAATCTTGTAATGGCAAAGATGGCAAATTTTGATCCACTGACATTCAGTCAGCTGAAGTGGCGCTACCAAAAATCAATGGCTTTCCATTTCAATTGAAAGTTGTATAATATTATATTTATATATATATATATATATATATATATATATATATATATATATACACAATATAAATAGGTGTGTGTCTGTGTGTATATATAAACATCAGTATATCAGAAGGTTTTTTTAGCTAAGATTGAATACTTGAACATGTTTCCTGTTGAGAAAGTAAAATTACAGTTAAAAGAAGTTAAAAGTCACCAATGAGAGTCCTTTAAATATAACAAGAAAGCAAATTAATTTATTTTGCTTCAAAATCTGTAGTGCTATTTTCGATTGGTAAAAATGACTCTGCTCTTTCCTTTTCAGATGTTAAGGATAAATGTAATTTGTATGATTCTGACTTCTTTGCTTTGCATTATTTTTCCAAAAAAAAAAGCTTATATATAGAGATTACATTTTAGACACATCTATAAATTATTCAGTTGTTTCAACACCCTTAGTAGACAATTGGATAGGAATAATTAAACATACTGTTAATCCAAGTATTTCTGTGCAAATTAATATAATCATGTAAGGGATTTTATGTATGTTTTATATGAATGCTTTTGGATGCTATTTATGTATTGTTTTGGAAGAGGAATGGTCCGAAGATGATAAAAGGTACAATTCCTATGGTACCCAAGTTGTCTTCCTCATGTTTGTAGTTTAGTTTAGTTTAGTTAGTTTAGTGTAGTTTAGTTGCTGGCACCACAGCACCGTAAAAATTGACTGCCAATCATTAGTGGAACGGAGTTCCGCTGTGGCGACCCCTAACCGGAAAAAGCCAAAAGAAATACAACTTTTTGTAGGTCAACATTTAGCATACTCAGCTTTAATGCAGATTACTTTCTGTAGGTTAACAGAAAATATTGGCACTTGCTCACCACTGATAAGGACATTCTACAAAAGGTAGGAGATCGCCCAGTAACAACTTTTAGAAAGGGTAAAAATATGAAAAAATATAATAGAAACTCCATTGAGAATTATAAAAGGAAATGCAGGGATGCATAGATGTGATATGTGCAGTTACTGTAAATATATTGAGATTGGTAAAAAATTCTCAATAAGAAATAAGAACTATTTTCTTAAGGATCAATTCAATTGTAATTCTAAATCTGTGGTCTACTTGGCTCAGTGTCAGTGTTGCCCAGCATTTTATGTCAGAAAAACTTACCGTAGACTACAGGATAGTATTTACGAACACATATATGCCATTAATAAGCATAAGTTGGATAATGCATTAACTAGGCATTGTGAAGAATATTCTCACCATTTATTTAAGTTTAAAGTGATCGCACAAGTAACATCACAAGGAAGTGAAAGTATTTTAGAGGTGGACCTAATAAGTTGTTGCTTGAAAAAAATGAACAGAAATGGCAGCTTAGGCTAGATTCCTGTAGTCCTCCAGGACTGAATGAAATATACTCTATAGCATGTATTTTAAAGCTTAAAAGTTTATTAAGGTGATTTTTCACAATCTCAAGCCTGGAAATTAATTTAATATAATAGCTTAGAAGTAATGGTTTTAACTGTTAGAATGATTATTATTTTTAACAGGATTGGGGAAAAGGTGATTTTTAAATGTAATAGTTTGTGTCCTTTTCTTTTTGAATTAACACGCACTAATGAATGACTATATGTATGCATATATAATGTGAAATCGGAAACACTACAATTTTACACACATAAAAGTCGGAGTATAAACAAATGTAAATTAAGGTTTTTTTTTTAATTAGGAAAGTCATTTTAAGAGTTAATTTAAATGTAATTTATGTTGTCATGTGACTTATCTGAATTGCTTTTAAATGAGTGAGGAATGTATGATAGTGTATCTGAGGAAGTCTGGAAATTCTGCCAGACGAAAAGTGTTTCATACTATACAGTATATCTGAGGTTCGTTTTAGTGTTATTAAGCCCATTTTGGTATACTCATTGTATGCTGTGAGTTTCCTGAAGCCTATTTTTGTTTGCTCAACAGTAAAACAATGCTTTGGGTTCTTCAGTTTCCTGTTCTGCCTTGTACATGGGTCAAAAGCCTCAAAAAAAAACCTACCTGAAGGTTAAGCAGGGAGGTAAGCACCCCTGCACTGCCCATGTGTGGGGCTGTGCCCCCCACACACCCTGCTCTTTAAATATGCCAACTCTGAAATCGCACTACAGTGCAGACAATGGAAAACTTCCATTTCAGCACTGTACAGAGATCTCCATTGAAATGTTCGAACATTACATGTTCAGTCATATGGTGATGACCATATGACGTTCAAACATGTATATAGTTCGACAATGTTATATAGACCCAAAAGCCCAGTAGAGTAACAAAGTTAGACAGACATGGTGAATGAAGAAAGACTCTTAGATTACCTGATGGTCAACTGTGGAGTGCCAAAAACTTACCCTTAAGAATATATACAGTCTGAGGTTTTACATGCATTATTTTGCTATTGTTATAATTAATAAAAGGTATTGATAATTATAACGACAAGCTGGAATTTGTAAGAGTACATGTGAGTGCAAAACTAAATTATT
The DNA here is from genome assembly GCF_019279795.1 of Protopterus annectens. Lineage (NCBI taxonomy): Eukaryota > Metazoa > Chordata > Ceratodontiformes > Protopteridae > Protopterus > Protopterus annectens. Next base: position 1,069,860,596 of record NC_056747.1, on the reverse strand, counting down.
TGCTTAAATGCAAAACTATGAATAATTTAATTAAAAAATAAAGTCCACTAAAAATGATCTTCATTTTCAGGAGAAGTTTGAGTCAGATAACTTTATATGAAAGCAAATGCTACTCAAAATGCTACAAAACATTAAGAAAAATCAGGAAATCACTTTGTCTTCACAATGACTTGTTGAGTTAGAAGCCAGCAAGGAATTATCACAACAGCTTGGGACATCAACCTTATGAAAAAAAAATAATAATAACAGTAAACATTTTTACTATGGGACAAGCCCCCCCCCCCTTCATCCCAAAGTCAAGGGTAAGCCCCATAACTGCTGGGCTTAAATATACCAATTTCATAGTAACACAAACATAAAGAAGGGAGAAATCGTCGAAAAGAAAGGAATCCTTGCTGATTTAATCATAGAGCCACAGCTATGAGGGAGATCAGCTACATGCAACTGTGCCTGGTGAGTCGGTTCCTTGTGCAGTTTGCAGTGGATGATTAGCATGGTATCCTATTCACATACTTATCATTGACACACGTGTGCACAAAACACTGAAATTATGCTCCGATACTGGGGAAAAAGATAAAGTCGTTAACCACTTCCCTAAAGTGAGACCCGATATTGACAGCACCTAGGAGGGAAGATTAACAATATATATTGTAAACAATGTTATTTTTTTGGTTTTATTCCATTAAGGGGAAAGAGCCATAACTTTTTGGGTGGTTGCAAAGAGCAGTGCACCTAATTTCTTAGTACTGATTATTAATTGCTTTCTGTAGATACAGTTGCAATGCGTTGTATAGTTAGATTGCAGTTGTTTCTTCCAGGCTTGCTCTATTTTTGTCTGAGGTTAGTAGGTGAATACCTTTAGTGTACAGTGTCATGTTTAGAGATGGTAGATCAGTTGATTTTGATATGCCATTATGAAGAGTAAAAATAAAAGTGACCCCACTGGATACAACACATAAAACACTTCTATTGAGGATAATGTGGACTTGATAGCTACCTAGAAAGTTATATTTTTCTTATAGTTACAAAGCCAGTTAATAGTACTTGTACCAAAATGTAAGTTTTCCAGTGCAAATATAAGACGTTTGTGGTTGATTGTTTCAAAAGCTCACACCATGTCTATGAATTGTCCAGTAGAAGATTATCCATCATTCATATTACTAGAGATGTTGTTAGTGACTGAATATAGTGCAGAAAAGGAACGCAATTATTTTCTAATGCCATGTTGTTTGTCTATAAATTGTACCATATTTAATAATGTGGTAATTTATTAAGACTGGCTAAGGCCTGCAATCTTTGTATAAGTTTTTCTGTACGTTTTTTGAAGAGCTATCATTATGGTGGCTCTGAGAGGTCTGGCACAATGTGTGTGGAAAAAGACAGAAAAAAGACATATGTTATTGGTTTATCGATTAATTTGTAAGCCAAGGGAAGGGAGGTAGGATGCATTTTACAATGATTGGCGCCTGGATTTTGTCTAGCATATAAGTAGACTTTTAACTTGCTTTGGGAATATTTCTTTAAAGGAGAATGTTGGAGTGAAGTCTATTAGTGGGGTTCTAAAAGTTGCATTGCTTGCCCCAAATGAAGTATGTGGACTTTAATTTCTGTTGGCTTGTTTAGTTATGTGCTTTAGGGAGGTGGTCAGATAGTTTTGTATTTGGTAACAAAGGAAAGGTTTAGAAACAAAATGTTGCTAGCTGATTTATCAGTAATGTGGCTATTTTTTTATTTCTCCTTAAAATATCATTAAGCAGGCTGTTAAGCTGAGTTGTTTTTATTGTTTTTCTGAGCTACATTGCTTCTGCCCTGGTTAAGATTCTACATTTTCCCTAATATTTATGTTTTTTTCTTGATATAAATTACTGATCGTATGGTCTTTTTCTATTCTTTACAAGCTTTATTAAGGTTAAAGAGAAATGCAACTTGACCACAGTACTGCAGTGCACTGTGTACATCCTCACTGTTGTACCTGCTTTAAATTATACTTGTCTTCTTCCAGAATCTTGTTTTAAACTGTGTTTTGGTACAGTTGCTGCTGTTCTTTTTTGCTGCATGGTTTGGTGTATAAAACTGTGGATAATTGTCTTCAAGTGCAAAACAGTTTCAATGCTATGCATTCAAATAAGGTTGGGCTTCATATATGTCAATGCATCACTATATTTTGGTAGGTACATTAATAACATTTTGTGTAACTGTGTTGCACTATACATTGCATACTGCATACTGTCGAAATGCAGTAACCAAGGGCTCATGCATACTGCTTGCTGTATATGTGTCACACTTGATGCCACGTTTTGCTGCCTTTTTTCAGGAATCATGTTTCCACCAAGAATCACAGACTACTATTTTCTTTCACATGATATCCTTGGTGATGGCTGCCTGATCTAATGTCACATGATGAAGGATGCTATTAGTGTGCTCTTCTACACAGTCAGCTCAAAAGGCAGTTTCTGAGACCATTTGCAGGTCCATTTCAGAAGGTGTTTGCTTGATTCAGTGTGGCTCAAGTTTTTAAAGAGGCTAATGGCATCCCCAGGATTGATGAGCAATGCAGGCATCAATATGATGACCTACAGCATCACCACTGGTGAAGATCTCCAGCAGTGGGAGGTGAGGCTAGAATGCCCCAAGGAGTATAGAACATATTTGGAATTGCTACATTTTCAAACTGCATTTTAAAATATTTATATTTTTTCTGCCATTAAGAACAGTTTTCTTAATAAAGTCTGATCCTCTGACAGATGCTAGGATGACCAGGTGGGCTTCTATGGGAGACTGCATCTTTGCTGTGCGTATTACGTATCTAAGTGACATGTCACCGCTGCATGTTATGAGGTAGTAAGTAGCTCTTCAGTTGTGAGTCTGTGGGATCCATGTGAAGTTTATACTATGATATTTTTAAATGTGGGGCTATAATTTAGTTACTATGCTATGGGCATATTTCTAGATTTCTGTTATATTGCATGTATATGTGAGGTCTTGGCCAATGATGAGGCTGTAGGCATGTTTCCAGGCTTCTACTCATATACATGTACATGTTGGAGTGAAGATTTCACACTAATGTCCATGTATATTAAGGCTGTTCGTTAAGGCTGTTTTGTATCTTTTATCTTTCAGTACAGACAGAAAAAGAGGCCAACCATGTTGGAGACCACAGGAGCCAGTTGTTTGCATATTAACCCACTGACTCGTACAATATTAATTATATCATTTGTAGGATAACTTCATGTATGTCATCCTTACCATTATGTCTTTTTCCTGCAGTCATGATGCCAATGAATGTCAGGTGCATCCAAATCTGTCTGCCCTTACACTGCCTATTGCTGCAGCTGTGGCAACTGAGAGGGCTGGTAGTGTCTTACTAATGGAGTTCTAACCTATCACAGGCAGGTAGTCTGGTGCAATTAGGCAGTACAACCCAGCCATCAGTGTGGCGGTGGGAGGGATTGGAGGGTTTGGCAGTGCAATAACTCACCAAGTAGCTCCTGCTACCCTTCTTTTGGAGTTCATTGCAAATATCCTCAACTTGTGTTTCCCTGTCATTGGGATACCAGAGGAGTATGGGGCCACTGTCTATAGCCACTATGATGCAGTCAACTATCAGATGTATCTCAGTGATGTCTCTCTGCATCAAAGCTGTAGCTGGATCATTTGTCTTCTGGTGCCATGCCCCTTTTTGGTGCCCTTTATATTGCAAAAAGGTCCATTCTCTGTTCTAGTGCTCTTTCCATCTCTCACAAAGAGGAGTACTGGGTCCTGATGCCCTCACACTCTAAGTAAAAGTAAAAAAAAAAACACAACATGGCTGTTCTCTTATCTGGTGATCCTTCCATCCTGAGGAAGTACACTGAGTTCTAACACTGACACCCTATACTGTCCATCCCCACATTTACTTAAGGCAAAAAAAAGCAAATGGAGTTGACCGATCATGCCCCCTAAACTTATGAGCCTGGGCGGCTGTCCCTTTGGCCCACCCTAACTTCTGCTCTGGGGCAGCTGGCAGCCAGCATGGTTCCTGTATCCCCAACCTATTCCTAGCCTGGTGTAAAAGTACTTACTTTAGTATTTTCTTTCAGTAAATTATATTATGTATGTATACCTTTGGTCAGCAAGGGATTTGGTTTATTGGGTCTCATACAAATTATTGGATGATGTTACCTGAAACTGTATATGATGCTATGTTTGTCTTTTCTGCTTTTCCCAGATAGGGGTCGCCACAGCCGAACTCCGGTCTGCTAATGATTGGTAGCAGATTTTATTTTTATGGTGCCGAGTTGCCAGCCCGATGCCCAACCTTCAGTGAAGGAAGGCCCATTCACGCATGTCTTTTGGAGACCACTCGACTGTGGGGTGGACATGCAGACTCCACACAGAAGGCACTCCAGCTGAGAATCAAACAGGAGAACCTCTTGCTGTGAGGCAACAACGCTACCGCTGTACCACTGCGGCTTATGTATATGATGCTATAGTAATCTGTAATTAATGTTGTAAGTTTTGCAGTATGATTTGTACTACATTTTTGTTTTTATTGCTAATTATGCAAACTAGTATACTTTTATTTCCATAACTATCCTAAAGTTCTTGCACAACTGATTCCATCTTACTAATTGAAAACGAAACTCATTGAAAATGCCCCTCTGATAGCAGAACAACTCCAGCATTTTTACAGGAGTCCACAACCTTTTCACCCCCACTCCTTTACTTAAATATAATACTAGGCTCTCACTGCAATTGAAAAATTATCACTTAGGAAAGGAGCAACTTTTCTTGAGCTGTCCCTTTTGATCAATGAGGATACAATGATATGTTTTGTTGCTATCTTGAAAAGGAATAACGTGCTAAAAAAGGAATTGCTGACCACTGTATGATGTAAGTCTGTCTGAACATTGGTGCTGCCAATACTGTGCCTAGCATGTATGGTTACATGGAAAAGTCTTATGAAAATGAAGAGAAAAACATAGGTTTGGATTTTTTTTCACTTTTATGGAATAATATAGTCAAATATACTTAGGAAATGTTGACTCTTACCAATGTAGAGATAGTTTTCTGCATTAATGTTTGTACACTTTAAAGAGTTTACTGTTCATAAGATATTTATATTTATTTAGCTTATGCTTTTTAAAGTGATTTTTCAGACAAATCTCAGGAATACGTGTAGGATGCTAGAGATACAATATTGCATAGATGTTGGTTGTGGATCTGTTAAGCAATAGCCTACTAATAACACTTATCACCTCAGCCTTCTAAGCTGCTGTGGCTGTGACAGATCTAAAAACCTTCCCGAGGCATCCATCCTGGATTGTCCAGTCATCTATTTGGCAGATCTCTTCACTGACTTTGAGTGCTTTTGTCTGCCTAGATTTATGTTCAAATGGATTTGTTTCTGATGACTCAGAGGAGTTTTGAGATTTTTCAAACTAACTTGAGGTTTTGCCTGTTTGATCATTGAGTTTTGCCAGCTGTTTACTTAATAGTTTGCACCATATTTGTGTAGGTATGTTTCCAGATAACCTATACTCATGATGCCTGCAACAAATTGTTCCTACCCCGACATGAGGAACAAACATACTAGATCTTGTCCTCACTAACATGTTAAACAGATGCACTGCTGCAACTGTCGGACCCATATTAGTTAAATTTGACCACAAATCAGACACCTTTGAGCTGGCACTAATACCAGAAATCATAAAGGGTGAAATTAGACTACAAAACTTCACCAAGGCTAACCATACCCTCCTAGATGAAGGTATAAATGCATTCCAAGCCCCATCCACAGCTGGATGTGGTAACTACACTGAATTTTACACCAAAGCCCTGTGCAATCACTTGCATAAGTGTGTAGACTTGGCTGTACCAGAAGGAATCAAAGCCAGAGCCCCAGGTAAAAACAAGCCACCATGGTGGTTACCCAGCATCAACAAACTTTACAATAAATGCAAAAACCTGCTGAACAAGAAAACAAATGCAGGGCCCCAACAATGGAAAAGCACCCAGCTCAGCCTCAATAGGTAAATAAGACAACTTGTCAATTCCTCCAAGGGCTCCTTTGAGAAAAACCTAGTAAGCACTGCCAAGGATAACCATAAGGCTTTTTACAGCTATGTACATAGCCTAAAAGTTAGGACCCAAGCATGTACAGAACTAATGACTAATGGTATCACACACACCGACCCCACAGAGATAGCAAACCTACTAGAGGATAGGTTTGATGAAAGTTTCACTCCCTTACCCCTCCAAATTATCACAAACCATCCCCCACCCTACATATCTGAAAAGCACATCACAAAAGTCTTGTCCAAGGCAAAAAAACACGGTTTCTATTGGAGCAGATGGCATCCCAGGCTGTCTTCTATACAGGGTAAAACATAAACTAGCATCACCATAAAGTACCCTTTTCGACCAGCATAATTACAAGCTTTGTTACTGCAGAATGGAGAATAGCAACAGTTACTCCCCTGTTCAGCATGTACCGTACAAAGCACCTGCAGCAATTGGAGAGGCCTCAGAGGTTTCTAACAAAGAAGATCAAGGGACTCCTGCACTTGCCATACACAGAATGACTAATGTTCCTGCCACTATACTCTGTATCGTATAGACTTCTTAGGAGGGACTTATGCCTGGCCTACAGAGCAATCCCATACCCAAGCCTAATGAACTTGCTGTTTATCCCTAAATCAAACTAGACCAGAGCTAGCCATTCCAGGAACTAAATATGGCCTGCAACTTAAACAGGACATGCTGAAGGGACAGATTTTTCTCCCAATGACTGCTACATCTTTGGAATAGGCTGTCAATACATGTGAAGCAGAGCACCTCTATGACACTGTTCAAGAGGAACCTGGACGAGTGCATGTGACTTCATACATTCTTAGTGGGGTTAGCTCCCACAACCCTCCTGGACATGGGCAGCCATTACTAAATGCAGTCCTGGGTATTGACTAGCATATCTATGGTATTATATTGAAACAAAATAGCTAGGCTTGAAATGACCTTCTTGTCGACAGTTTTGTAAACTTGTATGATCCAGTGATCCTATGCATTTGTCCTTTTGGCATTTTGTCTGCCTCAGATGCACACACGTGCGACACACACACACACACACACACACACACACACACACACACACACACACACACACACACACACAAACAAAAAACAGTTAAAAAAAACTAATTAATATATGTTTCTTCTTCTGCCTTGGCTTTCACAGCTGGGGAATCTATCATAAGGTAGCAGCCCTCTTCTTTGATTACATTTTTCTGCTTGCCTGTTGTAGAAGATTTGGCACTAATGCATTAGCAGGTAGTTTGAAACTCTTCAGCATGACTATGAATTTTTATGTTTTGATTATTATTCTGACAGTTGGTATTTGACAGTATGGATATTTTTTTTTATTAAGGCGTACTTCTGGATTCTTTCTCTCTGATGACTGTTGATCTTAAACCCTCATGGCAGTCTGCTTGCTCCTCAGCAGCGATATTTTATTGGAATGTTTCATTATCTCCATTCCAGTTTGGCAACTATGTTATTGCACTTTTGTCCCAGCCTTTAAATGTGTGTTTCCTTATTTTTATATTATTGATTTGGCATTTAAAGACTGGATTGAACCTTTATGAAGTAATTGCTATCATTTTTACTTTGCTCTTTGACTTTTGTTTTTAAATGACAGCAGTTTACCTTTCGTCATCTATGATGATTTTTCTTTCTTCAATATGTTTCACATCTTGGCGTGTGACTTATTTTCAGGTTGATACATTATAACACTTTAGCTTACTGATTTTTTAATTAATTTTTACTTTATTTATTGCTCTTTAATTGTGCAGTGTTTAGTTATAAACACATTATTGAATCAGAAGTTGAAATATTTCTATTATTTTCGTTCAAATATGAAAAAGGAAGAGTGTTGGATTACTACCTGCAACCCTTTCCAGTATGGAAAGCCACACCCTCTAGGACAAATGAGGAAAACATAAATACCCCATTTCTCCAAAGCTGTAGGTTCATATGTACGTAGCAGTCTATTGATCCGTGAGGATGTGAAGACGTCTAGCCTTGCATTTCCATGGTCATTTTTAGCCCTTACATTTTGCAATATGAGTATCCAAAGGTGGACAGTAGTGCTATACCTGGTGTGAATTTGTCCTTCTCCATCCATTTGTCCAAATTACATGTGAATAGAGTAAGGGAACATCTTTGCTTTGGGTGAAGGTGAAGACAGTTCCAAAGGAATAGTTTTGTCTGGGATACATAACCATCCCTCCATCATGTGCTATTAATGAAAAAACAAAAAGATGTAGGTCCCTTGCTCAGGAATTTGTGACACCACTGGATTTGTGAATGTGTAATAGGCATGACAGAATAGGGTATGTTGAGGCTGCATAGTCAGTATGATACCAAGAAGAGAGACAAGGTTTGAGAGAGTCTGAATAGCTTGCATGATTTAGGCCCTTGACTTTTGTAGTGAAAGAGCACTGTAGTCATTCCAGTTGTGACAAGTGCTTGTACAGGTACATAGTGAAAGGGCCATTACATTCAGTGACTGTCCTAATTAGTGCTGAGTACAGTGGGACAAGTATATCCTTGGAGGTGGAAACCATGCTTTTAGATATAAGCTGTGAAATGAAAAAAATATTTCCTTATAACAGTGGACATGTGATGATTGAAGGACGGTTTATTGTCAACAAAGGTTACTGGATCTTTAACTGTGGGTCACTTTTTACAGGGATGTTGTCAATTTGATAGTTATAAGGGGAGTCAACACTGTGGTAGGATCCAATTATTCATTTCTTGGCCCTAAGTTTTAGTCCATGGTTTTGGCACCAACTATTTGTTTGGGACAGATCCTGTTGTAGGATCCTAGTCTTCAGTGGGGAATTTACAATATATGTATGTATGCATGTATATGTGTGTCTATGTGTAGTGCGTGTGTGTGTTGTGTGTATGGTGTGTTTGCATATATGTGTGTATGTGTGCATGCGTTTGTCTATGTAGTGTGTTTAAGTAGTGTGTGTGTATGTATCTTTGCACGTGTGCAAAGGTATGCACATTTACATTCATATGCTTACCTATGTTACTGAATGTGTGCGTGTGTGTGTGTGTGTGTGTGTGTGTGTGTGTGTGTGTGTGTGTGTACACGCGCGCACAGTGGCTTTACGTGTGTGTGCACGCACGCGTACGCGTGTGAATATGTGTGTTTATGTGAGTATGCATGTGTGTATATGTGTGTTTATGTGAGTACGCATGTGTATGTGTATGTGTGTTTGTGTGAGTACACATGTGTGTGTGTGTGTGTGTGTATGTGTGTTTGTGTGAGTATATGTGTGTATGTGCATGTGTGTTTGTATGAGTATATGTGTGTGTGTGTGTGTGTGTGTGTGTGTGTGTGTGTGTGTGTGTGTGCGTGTGTGTGTCTGTGTGTGTGTATGCTAACTGCTGCTACCAGGGATCACTCACTTGCTGTCACTCTTCACTGTCAATGTGTGTGTGTGTGTTTCTGTGTGTGTATGTGTGTGGGTGGGCGGGAGGGGATCGCTCATTCACTCGCACTCTTCATTGTCAGTGTGTGTGTGTGAGTGTGTGTGTGTGTGTGTGTGTGTGTGTGTGTGTGTGTGTGTGTGTGTGTGTGTGTGTGTTTAATTAGGTGCATGTCAGAGAGTTTTTCTATTGTGTAGATTGGGGTTAGTGAGGTAATCATTGTGCAGATAGGGTTTGAAGTGTGTGATTGAAAATGCTTTGTGGTTCGAGTCATATATGTGAAGTATAATGTTTGTTAATGTTAATTTGTCAATACAAGTTTGATTCCTTTCATATAAATATAAATGTGTCTATTTCACAAGTGATAATTCAATAAAGGAGTTTAAAAAAAGGAATTCTTTCACAAGAAAAAAAAAGTTATGTTGGTGGGTGTGACTAGTTATAGTAGGTGGTGTTGTGTGTGATGGTAGTTTTGAGCGAGTTGTTGACAGTATAGTGTTCCACAGAAAGTAATGGATCAATTTTGGTTCATGAAAACATGGTGGGCCATGTTTGAACTTGCAGTACCTTCCTGGTGAATTACAAGTCCATATTTCTATAAAATATTTTACCAGTTTTATACACATACTGAATGCAGTGTTACAGAGTGGGTCATCATGGGAATGGCTGGAGCTGTGAAAACTTCTTGGTGACCAAAGAAATAATATTATTAAACTAACACATTCTGATTCTTTCTTTCTTTCTTATTTGGTTTGCAAGTGATAGTCCACCTTAAGGAATGGGCTGTATTTCTTACAATAGACAATACAACTCTTGTATGCTCAACTTTTTTTTAGAAGGAAAATAAAAACTCCTGTAGTGAGGAAGAGGTCCTCTATATTGCTCTGTCATGTGACATATTGTAATCAAGTCCAGCATCACTGCATATTGGGAGACAGGAGTGGCATTTATCCAAAAGAGAAAATCATACTGCAGACATGCTGTTGTATGCACTCCACCCAAATGGTAAACCACCATTTAAGAGTCACTCAACATTCAACCGATCTGCCTTTACAACCACACAACACAATATCCACATCTGATATTCATACACTCTGCAATGACATAATGAACAATATCTGGAACCAAGTTTACAACTTACTGGCACCCCCCAAATCACACACATGCACCTATATTCTACCTACTGTGACACACACAGGAGCAGTACAAAAATATTATTTACTTCATGCTGAATTCATAATCCATTACTCCAAAACCAGATGAATGAAGTCCATACTTCTCATCCTCTCAGATGTCAGTGTCAAAGCAGGGGGCAATCAAAAATCATAACAGAGGGTCCAAAAACATAATACTTAAAATTTGTGTGTTAATAAATTTGCACCCCAGGGGTGGAGGTATGAATGTGTGAATACATCCTACTGACAAATACAATCTATTAAACTAAGATCCTTTTGGTACTAATAGACACAATGGCTATACCAGAAAAATGTTTCCATACTGCACTGTAAAAAGACACATATACCTGTTTTATTGGTTTCCCATACATACCAGTTGTAACTGTAGTTTTGTTTTCTGAATTAGTATGAGGTTTGGGTATTTTTATTTGTCCAAAACATGGTTGTGGAACTTTCAATAAACACACATTTGCACTTCAGTTAAATAAAAACAGAATACACGTTAGCCTTGGACATGAACCAGAGCTCCAAGCATCTCTAATCAAGCCAAATACAGTCTAAGTTTTTCTATCTTATGTGTTTGATTTTAAATGTGATCCTTTGCTTCCCCAGAAAAAAAATTATTTTTTTAATTTTAGTTGCATGCAATGTATAGATCAAGTTACAGCAATATTACAAAACTGTTTTAGCACATGAACAAAATATTGCATATCAACTCTTACATTTTTTCATAAAATTCGATTGCATTACTTCCACAGTCATGAGTCCTTCCTGCGGGTTCAGGCACCTAGGCAGCTATACATTTCCCTGTGGTGCATTTGACTGGGGATACATGGCTGAAGTGACATTCAGCTGCAGAGAAATATGGCTGTTTGCAAAGTCCCTGTGGGCAAAGAGAAGCACACTCTGCCATGCTCATAGCTTTAATAACCAAATGCATGGTGGCAGAATAAGTAATGAGTGTTGTCCTCAGTGTATAGTGCATGCTTATGTAACTGCAACCTGTAGAAGTGTGCTACAGCATGGAGGAAATCCCGCAGGCGACTGTAGTCACATTTATACTCCAGTATGCATTTTAGGTAATGTTTCCTAGACACTGTGAATGGGGTAGTGGTCCACACATTCCAATTATAAAGGCACTGCCCATTGTGCACTGCATTTTTACTGCCACTGACATGCTCCCTGGGCAGCCTGCTGCTGATGCCTGCCATATTGCCTGCTGTCTCATGTTCCCTTGCGGATCATGGGCATTGTTTTTCCCCTATGCATTTGGTTATTGAAGTTGTGGGCATGGCAGCACATTCTTCTCTTTGCCCACAGGGAGTTTGCAAACAGCCATATTTCTCTGCAGCTGAATGTCACTTCAGCCATGTGTCCCCAGTCAACTGTACCACAGGGAAATGTCTCGCTGCCTAGGTGCCTGAACCCAGGAAGGACTCATGACTGTGGAAGTAATGCAATCGAAAGATCCAAAATCAGGAACGGATTTTAAACATTGCTCTTATGTACCTTGAAAGTTGCTAGAGTAACAAGCTTTACATTAACAAACATTTTTATGAAGGACATGAAGCCTGAAACTTGTATACCTGTCTTTATTTTGTCACTGCAATGCATGTTAATCTACAAGAAAACCACAGATTTTTATGAGGAAATATATGAAGCAAAATCAGAGACAATTAACAGCTGTGTCCTCTGCATATATTTGCATGCATCCACAAAACCAATACATTGCTACACAGATTTTGACAGGGCATTTTTATAATTTTCTTTTTAAGTATGGCTGTATCTGATGACAGCGGCAGCGAACCTACCCATCACCTCACCTCCTAGTCCTCTAGAACAGCGAGACCTGACCTCATACCTCTCAACTGCTCAGAGCTTTTGAAAATGCCCCGATTTTTACCTATTATTGGTAGTCTGTTTCTTATAAAGCTTGAAGCTTTTGGGCAAATCATTGAGGGCTGAAGTCCATAAATAATGACAGACATTTGAGTTTCAGACTTCATATCTTCAGAAAATGCACGCTAATGTAAAATCTGTTACTCTAGCAGCTTTCTAATTTTATAAGATTACTATTTAAAATCTGTCCCTGATTTTGTGCTTTTGTCCCTCATTATTTTAAGCTTTGTCCAGAATTCTTATGCTGAGAACTTCAGAGGTATAGCTGTCCCAAAGAGACGAACATCTGGTTTTGCCTGACAGTCCCTGATTTTGACACAAACTATTTGTTTGGGACAGGTCATCTTGTAGGATCCTGCTGTTCTCCGGGAAACTTGCAATAGTGCCAAGTTTGCAGTCATCTGGAAACTTGGCCAGTCATAAACTTTTGAACATTAGCTTTAATCTCTGAGAAGTAGATGCCAAAGAGACATGTGAGAGTTTATCTATAATGCCTGAGTGAGAAATAGTATTGAATGCTTTTGCAAGGTCCAGATATGCAGTATGCATTGATTTGCCCTCATCTATTGCTTCAGTGACTTTTTTACAAGAAATCAGCTGGGTCATGGAGGCAGAACCTGCTCTTGACAAATCCAGACTGGGTTAGATCGAGAGTCTGTAGCTTATCTATATCTCTATTTATTAGTTCCATGGCAATCCTTTCCATACCCTTACAGATGAGGTGGATCAAGCTTAAAGGTCAGTAATTACCCGTGCCCATTGAAACCCCATATTTGTGCACAGGAATGACTGTTGCTGTCCTCCATTCATGTGACAGAAAGCCTTTTTTGAAGCTAATATTGTATAGCTTCTGTGTGTGTGTGTGTGTGTGGGGGGGGGGGGGGTTGTCTGACAAGTCATGTTTTAGTCTAACTAAAAGACAGTCTGACATTATATCTTCCCCACAGACATAGTGTTCTTGGCCTTTGATAGTGTCTTAAGAACTTATTGTTGAGAGATATGAGGAGGGTTTAAATGCAGGCATTTGATCTGAGAACAGTGGAGAGGAAGTGGGGTGAAATCACAAATTAAATTATCAACTGAAAGATTGGCTGTGTCCTCTGGGTCTGACTATGTGATATCATTTACTTTTAGCTCTCTGCAGTGCCAGGCACTGTGTCTGATGTTTCTAGCATAGTTAAAGAAGGTTTCATTGTTATCTTTCATCTGGGTGTCTATTTTTACCTCAAATCTTACTTTAGTTAATTGATCAGTATCTGGAGTTCCTTGTTTAGTCTAACAAGAATGTTTTTGGCTTCTTCAGAGTTAGATTTATAAGACAAAATTCATGATATGAAATCTATCTGGAAGAAATATGTTTCAGTGAAGTCAAGGCAAACCATACTTGGCATAGGTGTGTATTGCATGCTCAGCATTTTTATATGTAGCTGTACACCAGCCGGGTGTGCTACTATGTAAAAGTATGTATTAAGCATAGAAACACTGAAGCACCTTTTTGACTGTTTGTTAAAGTTCTCTGACTCTATGTTTACTAAGGCTATGTAATGACGTATGCTTATGACAAATACACAACAACAGTAGTCAGTTATGAATAATAAATGGAAATGACCTTATACCCATTTCAGAAATAAGATCATTTAAAGCAAAGTAATAGTTGCCATGTGTCATTGTACACGTTATATCAATATTTTTTTTAAATCCAGGTTGTTGTATTCAATTGTAACATATATACAATATCTTAGGCGATACGCCCTAGTTACCTACTGTTTATTCATTCTGAAAGTTCTACAGTTAGGAGGAATTATTTTTGGTTTATGAATTTAGAAAAGCTTCTCAAGGGTATTAGACTTTTAGGACCCATTTTTCTTGTCACTCTGAAATGTTAGTACTTACTAAAGCAGTTTGCATTGGCTGCTGGTGTGTAAATAATTTTTCTTTTAACTACCTCTGCAAAGTGAAGAAGTTCATATAACACTACTCTCAGTCACTAAGTCTTGAAATTTTCAAAAAGAGAAAGCATATGGAATCATTGAATAATTAAGCTGCCTTGTCTCTTTCTTAACCTGCATTGTGAAACAGAATACATACACACATTATATTCATTTGTGAAGTTTAGATACACACATTTCAAAAGGTCAACTAGTTAGCTTCTATGAAAAACAAAAGCAGTATCAATGTATACATATGCAGAAAATTAAAAGAAAAAAAATGACATATGAATGTTTTATATACTGTTTCAGTACAGCTTTGCTCTATATGCATATTGCAGAAATATGTAAATTAGAGAGACGTGAATACTCAGGATGCATACTTTAGAATGCATGTAGATGGAACACAACCCAGACTGCAAGCAATGCAGATAGAACCATCTGCAAATTAAATGAGTTGAGGGATGTTGGCCTGTCAGTGAACATATCCACCAGCAACATATCCAAAGACCCACAAGATTGCAAACAAGTCTGTTCTATTTTTAATGGCAGAAGGACAACATATACGTGTAATATAATTTTTAAGCTCTTACTGGAGCCGGGACAGATGTAGCTTCTAAATGGGCTGATAAAGCCTTTGAACTTCCTTGTTGTCACTTGGCTTCAGTCAGAATGGGGACAGGCACTGAAATGGAATCAAAGTGATTGCAGAGTTAAAACATTTCTAAAATTTTGTTCCAAAGCTGAAATGTTCCCTAGACACAGAATCCTTCCCGAGATAAAGACAATAGTTTCATTATGGTTCTCTGCAATCTGTTAATTTACAGGCCAAGGTACATTCAGTTTTTTTGATAAGCTGTGAACATAATATGATTGCAACTTTTTCTTTTTTAACTTAGAAACAATGCCTGTTGTATACCTGCTTAATACTCTTTAGTGGATTTTGAATGAACTATTCTGAAAATATGCATATATATATATAAGCTGTTAGTCTGCCTTTATTGTCAACCTATGTGATCTGGATGTAATGAACTCTGAATAATGTTGCAGAGGGCTGGAGTTAAGACATCTAGTGCAACAGTATGCTAGTAACCTAGGTTTCTGAACAACCTGGACTCCTAAAGCCTGTTAGTGGTACGAGGGATAAGCATCTTCCCACAAGAAAATGATTAGTTATCCTTGCATAGATAATAACCATACTCTGTGTCCACTGCCTAAACACAGAGACATGGCTATAGAATAACAGCAGATGTTCATACTTGGAAGCTAGAGGTTATGTATCAATTTTGTGTGCCCGGGTATATGCATAGGTATATTATTACATTTGAAATTGAGGGAAGACTTTGAAGAACAAGACAGAACTGCCAAGTGGAAAAGATTTGTTTACCACAAGCATACAATGCTGAATGTCTGAAGGCCATCTTTGTAAGGGAATGTAGTCATACATCTCAATATCTAGCACAAAAAATCTGGACAACGCCATATATAATAGACAAAGGCCCCAAATCAGAGACAGATTTTAAATAATTGTCTTATAAACTTAGAAAGTTGACAGAATAACAATTTTTGCATTAGCATGTATTTTTCTGAAGGATATGGAGTCTGAAACACATTTTTAGTGACTTTAATCCTAATTGATTTGTCAGAAAACCACAAATTTTATGAGAGACAGATAAACAATATGAAGTAAAAAGCTGCACATTCTTTTAAATTCTGGACAATTGAGAGATGTGAATAAAGAAACAACACAAGCCCCTTCCTTCATGTCCAATGCAGGGAAATCACATTTAAATTTGATATCTGCTTAGTAGAAAAACATACTAGTCCTTACATATCTCATTTCAACCGCAGCCCAGGCTGAAGCCTATTACTCATGTAGAAAAATGATAAACAGAAAAGTCTGTTGGTTTTCATTTATTTACTTAGAGTTGGTTAATTGGGGCAGTCCTGCTAGGAATAAGTTATTTTCAAAAACTCTATTCATATTTGAGGAGTACATGATCAGTATGCAGATAACAAGATGAACCAGCATCACTAAAGAATAATGTAATTATGTCAACATTCAAGTATTTCTTTTCACAGGTACCAGGTTATAGTCCATATAACAATGACAAGTTAAACTAGTTAATTCAGAAGAAATTTATGTCAGGCTCATGTTTAAGTGATTCGAAAACTAAACACTTTATAAATGCAGTAAGTACAATGGGAGTATAATGCCCCCCACAGTTCCCTGCAGAGGAATATGGCCCCATGCAGGCCAATTATTATGATTAACTGAGATAACCATACCTTGCGGCAAGGGGTCTATGTCAAATCCACAAAAAAAAAAAAAAATACCTGAATCCCTTTTGATGAATCTGGACCACTGAACACATGAGCCATTAAAATTGCAAATAAATACAAAATAGAGTTTTGCCCTCTGTATACAATATGTAAGGGCTGTGATCCTCACTCAACAGATTAATAAATAAGCTAGCTCCCTAACTCCAAGGCTGCACAGCTTATGTATATGTATGTGTGTGGGGGTGATAAGAGCAAACTGTCTTAATCTCACTGCTGTCTGATCTCAGTCTTTAATGCAGACATTTTTTGATGAAACAAAGAATTACGTAAGACGTGGTTCCTGTTTTGAAAAACATTCAGCTTGAGAAAATGATTGGAGGTCCACAGATGCATAAATAATTTTGGTCAATATTGACCCACTTCAAATGTTCATATCTACTGGACAGGTTTCAATGAAATGCAATGTGCATAATGTACTTGCCAGTATACCAAAACAACGTGATAATGAATTCAGAACAGATACAACTGTCATACTGGAAAAGCTCACCCAGACTCTGACACAGCTTGCTGTGAGGGAAAGGTTAGTTTGCTTTTGATTTCTTGTATCTTGTATTACTTTACTGCCTTTTATGTTTTGTATATGATGTATACTGTGATTTGTTTTCTTTACAATGTGTTTTACTTGTATTCTGCCTTTAATTGCATATTAAAACTTGAAACGGTACCACAGCTCTGTCTCTTGTGAGTCAGACAGAAATTAGAACATGTCAGTTAAGGAGTCATACAGAATTTAGAACAGGTCGGTTAAGGTTAAGCATCTGTGAAATGAAGGGGTGGAGCAAGGAACTAAACCTTCTATTTAAGGGTTAAAATAAAACATTTCAAAGCTTTACTGGAAAAGCTCACCCAGACTCTGCCACAGTTTGCTGTGAGGGAAAGGTTATTTTGGTTTTGATTTCCTGTATTTTGTATTACTTTATTGCCTTTTTCTATTTTGTATACTATTTGTTTTCTTTACACTGTGTTTTACTTGTATTCTGCTTTTAATTGCATATTAAAACTTGAAAAGAGAGCACAGCTCTGTCTCTTGTGAGTCAGAATTTTTTCTCACCTCCCACCCTGTTACTGTTGTGCTTTTAAACACCACTGTCTTTCTAGTTGATTGTCCCTTATGTTAATTTGACCATATATCTCCTTCCCTCTCTCTTTTCACTGGCTGGTGTAAGTACAAAATTATCATTTTGCGAAATCACTCTCCTTCAACTATTTAAATTTATTGGCCATCCCACTGTTTTCCATAGTACCAGAATACAAAACTACAGACCCTTTCAATCTGTCTTGCTCTTTTAGTAATAGTGGCTCTCAACTTAGACAGCTAAAACTTAAAGTTACTCAATTTCCTATCTAACTGCTTAGGGCACACTGCAGTGTTTAGGATAAACCATTTTTTCATCTTACATCTATTGCAAGACCACCAGTTATTGGAGAGTCCACATTCTGCCTTTCAGTAGTCATCTTGGGATTAGTGCTTCTGTTTTCTCCTGGTGAGAGAAGGAGCACAGGGACATTATTTCCTGGAGACTGCTGATCACCAGAATGGCTAATAACTGCTTTGTAGGAGACAGTTTGGAATCTGTGCTTATATTCTGGGATTGGTGAGAGAAGGAGCAGAGTGCATTGATTCCTGACTGTTCTTGGTTGGAGAGTGAGTGTCTGTGCTTAACATTCCTGATTGGTCTGGTTGCTATTCAAGGCATAAAAAAAGGTTATATGCCTACAGACCCTTGCCTCATTTGGGACAAGACTGTGGATCACCAAACAGGCTTTGGCCTGCTTCTCTTCTTGGGATTGGTGCTAAGATTTTTCTAATGGTGAAAGAAGAAGCAAAGGAGCATTGTATCCCAACAGAATGAAGCTGTAGAGAGACTAGTATTAGTACCAGGCAGTAGCCATTCATGCGACTCCCCTCTTTTCATCATTCTTGACAAGTTAATTCTTTGTTTTCAGTAAGTACTACTTGGTTTGTTTCCAACTTCAGAATATCTGCCTAAATAGTTTGCCTTTAAATTTTCAGAGGCTATATATTAGTTTCCCCTCAAGTGTTTGGCAGTGCTCTGTACAGACTCAGACACCTTGAGTGACATTTTCCTTGTATAAGCACAATTGAAAATTCTCCAGTACCTAGTTACAGACAGGACAACTAGTCTGCAGTGACAAGCACTGTCCACATAGTTGCAAACCGGATACTCCTGATAGTGATTGATATTCTCACTCCAACTGTCTAATAAATAAAAAAGGGCCTGTTGCCATAGATATGAACTTTCCTACTGCCTCCACTACCGGCTTGGTGATATGGGCATCCTAAAACAATGTAGAAATTGCATCATGTTTACTGACAATCAGTTAATTCTCAAACAAACTGTTATGGTATGTGAGAGATGTATTTACACGACATCTCTGGAGGCCAAGCTCTCACATAAAAGTACTCCTTATGACAATAAGGTTGTCAGTAGTACACACATTGCACCCATCATGCCCTATTTAATGCAGACATAAATGACCCACATATGCTGAGACACTTACATATAACCTTTCTAAACCATAAAGACCTACTAGAAAAAGTACACATAACAAATACCCTCAGGAGCACCAAATGTGCTCTTTCAAAACAATGCCCACATTAAGACATAGCGGTACATCTCACAGAGCCTCTACCTCTAAGCCCATAAGGCAAGCCACCACAAAATCCAATATTCTAGTCATTGGAGACTCCATCATGGGGCAAACTGATGTCCCTGTCACCAGGCTGAGTATGGAGAAAGTTATAGTCAGTTGCTTATCAGGGGCTAGTATCCATCACATTATGCATGAACTCAGGTCATTGGACCACAATTAAAGATGTGACTTAGTCACAGTCCATGTGGGAGTAAATGACCTGAGATGTACCACCCTAGACTATATGAAGAGAGATGTCATGGAGCGCTCGAAATAAGTGTCTCCGGATGGTATGAGCCTATCATTGAGCAGCATTTCACCTTCTCCAATGATAATGCTACAATATGAAAAAAAGATGATTGACTTTAATATTTGGCTTAGTTTCTGGTGTCATTCTAAGGGGGAGCAATATTTGTCAGCATGGAAGGAGATGGTCATCAGACCACACTGTTTTGCCAGGGATGGTCTACACCTTTCTCCTTTAGGCTTTCGAATATTAGCTAAAATATTCCCCAGGATTTAACAAGCAACTGTACAGGAATAAGTTATTCCTGCATGGCAGGGACCATTCCCATACAGCACGGCAGTGCTCCTTGCGTATTCATGAATGCATGCTGCATTTGCTGTTAAATGGACACAAAGCTGTGTACGAGTGGGTCTACTTTAGATGCCTGAACGTCCTTCAACTGGAAAGGATAGTTGCAGCTGTTCAAATGTAGGCAATACCTCAGATTCTTGCAAAAATGCTAATGATACTAGAGATTTCACACTCAGTTGGAATGATATATTTGTATTGTACATTGTAGCTAATCCCAAAGCCTGCACCCTTCGCCACACATTCTGCCCAAAATGGAATAGACAACCTTTACTTTTAGCTCCTGTAACATTCAGCCTAATACTTTTCAGTGCAGCAACTTCAAAGTCACATAAAATAAACCGAACGTTAACTTCTAAACCATTTGTGCTTAGTAAATAACACACACAATGCCATAAGAAATTGTAGCATTTAAGAGATTTTCTACTCATTAATGCGTAGAACAATGGTACAGCTTTACTGTAACTACCGCATTTAAGAAGTCCATGAATGCTATACAGTTGTTGACAGCTTACTCCTTCATTGAAAAACGTACCGTCCATTAACCAAATGGAAGCACTGCTCATATCATATAAATTGTTTACTGTAGTAAACGCGTATACTACGCTGTCAGTAGTCTTATCAGCCATACGTTTATAAATGAAAGCACCCGACTTTAAAGGATAGTCAATACAAGTTATATTCATCAAATTTATGTCTTGGTTTCGCTCTGGTACATTCTGTTGCCTACGTACCCTACCGATAGTTTGCAACAGTGCCTTTCTACTTGGAATACTTTGCACCGTTTCAAGTGAAGTTGAAGCCATTGCAACATCCACTATTGAACAGGGATTGTCCCTGCTGTACTTTGCCCTTACTTTTATATCACTGCAAAGTGCATAGCGTTCTAACTCAGCAGGATCAGCAGAATGATAATGTAAGACAGACTTTAGTAGTTGCTCACCTTCGGTAACTAGGAGAGTTACAGCTCTACCTTTACATCTGCAGGACTTCTTCTCTTTACATCCCCAGTACCGTTTATTTCCTCGGCTTCTCTCCAAATGGTACAAATAGCCATCAAGTTGTAACATTGGTTTACTCCATTGAGAAGGAATTGGTTTGTAAATGTTTCCCACAATTCCTGGTCCAACTTCCGACATTTCCGTCATCATTACATGTTGCTAAAGTGTATTCCTAAAGGCATATTGCTAATTTATATACAAATTGAACAACTTACATTCGTAATTATTATAAGTTACTGCAGCTGTCGGGCTTATGCTATTCGGCAATAAGAAGTGTCAGCAAACAGACATTTTGGAGCTTTAGTCTTGGTAAACTGGGTGTCGGTAAAGTGCACGTTCGGGCATCTAAAGTAGACCCGTACGAGTGCAGGGGTTGTGTCTGAGAGCAGAGCTCTCACAATGCACACACCCCTGCACTCTAGAATTGCCTTTTGGCAATTACAAATGAGTGAAAATGCTCATAACACCCCCAACCCATCAGGAAAACAAAAATCAGTGGTCAAAGGCATAAGGGACAATCATCCCTACCAAGCCAAAAGTTATTTAGGATTATACAGGCAGCGTAAGCACATAGCGCACACCTCCTAACCTGTCAGAGTAAGTAATGTGGACAAAGTCAAAAAGGACAATTGTCCGACAAAGTAGAACGCTGATAAAATAACAGGTTTAGCATTAACAGGGATATTCTGAAGGGTATAGATAAAATAACACAGCAAAACTTTTTTTTTTTTATAAATGCGATGAAGTTTAAGGGTAGCTGCATGGGTGTGCCCGTTGCTTAGCTACACTTAGTCCAATTTAAACAGAACAACAAGTTAAATAGCAAGAGACACCCAACACAAGCAGCATTGCAACAGTGTAGTGGTTAGAGCATACGCTTTGTGAGCAGCCCTTCCCAGTTCGATCCCCGTTGTAACCAATTCATAGTTTACATGTGAAAGCAGTACATAAATTTTTTTTAGTATTGCCTACTAAATAACATGTATTTGTTAACCGGAGTACTGCATTAGGTCCAGATGTGAGGTGTCAGTTTAATAAAGTTGTGAAATCCCCATATAAACACAAGTGCCCCATACAGTATAGTCACACATGAATAAATGTAATGAAAGCACATCGGGGGATGTCAGGGACAGTAAAAAAAATTATAATATGTAATGAATGATGAATCAATGCCATACAGCAGATAGTCTATAAAATGAAAAATAAGCAATGCTTAGCATTGCACAGCTCTGCTTACCAGGTGTAAGCATTGTGTAAATAGGACTGCTAAGCAATGAGTAGCCTAGCTAAGTGGATTTGCCCATTGGTAAGCAGTGCTGACCCTGTCCTTTTAAGCAATGCCAAGCTTAGCTAAGCAGGTTTGCCCATAGCTTAGCTTTGCTCAGCATATTCAAAACCATCCAATCATGGCAAAATGTGGGAAATCAGCCATATTTATACCCCACAGGTGGGAATACAGCTCATAACTGGTTGCAGCTTCCCACTGTAGGCAGGATGGCTGGAGTTGGTGAGGGATTGTGCTTCCGAGTGCAGCGCTGGGGCATACAGGAGTCCAAGGTCATGGTAGGACTCCTGGTAAAAAGACATGATTTTTTGGTGTTATGTGGATATAATAAACAGATTATTTGTTACCTATTGTGGTTGCTGTAGACTTCAGCGCTCATTGGTGAAACCGAAGTTTTTGCTGAGATTTGGTGTATTCTTTCCATATTAAAAAGACATGATGAGAGACTGCTGCAGGGGCAGTACCAGGGCTTCCAATATAAAGTGGAAGCCTGGGACCATCTCGCCTGTGATCTCACCAGTGCCACTGGTATCCCTTGGACTGGTGAGCAGGTCAGGCACCACTATGCCAACTTAAAGCAGAGAAAGAGGGAGGTCTTGGAAGAGTAGGTCCAAGAAGCAAAGCAGAGGGGTGATGTCTCAGCAGTGTGTAAGTAGTCATACCATTACTGTTTACTAAAGTGTGATGGATAGGTATGCCTAAATATGTCTCTATTTCCTTTACAGCTGCAGCTGTGAATCAGGAAGCCCATGCATGTAGGCTGAAAAGGCTATGTCACGAGGCTGGTGAGTAACAATCCTGCTTGTAATAGTCATACCAAATAAATATAAAGTAGTAGAAAGTCATTTGGCAGGATAAAACCTGTTGTATGGCTTGTACTGAATACACCAGACAATATGACAGTAATAGTCCCATATAGGTCATATTTAAATAAAAATGTAACTGCCTGGCAATAAAGCTGTAAATCCTGGACTGGTTGTGTTTACTCTGGTATTGTCTGGCATTTATTGTTGCATTCTCTGAATAGTAATGTTATATTAACCACTGTTACTCACACTGTGCTACATACAAAAATGTCTGGGAATGTCTGTATAAGACTGTTATAAGTACAAGATCAGATTGTGCAACCAAGAGAGACTTAGACAGAAAACACTGAAGAGATAGACAGCAATATCCAAATAGCACACTCTACTGTGACTTAAATTGTTGTATTTTAGCAGACACAGCCATGGTTTGAATGCTGGGAGTAGTAGTAAGTTGTAAGCATAATCATCCCTCTCAACTGCACATATTTTTCAGAATGTCCAGATAATTGGCTCATATTTTCTGCCTGTTCCTCTGTCCCCCTGGCAAATCAGTGGGATGATCTCAGAATTTTAGTCATGAAATAATGACATACATTTGATTTGTAGACCTCAAAACCTTCAGAAAATGTATATGAAAACAAATCCTGTCCCTCATGCAACTCAAGTTTATGACAGCAATATTCAAAACATGTCCCTGTTTGTATCCCCATGTTGTCAAGCTTTGTCCAGAGTATGTGTGCATTAAGAGATTTAGAGGTATGTGCATAATATTAACTTTGAATCTGGGAATATGTGTAGAAACAGTCAGGTAGTGTTAACAAACGTTCCCTCCACAGGTCTACCAGGTAAGAGATGTAAGGATTTAGCTATAAGATAGTTGAAGTATACACTGTGTACAAACATACCACTGCCCAAACCAAGGCCATAGGGTATTGTAATAATACCTGTACCTTAATGATTAGAGCAATGATCAGTAAAGTTGTGAGTACTACAAGGATATATAAGTTGTTAAATGACATCTCCCCCCCCCACCATATATGCAACAATAATCT
>NC_056747.1:1069818880-1069831380 GCF_019279795.1 Protopterus annectens | reverse complement strand
CAAACATGTAGTTGGCCTGTGTCTTCAAGTCCTGTTGTAAGAGGTATTGCTACCTGCTGTCTGTAACACTGCTGCCCACACACAAGAAGGATGTCTTCCATCCAGGAAAGGTAAAGGGACAACGCCCACATGATGTAGTCATTTATAGTAGTGGGTTGCTATGACATTGGCTTATGGAAGTAATACACAGCTGGCTACATGCAGTTAGTAAGTGGGGAACACCAACTGGTGCAGAGGCCATCACCTGATCATGAGCATCCCCTACAAAAGCCATGCTGCAACCTATTCAAACAAGCTCAATCCCTGTAGTGGAGAGAGAGAGAAAGAGACACTGCGAGAGAAAACAAAAATAACAAAAAAATACTAGAAACAAAAAGTAATAAAAAAGCAAACAAATCAACAGGGAAGATATCCAAGTGGTACACAGAAGAGAGCACGATACTAAAACAGGTATGTGAAACATGTATGCATGTAAGTGAATGTAGTACTTGGTCTGTAATAATGGGATAGATGATGTTGAAAGATGTATATGTGTCATCAAGACTTGTTGCTGTAATGATGTCCTGCTGAACAACTGCCTTGGACATAGCATCTGGCCCTGTGGGCAGTGGGCCATACTTGTCAACTGCGCATATCTGCACAGAATGACAAGATGTAAGCCATCATAGTGTTTGTTCTGTTCCTCCAAACATGCATATTAGTCTGGCAAATAGCTGAAGGTGGAAGTAATGAAGTCATGATAGACACATGGAATTTTAGACCCCACCACCTTCAGAACAGTCATGGTAATGTGAAATGTATCATGCACACACTTCATAGGCTTGTAATAGGCTTATCTACGATCTGTCCCTATATACTCACCTCATTGTTAGGATGTGTCCACATGTGATGCTCTGTTTTGTAGCAAAGCAGAATAGTGCAGCTGTGGAGGAAGGAGGTTCAGTGTGTGGACCCGATGTCCAAATGTACTATATATATATATATATATATATATATATATATATATATATATATATATATAGGTTCATAGGTTGGTACTAGGCTGTTGCCTATACAAGCCCAGCCATAACAATTCCCTGGCTATTTCTTCCCACACTATTTACTTCCCTGGACCCCTGTCTAGCAGGGCAACTGACATGATCCCTGGGGAGAATTTCCTTTCTCCCATCAATCGTCAAGGTTCCTTTTGAAGAGGGCCAAAGAGGCGCTCTGCTTGACATGTATGGGCAGTCTATTCCAGAGTCTGGGGAGTCTCTGGGTCAGGAACCTATCCCTCCAGCACATTTTGTTTATTGTGATGAAAAGGTTTAGATCCCTGGAGCGTGTGGCTCTAAGGAATTCGGATTTCTTTAAGTGTAGCATGTCCAACAGAGTATAGCTGGAGTTTTTTAAGGTGGCCAGTGTAGGGCATCTGCTTTAGGCCTGTGATTCTTTTAATGAGGTATTTCTGCAGCCTTTCCAGTTGTTGCAGATGTCTTGAGAGGTACATACCAAATGGGGTGTTGTATTCTAAAATGGGTCTAATAAAGGATGAGTAGAGTGGACAATGACCTCCTTTTTTCTGGATGAAAAGCCCTTAGTGATGAGGTGTGCCACATATAAGGATTTCCTGACTGTTGTGGCGATGTGGTTATCGAAGGTGAGGCCACTGTCCACCTGTGTCCCTAAGTCTCTTATCACTCTTTCGATGTTTAGTGTACTGCCACCTATGTGATAACTCACGGGTACATGTTTTTTCTCAAAGGGGATAACTATACATTTCTTGGCATTAAGCTTGAGCCCATGGATCTGACACCAAGCATCTGTTTCTGTAAATCCCTTTTGTAGAGTATCCACATCATTTGGGGATTCAGTAATGGCTCTCAGTTTGCAGTCATCTGTGAACATTGTTAACCAGAGTCCCTTAGTGTTGGCCTGTATTTCAGAGAAGTAGATGCCAAACAAGAGCGGTCCCAGGACTGAACCCTGAGGTACTCCACTTCTTACTTGTCTGGAGTTGGATTTGGAATCAGCTACTTTTACAGTGTGGGTTCTGTCAGTAAGCCAGCTGGCAACCCATTGAGTGACATAGGGATTAATGCTCAGCTTAGTAAGTCTATCTATGATTCCAGAGAGGAGGATGGTGTCAAAGGCCTTATCAAGGTCCAGATAGGCTGTGTGGAGCGGCTTACCCTCGTTCATGGCTCTGGAGACTGATTTGAAGAAGTCAATCAGGTTCAGGAGACAAGATCGGCCCTTCATGAACCCAAACTGGGTGGGGTCCAGTGTTTGAACATTGCCAATGCCTTTTTTATAAGTTCCATGATAATATGTTCCATGGCCTTGCAGATCAGGATCGTCAAACTGATGGGACAGTAGTTCCCAGGATCCAAGGTGGATCCCCCCTTGTGGACTGGGATAACTGGGATAACTGTTGCTGTGCACCACTCAGTGGGCACAAAGCCTGAGGTGAGGCTGTGATTACACATGACACTTAGATGAGGTGCCAGTTCATTTTGTAGTTCATGTAGTACACAGCCCGGGATGTCATCTGGTCCCATGGATGCTATATTCTTAGCTTTGGAGAGTGCGTTTTTTATTTGTGTTGCCGTTATTACTGGAATTTGGCAGTCTTTCAGTATTTAGATGGGCCATTTAGGGGGTAAGAGGGGGGCAAAGTTGGCACTGAATTGATCTCTGTCAGGATATTGGCAATATCCTTGGGATCAGTATATTTAATGCCATTCTGTTGTAGCTCAGAGCAGATCTCAGCATTGCCATTTAGATGCTTGGCATAGTTATAGAATGCCTTGTGGTTGTCTTTGGAATCTTTGCCAATATTATTTTCATAACTAACTTTAGAGGATTTTATGAGGGATCTCAGCTTCTTACTGAGGCTGGTAAAAGAGTTTTTTTGCATCCTGGAATTTTCCTCTTTTCTGCAACAGTTTCTTCCTTTTGTTGTAAAGTTTGTTTATGGCAGGGGACCACCAGATTGGCTTCCTTTTTTTGAAGGAGAGCATCTTGGTTCTTCTGAAATGACACGATTCATGCATGAGTGGATGTGCTCGTACAGTGTCTTAGTGTAGGATTCAGCAGTCGAACTTTCGGTTCCCATCAGCATGGGTGTAATGAAGTTTGTCACTTCTGACTTGAGTAGCATGAAGTTGGCTTTGGAAAAGTTTTTTATGGAGGTTTCCTTACTGGGGGGTGAGGGTGGGATGTGGATGCTAAGGGTGATTAGCTTATGGTCAGACCTGACCAACAAGGGGGTGACCATAGGTGTGGAGCATCGATTTCCCATGTTGGTAATGACCAGGTCTAGGATATTGGAGCTCCTGGTGGGACTATGGATTAGTTGATCCAGGGCGTTGGAATTTATGAATTCCAGGAACTGTTGGGCAAAGGTGTTGGTACATGAATAGTTTTCCCATTTAATGACAGGGTAGTTGAAATCACCCAGTATTAGGGTGTTTGGTTGTATATTAATATTTTCCAGTATGTTTAGAAAGGTGTAGTGAGAATCTCGACACATGGTGGGGGATATTTAGTAAGCTACAATTTATATTGCAGTCTTACCTAGTGTTAGTTGCACCTGGAGAATTTCAGACACATTGTGTTGGGCAACTAGCATAGTGGTGTGAATATCCTTGGTAAATATGGACAATCCTCCACCTTTAGTGTTTCGGTCCTGGTTTGGTGGCCGAAAAGTGTGGTAAGAATTATAGCCTTGTATTGCAGGGGTGCTCTCTGGAGCCTTGAACCAGGTCTCAGTTATGCACATATATCAATATTCTCCATTTTTAGGAGTGCCTTGAGAGAGTGCATTTTGAGGTTTAGATTTCTAGCATTGGGTAGCATTACCTTCAGAATTTGCATGCTTGTACCAGTTATGGTGGTGGTTTTGTCCTTTGAACTTTGCCTAAAAAAGGAACTATAGGGGTGGCAAGAGCCTTAGAAGTAACTTGAATCCCAGGTGCGACAGATGCAGACCATCTCTGGCAAAGTATTGTGGTCTGTCAATCATGTCGTCCCAGGCAGTCAGATACTGGATCCCCTTTGAATGACACCAGAAGCTTAGCCAATTGTTGAAGTCAATCATTTTGTCCTTATGTTGTGGTATAATTCTGGGCAAAGGCAGGATGCTACTCAGGGCTAGGGTCATACCTGCCTGGGCCATATGATTTGAGAACTTTTCCATGTCACTTTTCATTTAGTCCAGGGAGGTATATCTCAAGTCATTCACTCCAATATGGACAATGACAGAGTCATATTTGTACTTGATGTGAAGTGACTTGAGTGCATGCGTTATGTGTGGCAGATCCTGGCACCCAACAGGCAGCTGACTGTAATTTTCTCCTTGTTCAGCCTGGTGAGTGGGACATCAGTGTGCCTGACTATAGAGTCATCTATGACTAAACTGTTAGTTACATTGTCTTGTGTTAGGGGCTGTTGCTGGGTGGCACACTATTGTTGTGAGCTATGTGACACTTTGGTTGTGGTTTCTGCTTGTTTGCATTCCAGCTTCGGTGGTCCTTGTTGCTTGGGCAAGTTACAGTTAAGGGCCTCTGCATATGTGGATTTAATGTTGCTATGTGTGGGTGTTGGTGGTGTGGGTTTAGAAGGGCTATGTGTTGCTTGAGGTGTAGTGTGAGTGTTAACCTTCTCCTCTTGACTGTCTAGCTCAATCTTGGGTGGAGAGAGCTTTGCTTCCAGTTTGGCTATCTAAGTGCATCTCTCACAGGTTGTAGTGTTGGGTGGTAGGAGGAGAGGGTTGTCTGTGTACATGAGGCAATTGATGCATTGCCCCAGTATGCCCAGATTCACCAGGTGGAGAGGAGAAATCACTGGAACCTGACCTTTAGACATGCCTGGTTTGGTGCTTTTTTTGTAAAGTACAGGAGCTGTTTCCCTTGCCTTAGCAAGGTACTTTGCAATTATAGGCTATTTAGTGCCTAGAATTAATTTCTCCTTATTAATAATGAGAGTTGAGTGCTTGTATCAGTTTAAGGCTTCCTATTGCTTTCCAGCAGGTACTAGAGCTAGTGCTAGTCACAGGGATGCTTAAAGGTAAGATGAAAAAATGGTTTATTCTAAACACTGCAGTGTGCACTAGATAAGTTAGATGTGAAAGCATGTAACAAGTTTTTCCTGTCTAAAAAGTTAAGTTTTAGTGGAGAGTTACTAATTTTAAAACAGCAAGATAAATTGAAAGGGGTGGTCACTCTTGTATTCTGGTACTATGGAATACAGTAGGATGGCCAATAAATTTAAATAGTTGAAGGGGAGTGATTTCACAAAATGATAATTTTGTACTTATTCACACAAGCCAGTGAAAGCAGAAAGGAAATGAGATATATGGTCAAATTAACATAAGAGGCAGGCAACTAGAAAGACAGTGGTATTTAAGAACATGACAGTAAGCGGGTGGGATGGTGAGGAAAATATTTCTGCCTGGTTCACAAGATACAGAGCTGTCATCTCTTTTGAAGTTTTAATATGCAGTTAAAAGCAGAATACAAGTGAAACACAAGGTAAAGAAAACAAATCACAGTATTCAAAATATAAAAAGGCAATAAAGTAATACAATATACAACAAATAAAAAGCAAACTAACCTTTCCTTCACAGCAAAGTATAGCAGAGTCTGGGTGAGCCTTTCTAGTAAAGCTCTGAAATGTTTTATTTTACCCCTTAAATAGAGGGTTTAGTTCATAGCTCCACTCCCTCAGTTCACAAATGATTAACCTTAAGTGACCTCTTCTATCTTATGTATGAGTCCTTAATTGATCAGTTCTAATTTCTGCCTGACTCACAAGAGACAGAGCTGTGGTCTCTTTTGAAGTTTATATACAGTGTATATATATATATATATATATATATATATATATATATATATATATACACACACACACACACACACACACACACACACACACACACACACACACACACACACACACACATAGACATGTATGTCTGCATATATACCAACACACACACACACACACACACACACACACACACACACACACACACACACACACACACACACACACACATACACACACACACATATATATGGTTTACTATTGAAATTTTGACGTAGCATTGTATGCCTATGAACTATTTGAACTACAGATGTTTGAAGAGTTCATATGTGTGCAAGCTACATCACTGAACATTATATTTGCAAATGTACTGTGCATTTGCAAATATAAACGTTCGATTATGTGCAGGGATCGCAGTACAGTGCAGTTAGGGAAATACATCCCTTTCCTCACTGTATTGCAATCTTGGAGTTGGAATATATAGTAAGGGGGGGGGGTGAGGGTGCAGCCCCCCACAGGGGGGTGCAGAGGGGCTTGTCCCCTGCATAAATGGGATGTTAGGTATAGTAGTTATGGAGTTACGGCAAGGGTGGCATGGCTATTAAGTGCCGTAAAATGTTGTGTTCGACATTTTTGGCATTGACTGCTGATTTTTGACATTAGGACTGTTAGGTAATGTGTACATTTGGCTAATTAGTTCGCTGTTAAATACCTTTTTTTTCAATATTTTAATAGTAAACCTATATACATACTTGCAAGAGTTGATAATTTATGATTAAGGCACCTGTAAGCAGTTGTAAGCAGGTATGAAATGGACAGTTACGTATGGTGTGAAATATGTGTTGGGAACAGATTGCCCTTTTTTTGTTAATGTGAGAGTGGGATGTTGAGGAAGGATAGTAGGTATATTTGGCACGGTAGGTTGGGTCGGAAGACAGACAAGACAGACAAGACAGCATACAGGGGTGGTATATGACACGTTGTGGGTAAACACCTTGGACGGGGAGGGGTCTTTGGAAATTGGAAGCCCATGAGCCCCCAAATGGAAACAGTGGGACTGAGGTCCCCATCCATGGGCAGTCACCACTGCACCTTCACCGCCCTGAAGGTGGCTGCGATGGGGGCTGAGCAGGAGGGGCAGGCTGAACCTGTAATTGTGTCATGAGGGCCTCAAGGTGGTGTAGCAGATCCCCCCATTCTCTGCGGAGCTCCCTATACACCAGATCCTGGACCTGACTTCAGGTTACAGGATCCTGTCTGTGCCTGCTCCCAGGAGGGTGGACAAGCACCACCCCCTTAGGTGGTTCCACCTGAAGGTAGTGCAGGACCAGCAGATGAGGAAATCCTGAGTTGGGTCCCAGACGTGCTGTGGCTTGGTGCCATGGCCAGATGAGGTGGGAGATGTGGCTCTGCTGGGAACAGCCTTCCCAAACATGCTATTGTGTTGCAGTTTTAGAACATATATGGGTAATAGTCAACACAACCCAGGATAAGTTATAAAAGCATGCATAGATACTCCCATTAACTCCAAACACCAGATTTAGAACAGTTGCATAGCAAACAGAACACATGCATATATGCAACCACAGTGGCCATTACAATGGCATGCAGGTTACATTGTTAACAAGAGGCCACCAATGATAGTGTTTCAAAATGGAACATGAATACAAACACATTTCAATATTTGTTGCACAATAGGATATATGTCCCAACAGTGGGTTTGGTGTAAACATAACCATTGCTTTGTGTGTTCAGATTATTGTTGCAGATATGGTGGTGTGGGGAAGAGAGAGAGATGTCAATTAGCAACTATTATATCCTTGCAGTATTATGTCCTCAGACCTTTTTTCCTGTTTATTTCTTCCAGGTATCATGTCAAGAGAGCATCTCCCTGCTTATGCTCCACAGGTGAATGAAATACTAATCAACTTTCTCATGCATCACCACAGAACCCTCTTTGGGTGTACAGCCCATGATCTGCAGGAGAGGACTGCCCTGTGAAATAAGCTCATCCACAGGGTAAATGATGTCGGCCTGCATAACCTCAGTTATGAGCAGGTGTGCCATCATTGCACTGACCCCATCTGCCACGCCCATCAATGTGCTGCTGCATTTAGGAGGGACCAGATAGCCACAGGTTGGGGTCATGCCATCCAGCCTCCACTGATACATGCTGAGGAGCTCCTCTCCAGCCTTGGGGCACCTGCCCACCAGCCAAGTCAAGAACCTGATGATAGCATTGTGGAGGTGGGTGCTACCCAAACAATGGATGAGGAGTGTGCAGGGAAGCCCCCAGGGTACATTAGTTGACCACTGTTGCTTATCCATCTTCATCTGTAAAGTATCTTCATGCATATGTCAGATAACATAGCCTGTTGCTGCAGTGTAGTAATGAACAGATGTGCATAATCTGTAGTATTGTGGGTTTGTACTGTTAATGTACTGAAATGCTGCTCCCACCCTGTACCATTGCCACAGGTGTGGCTACTGACATCATATCTCTCACACAACTATGTAGGTTCCTCTGATGTACCTCTGGGGCAGCAGCCTGTAGCTGGTGAGTATGGAGTTTTTTTGTTCAGGTTTGCCAATACACTGGCCATGTTATGGCCATGGTGTTTGCCATGCACACATTTAACACACCTACCCATAATGCATGCTGTACATGTTCACTTATTGTTACTGTTAACTACACTGCATCACAGTGGTCACCATGGTGGCATATCTGAAGGGTATGTAAGAGTCCTGCAGTATAACTAACAACCTGTCAGTGCAAGATGTGTGGACAGAGATGAACATAATGGTGGGACAAATGGCCTACAGTAGGGACGTGTCTGAAACATTACCCTTATACAGTGGCTACAACAGTGTATATATCACTATTACAATGGCAACTGTTACAGATCTACACAACGGCATATCACAATACCATATTCCACAACTTTTCCAACCTGTAATGTGATCTAACATGAGCAATGAATGTGTAATATGGAATCCTATGTTAGGACCACAAATATGGGAAATACATACCTTAACAAACACTGGAAGCATATGTGTACACACACTCCAAATAACATACTGTGGAAGCAGATTTTGAGGTTCTGACAGTTTTCACTCATCTTGAGTATGCACCTACCATCAAGTACAGGTCCTCAATGTCACACCAAGTAATAGTCTTCTGTTCAAGAAGTATGTCCATGACATTTGCCACTCACCTGCAACAGAGGCAGCCATGGCTTTCACACATCTTACAAACCATGGAATGGATCCCATATCCTAAAGGTAGCACTCAGGCATGGGAGACGTAGCCTTACCTCACCATTGCATATACCATGGCAAACAATGCAGACAAGCATGTATGTGACGATGAAGTATGGGACAACATTAATGTAGAAAATAAAAAGATGCACATCCAAGACAGATGACAACACATGTTGTAAACTGGTCATGGAGGCTGCTCAGAAACATGCAGCAACACTGAGGGGCTTGCATGAATGTCTAGCAAGTACTGTCTGTGCAGTGGCTGTGTTGATATTTGCCTGTACTCTGCATAAGTGTGGCCTATGGGTTAGGGTAATCAGATGGAAGAGTTGTTCCACAGGAGACATAATCCAGGGTTCCCTACAGGTACCATATGCATGACATCAAGTCTCCCAAAGGCATGTGTTGAAATGTGTAATGGTATACCGAGACCAAGGTTGAAACCTACAGACAATATTAATAAAGATACATGTGCTGCACAAGCAACACCTCACTCCACCTCAGGCCCACCATCCCCATCTGTACCTTGCTGGTGCCAGTGTACACCTTTAGGTTTGCTGTTCATTAGCAGGAACTAGGCTGGTAGACATGGTGTTCTGAATTTGGGACACTGCAAAATGACACTCATTATGTGGCCTATAGTTGTCAAGCATCTGCAAAAAGGCAGAGGATGGGGAGGGGTGTCATTCTGAAACACAACAGTGAACTGAAGCATACATCTAAAGCCCACTAAGAATGGCTGTATCTGAACACAGTCAAGGTCATGCATTGTGCCAGACATAATCTGAATCCACAGCAATAGTGAAGGCACTGTGTGACCTCCAAGGGCTTTGCACATGAGCTGACCTTGCAGTCCGGCAGAGTTGGGGGACATTTGTAGGGCACAGTGACCAAATAATGGCAAGTGAAGATGGGCCATGCTAGTATACCCCTTCCAGGAATAATAACTGCTGTAGTTCGCTTAACAGGTGCTGCAGCAAACCATCATTTTAAGGGTGTGCACACTTACGCAACCCACATATTGTATGCATCTCAATCAGCATCCACACAACTAACACATTTGTTTGACACTGCATTTGACTACACAGGTCATATGTCACATATCAGGTGTGTGCAATGTTAACATATGCAGTATTGTGGCCCCATGGCATATCAGGGAAGAGGGTGGCATGTCAATAAGGGTGTGTACACTCCTCATAGCCACAGTAAGCTTTGAAGGTTGTCAGTGTAATTGGATTTTGCTGTTCATACATGCAGTGCTGATGATGAGATCTGCAAATCAGACATCAGGCATTCACTATTGACATCTGTCCTCATATCATCCCAGGTATGTGTCAGACAAACACATAGGGGCTGTGAGCAACAGAGTAAACATTACTGCCACACATATACACATTCAGCAATAGTGTGTACACCTGTGAGGTATGGTGCACAATACATGCCAGGGTGCTGAACAGGTGGGTGCACAGCAATACTGTGTACATGGGTGCACTGTGTTCCAGGGGATGGGGGCATCACCTACTAACACAACTCATGCATCACAGAGATGTATAATGTTGGTAACAGGGATTGAGTATAGCTGCAGTGCATGCTGTTGAGTGCTGCCACCTCACTGTAAGTGTGTGTGTGTGTGTGCGTGTGTGTGTGTGTGTGTGTGTGTGTGTGTGTGTGCGTGTGTGTGCGTGTGTGTATGTGTAGAGGTAAACAATGATGTACAGGTCTTAAAGTACGTTTTTTGTTTTCCCCTCACAGGTGATGAGATGGGTCAGGGTCCCTCCTGCCGGCAAACTGATGTTAGTGTCCATACAGACTCTGACAATGATGATAGGTATGGTGAGGCAGGGGGGGGGGTTTTCAGGGGCTGAAGCTGTACCATCGGTTGACATCCCACTGTTATCCAGCCCATCCCCGCACACAGTCGGACTGCCTAGACATACCCCATCACCAGTGGCCAAAGATGAGGGACAGTTGGTGGGTGGTGGCCTGGGACAGGACATTGTGGTGACTATGGCAAGTGTCTGTACACAGCAGCCATAGCCGGATGACTGGCGAGGTACCACACAGGCGGATGTACAGGGGTGCTCATAGGAGGGCTGCTGGCCATCATGCCTCTGGCAGAAGTGCCATAGTAGGTGTCATCAGGCGCATGTTTTGGGCCATCATGGAGGCACAGGCATGAATGGAACATTATACCAGACAGAGTCTGAGGGTTCAGAGGGATACTCATTCTGCATTTATTGACAACATCCATGATCTTACAGGTGCCCACCGTTATTTTGCAGAGGTCCCGGTTAGACGGTTGGGTGAGATGGTGGGAATCCTCAACCATGCATTGTCTGTGTTAGAGCTTATGGTGGGAGTAGGGTGACAACCACATGGATGTAGGTCAGCAACACCAATGGGTGGAGGTCTACATGGACGTGCAACAAGTCACAGCCACTCCAGTAGTGTCAGTACCAGCACCAGCACTGCAGCAGGGGTGCTGTCCACACCACAACACAGCAGGCTACATGCACATGGCCTGGCCGGTCCCAAAAAGGACCCAGATCCAGCAGGCATTTGTCATCAGGGGAGAGTACCATATCTGGCCTTGTACCTGGTAGTGCCTGTGGAACCCCTGGCAGGCAGAGTTCTCGTGTCCATGGCTGGAAATGGTGAATTGCACACCCTGCCATGTTTAGTCTGCAGCTGTCCAACTAACCCCTGTATAGGGCAGCCACATGGCAGAACTGTGTGTATACATATACACACTCACACACACACACACACACACACACACACACACACACACACACACACACACACACACACACAAACACATCACCAACACAGCGAGGACATTTCCATACCTACACACACCGCATCTGCACAGCCCGATTAATAACGAAACCCCCTAATACACACACATGATGTCAACCAAATGGCTCAGCCTAGGTCTCTGGCAAACCCACAACACACCCTGTGCATATGAGGATACATGTGCCACATCCTTGTCATCCATTCCATCAATGCAGGGACAGTCTAATATAGTACTGATGCACAGGGTGAATGTACTAAGGTGTAGCAATGTAATGCTGTGTAACATGTTTTCAGCAGGAAAGTTTAATGCTTACATGTCAGGATGTGTAGCTGTCCAGTCATGATGCATTATAGCAGTTATTAACACTAACTGATTGTGGTCTCCATAATGTATTCAGTTTGTGCTATAGGTGTCTGTGTGTCAGCAGGATGTTGGTCTGCTGTTGTTTCCTACAAGGGGCTTGGCATTGTGGTGACACATTGTTTCATATCCTGGGTACAGCTTAACACAAGTAAAAGGTCTGTATAACAGTTACTGCATGTGCCACATGGCTGATAGGTCTGGGGGGTGTATACAGCTGAGTGCATGGTGGCTGATCTCAGCAGCCCTTCTACAGTGGACAATAGTAAGT
>NC_056747.1:1069761380-1069813880 GCF_019279795.1 Protopterus annectens | reverse complement strand
GCCTAAGTAATATTAAAGTATATGGGCTGTGAGAACAAAACTGCCCTCACATGAGCCACTCACACAGTAACCCTACATATACTGGGCCAATACACAGTGTGGTCTGATGCCTAACTGTGGTATAGGACATGTGTCAGTCTGGCCCTACAAACATGTACGCTGATAGATACCATAAACTGGAGCAGCATGCAACATCAGATAGAACATGACCAAGAACACAGTCTGTACACAAGCCAAGTAACATATTCACAATACATACTCTGTCAACAATCACCATAGGTACACAGACCTCACTACTGTTCACACTACAACAGAATGTCCAGGTTTTTTCCTCAAATATAAGGCCTACTATACATAACAAATCTAGCAGTCTGATATCTCAATGGCTTGTTATCAGGTATGATGTCAGTAAATGATGTACTGTACATATGCACCTTTTACTGCATGACATATGGAAAAAGTGTGACAGACTTGTGGATGGAGGCACAAACACAGGGCCAATATTGACATATTGCTTTGATAAACAGAAATTTCCTAGTGTAACAGGTTTTGTTGTGACATATCTCTTCTGAGGGATATGAAGTCAGTAACTCACATGGATGTCACCATGTACTGACTGCAATAATCAGAGTATGCTATTGCATATTTAAAGATAGGAAATGTGTGAGTAACACAACACATGTAAGACTCCAAACTCTGGACAGTCTGTAGATAGCCCTACAGGTGAGAGTTTCCTCAGCCACATAACACTGTCATGCCAGACTTTAAATCATATAGAACAGCCATATCCACACAAACCCTGTTAAAACAACATTACTTCAAATGTAGAACAGCAATATTTACATTATGTCCCCATGCCTGGAACATCCCCCTCCTGTTTGTTGGCCTGCCTCCACAGTGTATGTTGTAAGAGGCATTTCCACCTACCCTCTGTGATGCTGTATGTCAAACACCCACATAAAGTCCTCCTCACTGTGAAGGAAAAGAGCCAACACCCACATTAAGTGCTTAGTTATAGGAGTGTGTTTCCATACAATTGGCTATAGGAATTATACCACAGCTGTTCCACATGCAATTAGCAAGTGGGGGACTGCAATTTGTGCACAGGCCATCAGCTGATCATGATCATTCCTTACAAAACTCAATCTGATGCCTATGCAAAACAGATGTACCTTTCCACATCCACCAGAGAGGGGGAGAGAGAGAGAGAGAGAGAGAGACAGAGACAGAGACAGAGACAAAGTAAGAAAGGAAGGGTGTAAGAGAGTAAAAGCCAATTGTGTTTGAGTATGATCCAGGGGTGGAGAGTGGTATCTGGGCATTATAACAGTTGCCTATATTGTTTACTAATCCATACTGTCCATAATGTGGACAATGGGACATATAGGTCTTTAATATAATGATGTAGCAAAACCCACAGTGCAATGGATCCTGTCAGTACACAATCATCCCAACACCCACACAGGATACTGATGACATACACACAAACACACACCATTACTGAGTTTCAAACCTCTACCTGACTATGTATTGTTATTACAGTGTTATGTAGTTATTGCCCGTGCCACAGAGCTTACATGTTGGAGAGTTGTCCAAAGGTAACTTTGAAGGTGAGTGACATCAACAACAGTGCTAAAGTAGGGATAAGGGAAGTGTAGTACATGTGAATGTCTACAAAAGCAGGTGACAACAGAGAGACACACATTCTCCCAGGGAAACACATACATTATCACAGTTGGCAGGATCGGGAAAATAACTCTTATCTAACTAGTTTACTACACTACAGTATTACACAGTTATCACAATCGCCACAGAGCTTATATAGCGGAAACATGGCCAAAGGGTTATTTCAAGGTGAATGACATCAGCAGGCATACTAAAGTAGGGCAATGGGAGGTGTAGTGATTGTGAATGGCTTTAAAATCATCAATCTACACACACACACACACACACACACACACACACACACACACACACACACACACACACACACACACACACACACACACACACACACACACACACACACACACACACACACGCACACACACACACACACACTTGCCAGTACTGAGATGCATGGGTTCATTGCTTCACAGGTGTGTAGTAGGTGAATGGGCCTGAAGGCTGTACAAGGCTAGGCAAAGGGAATACCTTGGCATCAGGCCACATGACAATGGTCTCCAGTGTGGCTCAGGGGTGTAGTCCCTGAAGTGGTCCCCACAGGTGGGTATTATATTCATCATCCACTCATCTGGGTTATTATTGTGGATGGCCAATGATGTGCACTGATTCCCATGAATGTGATCTATATTCCAAAACATGGACAAAGTCTGGGTTGTGCACATGTCCCACATGCATGTTTTTTGACATGTGGAA
Source organism: Protopterus annectens (assembly GCF_019279795.1). Taxonomy (NCBI): domain Eukaryota; kingdom Metazoa; phylum Chordata; order Ceratodontiformes; family Protopteridae; genus Protopterus; species Protopterus annectens. The sequence goes on along the minus strand of NC_056747.1, from coordinate 1,069,811,501 downwards.
GTGTACTTGAGGTCTCTGTGGGCATGTTGTGTGTACAGATTGTTATCTTTTGATGTAGCATTCTTGTCCTCATTTGGGGAGACCTGGCTATGGAACTGAGGTTGTGCTTGCATCTACATTGACAGCAAAATACAGGTATTCAGTGGAGTTAGTGGTGTCTGTCCATACAGGGCATGTGTATAAGGCATGGTTTTCCCTTTGTAGGTTACATTTGCAGACTCTACAGTTGTTGCAGGCATCCAGTAGGGAACATAACAAAAGGATCACTGTATGCCTTTATTTGCCTGCTATATGGATAGAACAGGGTGCCATGTCCTTTTACTTGCTGGATAACACACACTCAGTCAGGAGAAGTAACACATCACAGTACTTTCTCATGTCAGTGGCACTGTTGTGGTCAACAGGCATGTAGTCCACTGCAATCACACTGTGGTTACTATCTGTGAGGCAATATAGCCTAGTACCTAGGGCAGATAGCCTAGTATGAACCTATGAACCTATACCCCGAGTATCACTTCTGTGTCACTGTTAGACAGAGGCACAGTGTACTAACCTCGAAAAAGGGCATAGCAAAATTAATTTAAAATGGGTGGCGAAAGCCATACACACTCTGGCTAGGCTTATAAATGCCCTAGGGCAGATAGCCTAGTATGAACCTATGAACCTATGCAGAAAACTACCAATATAGTGGTTGTTGCCTAGCCAAGTGTGTTTGTGTATGAGACATGGGTGGATAGTGTTCTCTGAGTAATACAAGAGTTGCCTATATTGTTCACAAATCCATAATGTCACATGTAGGGCTATGGATTGTATACACCAGCCTCTCTGGTGTTTGACATCTGTTGTCCTTGTAAGGTGGACATTGTGACATATACTAGGTCCTCAATATAATAATTTAGCAAAAATCACCCCATAATGCAGCCTGTTATTACACAATCACAGCATCCTCCACACAGGGTATTGATGACAGACACACACACACACACACACACACACACACACACACACACACACACACACACACACACACACACACACACTTGCCAGTACTGAGATTCAACCCCCTACCTAGCTATGTATTGTTATTACTGTGTACCACATTTATCACACATGCCACGGAGCTTATAGGATGACTGTTGTCCCAAGGTGTTTCTAAGGTGAGGAACATCACCAGCTCTTGTAAATAATGGCATTGGGTGATGCAGTGGGTGAGAGATCCCAAAAATAATTTTACCCTAAACACACATTTACCAGGGGTGAGGTTCAAACCTCTGTCTAACAATCTTTACGGACCATTATGGTTACGCATTTACCACATGCACCACTAACCTGACATGGTTTAGGGTTGGCAACAGGTACTTGTAAGGTGGGCAATATCTGCAGGACTGCTAAAGTCAGGCTCTGTGATGTGTACTGGGTGTAAATGGGACCAAAATCTTTGAGGTACACACACATACATTTGCCACAGATGAGAGTCAAACCCATACCTATGTAGTTATTGTTGCTACATTGTTCCACATTTATGGTACACATCACAGAGCTTACAGGGATAGACCTTCTCCACAGGGGTATTTCAAGGTGACTGGGATCAGCAGGCTTGCTAAAGTAGGGCAATGGGAGGTGTAGTGACTGTGAATGGCCTCAAAATCATTATCTCTACACACACACACACACACACACACACACACACACACACACACACACACATATATATACACACACACACACACACACACACACACACACACACACACACACACACACACATTATGCTATAGCATTAGAAAGTTATCACACGTGCCACGGCACGTATAGGGCTGGCCCTTGTCCAAAGGTGTATTTCAAGGTGACTTACATCAGCAGGCTTGCTAAAGTAGGGCAATGGGAGGTGTAGTGACTGTGAATGGCCTCAATCTCCACACACACACACGCACACACACACACTCACACACACTCACACACACTCACACACACATACTTTCCATGTCTGGGATTAGAACTTCTACTTAACCAGTATGTTACACTATAGCAATATGCAATCACAGATGCCATGGAGATTGGCTAGAGGGTTATTTCAAGGTTACTGACATCAGCATGAGTGCTAACATGAACTATGAGAAGTGCAGTTTGTGTGAATAGGCCATAAACCATTCCTTTGGAAACAGACACACACCACTCAGTCACACACAGCTTTACATTTGACAGGACTGGGTATACAAATGCTAGATGAATACTGATTTGTACTATCATGTTACACAGTTATCACAAGCACCACAGACACTATAGGGATGTGAGCTACCAAAAACAAATGTCTACAGTGATTGACATCGGCACATCATGTGATATTGGCCAATTGGATGTGTGGTGGGTGGGACAGGCCTCATGATGGCAATCTCTTTGTCACTGTCTGCCTCTCTCTTCCCCACATCTCTGTGTGTGTATGTTTGACTTATTATAGTGTGTTGGCATTGGATATGTGTGAGTATTCCTATCCAGTGTGTGTGTTTGCAAAGCATGAATGGTGACATCTGCGACTGACAGATATGTATAGTCCACTGTTGTTGTCAGACACAGGCTTCATTTCTCTAATTGTAAGATCATGCCCAGTATGACCTTCTGTATTGAGTGTGTGAATCCATTCCAAGTAGGTTGTACTCCAGAGCAGGATTTTGTGTTCTACAGCTACAGCTAGCAACTTGTTGCTGCAGGATATCTGTAAATAGGTTGACAATATGGAGTCACAATGGGCGAAAGATAGTGGGATACTGTAACTACTGTGTCTGTACTGCTTGTGTTACATGGTTGGTGTTAGCAGAGATTTTCAGACATATGTACTGTTTTACATTGTGATGTATTATGTCATCAACTACTGACAGATATACTTATTTGCTCACAGTTATTTCCTGGGAAATACAAGATGAATGAAGCTGTGTCCAGTATTGTGGTCTGCAGCCTACATATTCTTGCACACTCATGCCATTCTGGAGGGGTAACTGCAGACACTTGCTGATGTGTCTGTGTAAATGGTCCAGGACCTTGGTACTATGGTGGCTGAGGATCACCTGCTTGTGCATCTATCGACATAACAGAATGGCCATATCCTGCTGAGGCCATACCTCTCAGCTGTACAGATTCATCCAGGTTACCCAGAGGCAGGGCTCATATATCTGGTCAGTTCCCCTTCACATTGTGGTTTATGAGAGGGTTTGTAGCCACCCATTACTGGGTTTGCAGGCAGGGGTAGTATGGGCACACATATCAGAGTTTCAGACTTCACACACTCTATGGCATCCATGCTTCTACACCCCCTCGCTCTGTTATTCTATCCTCTTCCTAACATTATGAGAGTGATATCTGAGAAGTATCCCTATAGTTTTCCCTTCATCCCAGCAGTATTTAGGGGATGGTCCACAGTTCATGCAGTAGGACATGGTGGGCATGCTACTGGGATTTGTCGACATGGCCTTGCATTTGTGTTCTGTAGACTATGTTATGTTGTTAGTTGGGACCCCATGAGATAACATACACTGACAATATGGGTAAGGCACAGGCCTTTGACAGAGGACTGTAGGGCATTTTTTAGTGATGCAGGCCATCTGTAGCAGGCCAGTGCATTCTGTCACTCCTACAGTCCCAGGCTGCAAGACACTGGATTCCCCTGGGGTGACAGGGTAAGTGTGAAAGGTGTTAATGGCAGTAGTTTTTCTGGAGGATTTCTCCCCAGGCCTCTGCTGAAAACAGGATCTGTGGAACCTAGTCGGACTTTCCCGGTCAACAAATGTTAAATAAAATAAATAAAAACAGTTCCTGTCCATATTAATCCATTGGTCTGGATGCTGGCATGGTGCTGCTTACAGCTAGGGGCACACCTGCATGGGACATCTCTTCAGCATGCTGCATTCTGTGGGTATTCCCATACAGAAGTGAGGGTCATACTGTACTCACTCCCAACAGCAGGGGTATGACCTGTGATAATCCAGTGGCTGATGGTGGGGTGAGCTGAGTGCATATGTCATATGGAAGCTTCTTGCAGCTGACTCACATATATACCTGGGACATTCCCCTTATGCTGCCTTGTGTGGGGGCACAGGCAGTCTCTCATTGCTTCATAACTGTGCTTTTTGTGGTCTGCCAGTGATTGGCCAGACTACATCAGTATTCCAGACTACACAGACAACTAATGTGCTGCTAACCTGTATGTACAATTCCAAAGGTGTGCGCAGATGACAGTTACATTTTATATACTCTGTCTAGGGTACTTCCACCTGTGTACTGTGTGTATGTCTGGGCCCACATTCATGGCATGTCCATCTTTCAGATGGTGACAGATATCAACATCTGAACAATGAGTATGTATGACTGCTGAATTGGGTCTTGCTGGGATGCATTGTGGTTGGCACTGCAGTTGTCAGAACATAGCCCTGTCATTGACAATACTGGCCATGGGCCACTGGAACACAACCCTCCATGCCTACATGCTGACCACTTCCACACAATATACAACACACAACAACCTAACACACAGAACCCTGCATATTGTACACATGCAACCATCTATCCTGTAAATTGGGCCAGCTCAGGTAATCTGTGCTCCACTGTTATTAAACCCACACGTACATGTTACTCCATTTCTACATAGGATTGTGGGGGTGCACACCTGACAACTGTAAACATTTGCTAAGACTGTACTGGTATTTCAGGTACTCTGTTGGCTTCCATTTTGTTTTGTATTCTGAACTATCATGCAGACTAGAGGCATATCAGTAGAGTACAGATTTTAGGTTTTATTGACCTACATTTCAGTTCAGACTTCTTACCCTGCAGAACTAACATACAACTGCCTGACCTGTTGTAGTCTGTCTGTGTAGGTCTAGAGGAGGGCTGTTCTCCATTGCCATTAATTGGAGGCCTTAGCACAGCTTTTCTTTATGGTTATCTACATCTGTCCTGCTGGCTGAGACTGTTGTTGGGTATGTGAGCCTCACTGACATGCATGTGTGTATCCTATGGACACAATTTTGGGCCACCACATGTACCGCAGTGGGATTTGTCACCTTGTCTAGCACTGCTTACTTTGTTGACACCAGTATTTTTTATGAATTCCATGCTGCCCATACAGGTGTCCACTATCTACTGCCATCTCATTCAGCCACCCAATTCCCTTGCATGCTCACATCCATACCATAGCTACAACTAGCAGAACATACTACTCCATTCAGCAATTGATAGGAAAAGTGACTTACCTTGTGGCTGTGCCAGTACTGGGGATGGTGCTGGAGGGCTGACTATGTTGGATGCACATGGTACACTCTCTATACATGGTAAAGCACAGGTAGTGTCATGTTTGGCATCCCTTTTACTGTATGTGCGAGTAAGAGAGAGGTGTCATTCCCTGGGTTCCTACCATGTCAGAGTATGTGCCTCTTTGCCAAAGCCTGGGCATACTGGGCATGCCTCCTTCTGCCTACATGGGCAGGCTCAGGTTGTTCCTCCTCTGAGTCACTCAGTGCCTGTGCTGGCCTTGGCAATGGTGGGGGACTGTGTGGCTCTGCCCCATGCTGTTCCTGCTACAGCTGTTTCTGCAAGATTATATTGTATAGCATAGCACATATAATGAAAATGTGTGTACATTTAGCTGGAGAGTACTGCAAGGCTCCACTGGATATGTCCCGGCACTGGAACCATGACTTGAGCATCCCAAACATATGCTCTATTATGATTCTGGTTTGTGCGTGTGCCTCATTATGGAGTTCTTGTTCAGGTGTGTGTGTGCATTTCTGATGGGTGTCATCAGCCATGGATCCAATGCGTAACCAGCATCCCCCACTAGGTGGCCATATGGGATGTCCCCCACTGTCAAATCTCTGGTACAGCTGTGTCATATACCAGATGTGGGAGTTGTGATAGCTTCCAGGGCTGCCAGGACAAACATTCATTATAATGCCCTGGGCATCGCACATGACCTGGCAGTTGATGGAGGGGAAGCCCTTATGGTTTATATAGACCCTACCCCGCTCGCTGGGTGGTGCTTTGATGTGTATGTGTGTGCAGTCTATAGCACCCACGACCTTAGAGTATTCTGCTATTTGGTGGAAGAGATGTATATTGCTGGTCAACGCCTTATGGGTGTTGAGGAAATACATGTGCTCACCGGCATGTACTGACATGGCATCCAGGAACTGGTGGAGTACCCTGGATGCTGATGCCTGTGAGATCCCCATGATATCCCCAGTTGGCCTTTTGGAAGGTACCTGTGGCTAGTATTCTTAAGCCTACACTTACCTTGGTATCCACTGTGATGGGTTCCCCTCTTTTGGTTCTGTGTGTGAGGCGAGGCCAGCACAGCTCAACAATTTGCTGTAGCATGTCCCTGTCCACCCTATAGCGCTCCACTATCTCCAGTTCATGTAGCCCCTGGTAGGTTACACTAGGTCTGCACACTCTTCTCCTTCTCCTCACTGTGGGTTGGTCATCAGCATTCTCATCCTCACCACCCTCAGCCTCTTCCACATATTGACGTATAAGAGCAACAGTATCCCCTATCATTTTGTTAGTTTTGTCAGCTAAAATTTCCCCATCTGTGTATACCAGTGGTGTAGAGTTTGTGGGAAAAACCAGAGTGAAAGGTGTTTGCATAGTTTATAGTAATGTGCTGGGCTGGGCTGCTGCCTGTGTAATTGGTTGATTCTGATACATTTCACCAGCCAGCTATGCTAGTTCTTGATTGCTTTCCTACTGCTGTTTTCCCTTCCTATTACCTTCCCATTTAAGCCCCGAGGTGCGCCGCACATACCCAGTGCTCAGATGTGAACAGAGCTGCTATTTCCTGTTTTCTTTTTTTTTTTTTTTTGTTTAAAACCTGGTGCGCGGCGCGCACACCAGTTTAGGCAATGTAAACACTGCTAGGCAGCCTCAGACACACACACCCTTCCTTAGCTGTGTGTAGCTAAGGGCAAACACGGTCACAGAGCTCCAATAAGCTTACAGCATGCATGACACTCCCCCTTATGAGGTCATCTACCTCTTATGCTTATACCATGGTGTTGCTGCACCTACACAGTTGGGTGCAAGCTAACAGTGAGGGGAAATCTGTGATTCAGTATCAGTCCCCTCATTTACATAAAACTGATGCTAATGCATGGTTACAACACTAACACTCAGCCTTCCCCCTTAACAACCACTATTCCATGGTATTGTTGTCTTATGCATGCCATTGACTATTATGGCATAATGCTGATTTTAGTTTAAAAGCTTATTTCCAATGTTTTTTTCTTATTTTTGGGCCGATCCCATTTGCTCACCGCTGCCCTACTCTTGAATGTCCAAAATCGGCCAAAAAAAAAAAACTTTTTTTTTATAATTTTGCAACTATTTACCATGCCAGTGGCCATATATTTGGCCATTGTCATCCCTACTACATTAAACACATGCTTTCTTTGGAGCTGTCATGCCTCCATTTTGTCATTTGCAGAAATGTATTCAGTTAGTAGCCGAATACATTTCTGCAGGTTACACCATTCCTGCACAGATGGCTGCCTGCTTCCTGGATTGTTAATTCACCTCATTTGCATGGTTTTCACCTGCAAATGGGGTAATTAGCATACAGGAGCTGTGTCCATGCAGGAATAGTATAGGAGGGCTCGTGCACATCCCGGGAGCTCATTCCTGGATCGCTCTTTGGCCATATTGCATGCAGCAGCTTTTGCACTATTCCTGCACAGCATGCAGAGCTTGTTGAATCCTGGGGGATGTCTTACCCCATAGTGCCTTTTTTAAACAATGCCAAACTGAAAGTACTTCTGACATAGCAAATCAAAACCAAGAAAATCTAAAGATATTACTGCTCAGTGCTAGGAGTCTAAACAAAAAACTCCACTCCCTAGAAGCTCTCTTTTCCCTAGAGAATGCTGACCTCTGTGTAGTTATTGAGACATTGTTTAAAGCTGCAGAGAGCACACCAAAAGTGCAGAGTTATAATGCCTGGTACACATTTAGGCCAGCTACTTCACAAGGAGGGACTAAAGGTGGATTTGTCTCTATTTACATCAAAAATAAATATACTTCAAGGTGGGTGAAACAGGGCAATGCACTTGAGCTGCTCCATGTTCAAATCACCATAGGTAAAATCCAATACCAGTTCCTTGCAAGCTATAGGTCCCCCTATATGACCCAGGAAACCCATACCCTGTATTTAAACTTATTAGAAACACTAACTATCCAGCCTATGCCATATTCATGGGTGACTTTAATTACCCCACTATTAGCTGGGACTTCTATATGACACCAAACGTGTAGGCACAGAGATTCCTGAATTTTGTAAACACAAACTCCCTGATAGTCAGTAAACCAACCAGGGATGCAATCATTGTGGACCTGGTCCTCACTAATATGGGCGACTGCTGCACACCCCCTACTGTAATGCTTTCCCTGGTAAGGTCAGACCACAGCATGATCTCCTTTCAAGTAAAAATAAAACCTGGACCCCCAGCTAAACCTGGATTATTCAGGAACTATTCTAAGACTATCCTCCTGCTATTAAGTGAGAACCTGGCAAAATTTCAAGCCCCCATAAACCCTGGGAACACTACTGCCTATGCAGATGTTTTCACAGAAGCCCTGTACAAGCTTGCTAATAGCTGCATAGAGGCAGATGTACCTACCAAGAAGAAGTACAGAACTATCTCAAAACACAAGCCACCCTGGTGGAATCAAAAAATCAATAGGCTGTATAACAGGAGGAAGAAAATCATGACAAAAAATAGGAGGTGCAGCACCCAGCAGGATAAAGGCACTTTCTTCAAACTAAACAAACAACTTAGAGAACAAATAAAGTTTACTAAGTCAAATTTGAGGTAGGTTTGGCCTCTCAGGCCAAGGACAACCACAATGTATTCTTTAGCTATGTCTGCACCCTCAAAGGCAATACACAATTGTGTGCAGGGCTCATTCTAAATGGAGCCACCTTTACTGAGCCAGAAGATATAGCAAACCTTCTGGCTGATAAATTCAGCTCCAATGTTATCCCTCTCTTCCCCTCAAACTTCCCTCGGGCAATATCATCAAATATAACTCCACCTACTATCACTAGAGAACAGGTCCTTAATGTTCGCTCTAAGACCAAGAACACTGCATCAGTGGGCCCAGACAATATCCCAGGATGCCTTCTAAATAGCATGAAACATGACCTAGCAGGGACTCTGGAATTACAATTTAACTGTAGCCTCCAAACAGGCATCGTGCCTCATGAATGGAGAAAGACAACAGTCATCCCTTTGCACTAGGGTGGGCCATCTACAGACCCTGGAAGCTACAGACCCATAAGTCTCACTAGTCTTTCTTGTAAAACCATGGAAAGAATTATCATGGAGATGATCGATAGCTATATAGTAAACCTCCAGACACTGGACCCAACCCAGTTTGGTATTGTAAAGGGCAGATCATGCCTAATTAAGCTGGTGGACTTCTTTGAGATGATGCAATGGATGAGGGAAAAATTGTTCACTCTACCTACCTTGACCTGGCCAAGGCATTTGACACAATACCCCACTCAGGCATTGTGGCCAAAGAGCGATCCAATGTCAGTGGTCTCTGGATGACTAAATTTGCAGATGATTCCAAATTAGAAGCTGCAATTGAACCACACACTGACACAAATGTTCTCCCAGAAAGGCCAACACAGACAAACAAGTGGTGTCAGAGCCGTGGACTAAAACTAAATGCCAAGAAATACACAATAGTATCCTTTGGGAAGTCATCCATGTCTGATAACAATCATATTGACAGCACACCCCTTAGAGTTGACCCAGTAGTCAGGGACTTAGGGACACACATAGATAGTAATCTAACCATTGACCATCATGTGTCTACAGTGGTGAGGAAATCATTCTATGTTGCTCAACTTATAAACAGAGGTATGGCATCCAAGTCATCTAATTCCAAAGAAGTCATTGTTCCACTGTATTTGGCATTCATCAGACATATCATTGAGTACAATGCCCCCTTAGGTGTGTACCTAACCAGGCATATCCAAAAATTGGAATGTCTACAGAGGTCCCTCACTAAAAGAATACAGGGAGTAAGTAAAATGTGTTATGCAAATTGCCTCAAGGTCCTATCCCTGTATTCTGTCTTCTACAGACTTTTGAGGGGAGATCTATGCTTGGCATACAGGGTATTGTCAGACCCCACAATGATTGACTTCTGCATATCCACAAAACAAACAGCACCAGAATTACCCATTCTAAAGACTTAAACTTTGCCTGTGATACAAATAGGACCTGCTAGAGAGATAGGTATGTATCCCAGAGACTACCCTGTCTATGGAATAGGCTCCCCATCCATGTAAAGCAGAGTTCCTCCCTAACTCAATTCAAGTGCAATTTGGACAACTGGATGGGAAACTGGAAATTCATCCCTGGTTTGGCACCTATGTCTCTAATGGACACAGGTAGCCTGTAAATGGTTCATCTCCCACCCCAGTGATTACACTTATCAAGAGTATCAGAATTTGTCAGAGATTTGGGATGCACGGGTAGGCTTAAAAAGGCCCTTGTGGTTGTTGGACTAGTAAACACCTATGAACCTATGAACCTATGAGATATAATGTGCATAATGTACTTGCCAATATACCAAAAGAAAGTGATTATGAATTCAGAACAGATATAACTGTCATAAGGAGGGTGCAGTAATTGAAACATTTCAGGCTAACATACAGTAAACAGAGTACACAGTTACTCACTATACAGTCAAAATAAATATACTCGGTAATCTTGTACATATCTTTTTTAATTAATCAACATTTATTTAGGAAAAATAGATTTTAAATCAATAGAAACCATTGACAATTGTACAACCATATTCTATTACTGAAGATTAAAACTCAAGAACTTGGCTTGGTACAAATATTAATGTAGAGTGACACACCTTCTCTAATGGAAACATGGAATCAATCAATTCATAAAACTAACGTATAGAGCCTATATGGTGAATTTCTAAAAAAAAAAAAAAAAAAAACTGCCATAATTAGTTACAAATATCAAGCATTACAAAATGTAAAACTTCCATGTAAAACTATGCAGTATGTAGTCTGGAACTTATTGCATTGCTATAAGTTCAGTTACATTACAAATAGGAGTAATTCCAAGGTATACATCTTCAAATCTACAGAAAAATATCAAAAGCTTTGTACTTACAAACTGTGCTAGATTTAACTTATGCCCACACAGAAATAGTTACAGACTGCGTAACACATGGGTGCATGTGGCAAAGTCCTGCGTGGGTGAACATGGCATAGCACTGCTGTCTTAACAGTTCTTCATTCTGTGTTTCAGGTCCCATCTAGGTTATCTCCTGCCTGGAGTCTGCATGTTGTTCCTATATATTTATGAATTTTCACTGGGGGCTGCAGTTTTTTGTTGTGTCTTGAAGACACGCAGACAGGTGTAACTAGGATCCTTCAAAATGATGGTGAGCGTGTGTGTGTGTGTGTGTGTGTGTGTGTGTGTGTGTGTGTGTGTGTGTGTGTGTGTGTGTGTGTGTGAGTTTTGTTTTGTTTGTGTATTATTTTATTTTGTATGTGGTAGGCTGTGAAGAAGATAATGTGCTTATCAGTAAATTAATTTGTATGTCAATGTTACATATGTACAAGCAGGAGAGGATGTTAGATATATCATTCATGTTATAAGTAACTTCACCACATCCTCAGTCCTCTCCAGCTCAGATTTCCTACCTTCTGCTGTTCCTGCATGGGTGCTGTCCTTATTGATATTTTTATCTGTGATACTTGTGTCTGACCATAGCTATCACACAACCCAGTCACATAAATAATAGAGACTAGCCAGGTGAGAGATTAGCCTATAATTTTAGTACAGGTTGAATATTACTGTAAAGGCTGAGCCAGCTAGATGTGTGCTCAGTCCATCACATGCACAACAGTACCTAGATATTCTACATTTCTCTGGGTTGTAGCCAGGGAGACAGATACATGTTTTTGCAGCAGTGCTATATATGCAGCAGCACTCTGTCATAACTAACTGCTTTCATACTGCAAAGGTGCTGTAGTCTGACACCAGTGCCTCTTAATTCAGGAGCATCTTGCTTAGCAAAATAAACGAAAAAAAAAAACTCCAAGCCACAACAGCAAACACAAGCTCAATGCGATATATTGTACTTTTATTTCAAAATAATAAAAACATAAGCACTTTCGTTTTGAAAAGACTTCATCATATAACAAATTGATCAAGGTGAACTACTTAAATGTGTTTAATTTAATCACATGATTGATGAGCCCTTTCCATTGCAGACACAAAAACGAACAAGTTAAAAAATTCTGTTTATAATCCCGGTAAAAAACATTAAATACAGCTGTTGCTAAATTCATATATTACTAATGCTAAAAAAATTAAAAGTAGTGCAATAAATAAAAATTCAAAATCTTAAAGAACATTAAATAAATTGAATACTCTGTTCATTATTCAAATTACATAGACCGATCAGTGAGACAGACCTTTTATTTTCAATAGGCTAACAATAGAGGTGTGTTCGTTGAGCCCTGACCAATTAGAAGCATTACATTGTAGCTGCAATTGCACATTTTCATATCCAGATGCTTTTGTTTCTTTGGTTCTGCTTTTTTGTACTGATTAATTTTGCTTGCTCCTTTCTCTACCTGTTTCTCGTTATTTGGGGGACTCGTTGTTCCATCATGCTGTGACATAACCTGTGATAGACTTTCTACACTAAATCCATCACTTTCCAGGTATTTCATAACTTCAGCTTCTTTTTGTTCAGCTTCTACTTTATTAATCTTCTGTTCTACTTTCCCTTTTGTGATCTTATTTTTTGTATTATGAAATTTTCCATATCTGGGTGCCTTTGCCTGTATTTCTCTTCAAATATCTTTGCAGCTGGTTTTTTGGTATTGATTTACTTGGCTTTCTCCTTTGCATAAATATTACACCATATCAGATCTCTCTTTCTTTCCCATGTCCATGTTTCTTTTTTATATCTTTCAAAAATCTCTAAGCTTTGTTATTTATACATTTTCGCACTTCAACAGTTGCTTCTTTTTCCAAACAGATCAGAGTTTCTTGGTCTATATAATGTTTTCATGAATATGTTATAATAATGAAAAGCAAATTTGCATTTGAAGCTTTTGACAGTTTTTTCTTGTGCAAGTATTTTTTTTTTCTCTAATTTCTCTCTTAATCTTTTTGAATATCTTCTGTCTGGAAATTCTGGGCTTGTTGCATTATAGTAACAATATATAGCTTTGTTCTTATCCTCAGTAGTCCATTCTATCATCTTTATGGTTCTTTTTTGGCTTGTTAGTTTTTTGTGATTTTTGTAGACTACTATCTTCCCAAGCCTGACCTAACCCCATTGTAGGAATATATGTTTGACTTGAAAATTCTAGATTTTTTTCCAGTCCTGACACCAGTGCACCTACCAGGATAGAGGGCTTTTTTTATCCTGAGACTTGTGCACCCAGCAGTCTTTTTTTATTTTTTTAACCTTCTTCTGGCCATAATATATGCTATTATTGCTATGTAATCTATATATCAGTATTATCTTGGTGATATTTTGTAAAAACAGGAGCCACCTCATGAAGGTACTCACCAAGACTTGAGGATGAATTAAATTCCAGCAGTACTACTCCCCTTTGCTTGCTAATTTTATCATCTTTCCATGCTGTATGAATGTAGTCATTAAAATGGAGTTTATTAATTGCAGCTTCAACACTGTTTAGCTTCAGGAAATTAACATGTTCCAGTTTGTTAGTGATAAGATTTTTTGAAAGTCTGATAATAGTGATCTGTGAGGAAATGCATACTGTTGCGTCTTTATCTTATTATGTTCAGAGTTGTAATTGATTTGATTTCTATTAAATGAGCCCAGTTACAGCTAATTCTACATTTTCTCTTCATGTAGAAATAAACAGTTTTGAGATGACCTTGCTTCTTACAGTGTTGGAAATAATTGGTTATTACTCAGATACAGGTATATAGGACACATGATATCATTCCTATTGACATGATTTCATCTAATTTATTCATTCTAAAATATTTCAGAGTTCAGCAATATTTGTCTTGGTATACATTGAAAAATACCACAGCAGGCAGAGCAATAATTTGATCTAATAATTATTTTTCTTTACATTTCAACTACTACCCCTGTTATTTTCACTGTATTTCCAAATATGTACTTTATTTCTGAATATTAAAAGTGTATCTGGTGTGTTGCCAAAGGTCCAAGATGATGTGTCCATTGGTAGGTGTTAAAGGTCATTCTTTAATCTTAGCAGCCATCTTAGCTTAGTTTTTCACAAAGAATGTTGATTGTAAAGTGAGAATATGTAGTAAATGATGGTAAAACAACCAAAACAAAAATCAATGGGTTTACAATATGTCATACTAATCATTTTAATCCCTTACAGTTTATCATACTCTTAAACAGATTTTTTACATGTATTTGTTGCCAATGAAAGTAGATACCATCTGAAATACAATAGAGGTGGAGTCAATGACTAAAATTCTTGTGTAGAGCCATTGATATAGGACTTGAATGACTCTGATAAAAAGGTGGAGGGGGGGCTAATATTGCTCAGAACCTTCCATAAGTGTCATCAGCTGCTGGTACCAAATGTCTTTTTGAAGTCTAGAAGAATTGATTACCATGGTGGGTTCAGGTACACCCTCAGACCTTGCATATACATAGTCAAAGTTCTGATATGGGCCACCCTAAATCTACCTATGATGAAACCAGCTTGACCTGCAAAACTCAGTGAAGTGAGAATAGTTTCAATTTGGGTAGCTAGTACCTGAATATGTAGCTTGACATCCAGGTGTAAAAAGGAGATTAATCTGTAACTTTGCAGCTTGGAAGCATCCTTCTGCAGTTTTGGGAACACCGTGATGGCAAAGAGTGAAAAGTCAATGAATGAATCTCTATAAGTATAGAACTCATGCAAATGCTTCAGAGGGAGAACCAGGTAGTGCTTCAGTATTTTATACAATTCAGCATGGAGGACCTTGGGGCCCAGGGCTTTACTAAAGGGGAGTCTTGAAATAGCTGCATATATTTCAAATTCTACAACTGGCTCTTCCAGTTTCCCCACTTGTTCATCAGGTAATTCTGGGAGTTCTGCCGGATGTAAAAGGCAGCTAAGCTGTAGTCCCCAAGCATTCTCATATATTTCTACATCTTGACAGGGGTCAATTTAATATTTCACAAATTTCACACAAATATCTTCAGCCTTTATACATAAAACATAGTTGAACAGTTATGGAGAAATTATAGTTACAATCAGCTAGGGTTCATAGCTAGTGTCATCATTACCCAAGCTAGTTACATGGTCCCAGTTGAGACAGGAAACTACAGGACAAAAAGATATAAAGACCTTCAAGGTCTCCCCCAAGATGTAGCAGCCTAGCTTTCCATACCCTGGACACCATGACAAATAGATGACCATGCCAGTATTGTTCCACCCTACCCTTACTCATGCAGTTATTATGGCTGTCTTTGCTGATTAGGCATATACTTCTGCCTCCAGTGTGAGCCGAGCCTGGGAATTGTGTCAGATAATGTATCTCATTACCTCAGGAGTGGATGTGCCCACAGCAGACATGTCCTGCTGTGCATAGGCTGAGAGTATTGGCATGTGTGATGGGGTCATTGTCACTGGCATTCCAAATGACTGGGAAGAGTGTTTAGCTTTTGGTGCCAGGTGCATGCCTCTGATACCTATGACTGGATTAATGTGGATAGCAACCATAACACAGCATACAATGACCAGGTTGGGTCATATATTTTATCACACAGCCTATCCAGGCCATTGGCAACACTCCTCTAGGTCTGTACAATAGCAGTCTGCAATCAGATGTTATCACTATACCTTCTAGCAGACTGCAGCCTAACCACAAAGGTTAAACAATGTAATGTGATAGCAAGTAGTCCAGGCACATGATGCGACTGCACATGCATGGTGTCCTGCAACAACTCTGTATGTTATTCCAGAAATGTGGTAGCTGCAATTACACTGTGTCACTTGATAGGGATGATGCTGCTATGAGTGCACTATAGCAGGGCTGTTCCTATGGAGCTGAGGTGCTGCAACAACACCCATTTGAATGACATCATGATATGGCTATGATTAGGGATGTAATGGTGTCCTATATAGTACCTGTAGGAGAATATAGCTTTTCACTGTCATAATATCCATGTCCGAACACCCATATATACTATAGTAACCAACATATCTACCTGATCTGGTAGAATATAATCAGAAGACACAGAGGGAAATTCACCCGCATAAAATGGCACTCAGCCTTGCATACATATATCAGAAAACCACTTGGGCAGATATGTGACCACGGCCTCCTGACATAAAACATGCACACAGAGTAAATGCTAATACCCATAAAAGTCATAACTGAGGATAATTTAAGTGAAAGTTTAACTTAGTTTTGCTGTCATTCTTTTTCTGACCATGAAGTTGTGCTTCCCATCCACCATACATGCTTATTCATTCTCCCTTGGTGAGGCCTCTATGGCTCATTTATCCCTTGGGATGTAGAATGAGTGGACTGGGAACAAGGATATCATCTGTAAGAAGGATCGGGCTTTTGGATTTAGTCCTTATTGCCTCCCCATCTCACTGTGCATACAGCAGGGTGTACAATGACATCAGTGAGTTGGTATCGGTCACGTCTGCAAGTGTCTTAACTCCATAAGACTGACCTGCTGACCTTGAAGCCAGCACTCCACAGTATTCTCTGGTCTTCAGCAGGAACTGTAACATATAACCATGTACCCTAGGAATGTTATTTTTTTTTAATTAGCTCTCTTTTCACTATGCCAGCTTCAGTAGGTACCAAGCTGCTAATCAAATTGGGTCTCCTGGATCATGGACAGGTTGTTATCATTTTATATCATCAGAAATGATAACACAAGTGAATATGTACTGAAACATTAAAATGTTGAAAACATAGTGGTCATTGATATCAGTTTATCAGCATTCTTAATTGTGCATTTTCATCCTAGATGGCTATGCATTTTACTTGTATTATTATTGCATGTTAATCAAAAATCAGCTGTATTTTTTCAAAGGTAGGTACAATCATTGACAGGGAGATGGCTAAATCATTGGGAGGGTCACCAGTAATTAAGGTGGTTCATAGGTTCATAGGTTGGTACTAGGCTATCAGCCCTAGAACCTATACAAGCCTAGCCATAACAATTCCCTGGCTATTTCTTCCCACACTATTTACTTCCCTGGACCCCTGTCTAGCAGGGCGACTGACGTGATCCCCGGGGTGAATTTTCTTTCTCCCATCCAATCGTCAAGGTTCCTTTTGAAGAGGACCAAAGAGGCACTCTGCTTGACATGTATGGGCAATCTATTCCAGAGTCTGGGGAGTCTCTGGGTCTGGAACCTATCACTCCAGCATGTTTTGTTTATTGTGATGACAAGGTTTAGATCCCTGGAGCGTGTGGCTCTGAGGGATTGGGATTTCTTTAAGTGTAGCATGTCCAACAGCTCTGGTTTGACATGGCCTTGTATGTTAAGCAAAGATTGCCTCTAAGTAGACGATATGCGACAGACTATAGCTGGAGTTTTTTAAGGCGGTCAGCGTAGGGCATCTGCTTTAGGCCTGTGATTGTTTTAGTGAGGTATTTCTGTGGCCTTTCCAGTTGTTGCAGATGTCTTGAGAGGTACATACCAAATGGGGCATTGTATTCTATAATGGGTCTAATGAGGGATGAGTACAGTGGGACAATGACCTCCTTTTTTTCTGGATGAAAAGCCCTTAGTGATGAGGTGTGCCACATAGAAGGATTTCCTGACTGTTGTGGCGATGTGGTTATCGAAGGTGAGACCAATGTCCACCTGTGTCCCTAAGTCTCTTATCAAACTTTCGGTGTTTAGTGTACATCCACCTATATGGTAATTCACGGATACATGTTTTTTCCCCAAAGGGGATAACTATACATTTCTTGGCATTGAGCTTGAGCCCATGGCTCTGGCACCAAGCATCTGTTTCTGTAAGACCCTTTTGTAGAGTATCCACATCATTTGGGGATTCAATAATGGCTCCCAGTTTGCAGTCATCTACAAACTTTGTTATCCAGAGTCCCTTAGTGTTGGCCTGTACTTCAGAGAAGTAGATGCCAAACAAGAGTGGTCCCAGGACTGAACCAGAAGTAGATGCCAAACAATAGCGGTCCCAGGACTGAACCCTGAGGTACTCCACTTGTCACTTGTCTGGAGCTGGATTTGGAGTTGGCTACTTTTACAGTGTGGGTTCTATCAGTAAGCCAGTTAGCAACCCATTGGGTAACGTAGGGATTAATGCCCAGCTTAATAAGTTTATCTATGATTCCAGAGTGGGGGATGGTGTCAAAGGCCTTGGCAAGGTCTAGATAGGCTGTGTGGACCACCTTACCCTTGTCCATGGCTCTGGAGACTGATTCGAAAAAGTCAATCAAGTTCAGGAGACAAGATCGGCCCTTCACGAACCCAAACTGGGTGGGGTCCAGTGTTTGAAGGTTGCCAATGTCTTTGTTTATAAGTTGCATGATAATACATTCCATAGCCTTGCAGATAAGACTTGTCAGACTGATGGGACAGTAGTTTCTGGGATCCAAGGTGGATCCCCCCTTGTAGAGTGGGATAACTGTAGCTGTGCGCCACTCAGTGGGCATGAAACCTGAGGTGAGGCTATGCTTAAACATGACACTTAGGTGAGGTGCCAGTTCATATTGTAGTTTATGTAGTACACAGCACGGGATGTCATCTGGTCCCATGGATGCTGTATTCTTAGCTTTGGAGAGTGCGTTTTTTACCTGTCTGGCCGTTATTACTGGAATTTGGCAATCTTCCATTATTGAGATGGGCCATTTAGGGGGTAAGAGGGGGGTGAAGTTGGCACTGAATCGATCTGCCAGGATATTGGCAATATCCTTGGGATCAGTATATTTAATGCCATTCTGTTTTAGCTCAGAGCAGATCTGAGCATTGCCATTTAGATTCTTGACATAGTTATAGAATGCCTTGTTGTTATCTTTGGAATCTTTGGCAATTTTATTTTCGTAACTAGCTTTGGAGGATTTTATGAGGGATCTCAGTTTCTTACTGAGGCTGGTAAGGAAGTTTTTGCATCCTGGGATTTTCCTCTTTTCTGCAACAGTTTCTTCCTTTTGTTGTAAAGTTTGTTTATGGCAGGGGACCACCAGATTGGCTTCTTTTTGGATGGGAGCATCTTGGTTCTATTTGGGATGGCACGATTTATGCATGAGTGGATGTGCTCGTACAGTGCCTTAGTGTAGGATTCAGCAGTTGAACTTTCAGCTCCCGTCTGCATGGGTGTCATGAAGTTTGTCACTTCTGACTTGAGTAGCATGAAGTTGGCTTTGGAGAAGTCTTTTATGGAGGTTTCCTTACTGGGGGGTGGGATGTGGATGTTAAGGGTGATTAGCTTATGGTCAGACGTGACTAACGAGGGTGACCATAGGTGTGGAGCATCGATTTCCCATGTTGGTAATGACCAGGTCTAGGATATTGGAGCCCCTGGTGGGACTATGGATTGGTTGATCCAGGGCGTTGGAATTTATGAATTCCAAGAACCGTTGGGCAAAGGTGTTGGTACATGAGTAGCTTTCCCAGTTAATGGCAGGGTAGTTAAAATCACCCAGTATTAGGGTGTTTGGTTCTATCTTAATATTTTCCAGTATGTTTAGAAAGGTGTAGTGAGAATCTTGGGGTATGGTGGGGGATCTGTAGCAAGCTACAATTTGGATTGCAGTCTTACCTAGTGTTAGTTGCACCTGGAGAATTTCAGACACATTGTGTTGGGCAACTAGCCTGGTGGTGTGAATATCCTTGGTGAATATTGACACTCCTCCACCATTAGTGTTTCGGTCCTGCTTTGGTGGCCAAAAAGTGTGGTAAGAGTTGTAGCGTGGTATTGCAGGGGTGCTCTCTGGAGCCTTGAACCAGGTCTCAGTTACTGCACAGATATCGATGTTCTCCATTTTTAGGAGTGCCTCGAGAGAGAGTGCATTTTGAGGTTTAGACTTCTAGCATTGAGTAGCATTACCTTCAGATTTTGCATGCTTGTACCTGTTACAGTGGTGGTTTTGGTCTTTGAACTTTGCCTCAAAAAGGCGGCAAGAGCCTTAGCCAGTAACCTGAATCCCAGAGGCAACAGGTGCAGACCATCTCTGGCAAAGCATCGTGGTCTTTCAATCATGGTAGGTGGTTTTATGGGTCATAGTTAGAGTGGAAGAAATAGACAGAGACAGGATTATATACTTTTTATGGCAAGAAGGAGGGAAAGCTGTATGGAATTTTATGAGGAAGTGAAGATGTAAGATTTAAATGTTTTCAGAGGATGAAAGAGCAATATAAGCTGACATGGAGGGGTGATTGAAATATAAAACTTTTAAAAGTGTTTTTTGGAAAGCTGCATGGTTAGAGAAAAAAAGGAGCATATGTAAACTATATAAAGAATAAAGATTTTAGTGGAAGGGACATTGATTAAGGGTGTGTTTTTTATTTCATTTTACTTAGAATTTATTAACTGGGACAAGGCTCTGGTCTATCTGTACCCTGTTCAGGCCTGTCCAGAAAAAAATTCAAAATTATTGGATTGAGACAACAGAGACAACATTACAGGGATAGCTACAGTAAATAACAGGAGGCAGGACTGTATACTTTGTACATTATCATACAATGATGCAGGGGAGTAGTACATACGCTATTTAGTTAGGACAGGAGGAGAACAGAAGGAAAATGACAGGAAAGCATAAGAAAACAAAGAGGTACTGTAGGAAGAAAGAGGGGCAAAGCAAAGAGCTGAGGGTTCAAAAGTCATGGAGGAGATGGAGCGAAGTCTGAGTAGAAGTTGAGGCAGAGTGGTGAATAAGAGGATTAAGGTTATGGAAAGGATGAAATAGTTATGACATTTAGCTAGGTTAGTTAAATGCTTTTTAAGTTGTGAACAAAGCTTGGGAAAGACTGAATGATTTTTGTGCAATGGAAGGGATTCCCAGAGTCAGGAGTCAATTAGTGAGAATGCACAAATGAATGAGTTACAGCTGAATCGGAGGGAGGACTGTTCATAGGAAGATACAGAGGGTGTTATCTGAGAAGTTGCAGTGTACAGGTAAGATAGGCATTTTTGCACAAAAGAGTGCTACACAGGTGGCATTGTATAACTGTTAGGCTAAAACAATAAAGGAGATTGAGATTTGGATGCATACTGGAGGAGTGGTCAGAAAGGAGTGGATAATTCACATGTGGAAGGAGCACTTAGATGTGGTAAACTTGCAGAATAGTGGGATTTTGGACAGAATATGTCAGTTATTGAGAAGTGTTATCTTCTCACTCCAGAAAATGCATTTTTACACAAGATAATAGTCTTGCTTTGTGTTTGGTATGGATAAAGATGGAAAAGATAGGATTTGAGAGGAAAGAGTCAAATTAATGATTATTGAGGGTTGCTAAAATGAGAGACTGTAGAAATCTGAGGCTAGAAGTTGTGGAGATATGAGAAATTAAGTATGTTTAATTGGAGAGGATGTTAATTACTGGAGCAGGTGAGGAAAGCTAGGTAGCAGATCTTACAGATTGCGCTGAGATTTTGACTGCAGAGTTTTGGCACAGGGTATGTGTCAACACTGACTAGTGATGTGGTAGAGATCAGAATATGGGGTTTAAGTTTAAGAGGCTGATGGCCAGGGACCAGGAGTACATTAATATAGAGGACAGAATGGTTATATATAAGAAGGAGTGGTTGAAACTGGCATAAGTCAGTAAACTACTAATTAAATTTTGACAGGCCACTACATGAAAATGCAACAAGCAGTAGCTGCCATCAGTATACAGTCACCATTTACTGAAATATGGTTTTGGAGCTGTAGTAATTTCAGTGCAGTGCTGGAAAGAAACATGGTTACATAATGGAATGTTAAATGTTGATTGTTTAACTTATTGTTTTTTTTTTATCAGTTATATATTATAGATAGGAGTTGACTATTAGTAAATACATGTTGACACACCTTTGGGACTGCACATATATGCAATTATTTTTTTCCTTTGGAAAATGAATACAAATTATTTACAATAACAATTTCCTAGACTGTTCCTGTTTTATCACAACAAATTTCTCCCACTTATATCTCTAATGCAAATCACACTAACAGCACTAAAGAACTAAAGAAATCTCTAGATGCATGATATATGGTCATGGTTTCCAAATGGTGGTGAATCATCAAAACCAATAGTTAGAGCACCTCTTGGTGATGGCAGCTACCAACTAGCAGTGTAGTTCTCAGCAGCAGCATGCTTTTTGTTTCAGAGTATAAGTCTTCCTTGTTAAAAGCCTAGCTAAGAAAATGATCAAAATTAGTCCTGAAGAAGCCATTTGCAATTTTGTAAATCGTGAGTGATGACGCTGTTTCAGCACCAGGGTGATATGTGTTAAGTAGTACATTATCCATGTTGTATGAGAATGTAATAAATAAAGTAGCTGCTCCCAAATAATGTAAGGTATAATCCTGACATTAAATTGCACTTAAAGCTATATCAAAGCAGTGCAACACAGGACCCTTATGGCCACTCATGCCCCAGCTGTTCAAAATCAAGGAACTCACAGACAGGATCTGTTTCCCCATCTACTGAGCAGCTGCTCAAACTTGAATGTGAATTCAAAGATGCAGCTGCCACAGTGGTTAAAGGCAATGAACTTCTGCTTGTAGAACTGGTATGTGGGGAAGGTAAACAGGAATGGGGGGGGCTTTATGGTTAGGGAAGAGGGATTTTAGGTTTAGGAAGTGATTTGGAGTTGGCTCCTAGTTGGGGTTATGAAGGGAACTGGGGTTTTAGGATTTGGGAGGGATAAGGCATTGCCTGAGAGTTAGGATTAGGGATGGGAAGGGATTTCAGGTTTAGGGAGTTGTTTCTAGGGTTAGGGTCAGGGTTCTGGGAGGGATAGTTTAGTTAGCTTAGTGGTAATGCACAGGAATCAGGCTGGTTGGAACTAGAGTACTTGTCCATTAGAGCAAATAGCAGCAAGGGAGGGTGTCTAGAGAAAATGTAGTAGACCTGAACAAAACTAGCTACAAAATTAAGATGTCAAATTGGCAGCATAACAGCTTTACTCATGCACTAACCTAGCGGCCACCAGTAGCAATCCATAATAGTGACAGTAAAAATGTTGCATTTATCAACAAAAAATATGCCTCATGATGGACCTATCACCAAAAATATACCTCATGGTGGACAGTCAGTCACTGATCAATGAATGGATACATATTTCGTAACAGTTTACAAAAAATGTTCATGTATTATATTGTATTACTTTGCAAAAACATTAAGATTAAAAATTACATGAGTCCACTCAGAATCTGTCATCCCCTAGCATCAACAGACAAATTGTGAAGCTCATTTATTGATTAAAATCAGTCTGGTGCCGACAATGAAACACATTCGTCCTTGTGCAGAAGAAAAAGAGTTAGAATATAAAGAATCAAATAATTGTCTCAAACAATGCTGCAAGTGAAAAAAAAAAAACACTGTATAGCAATTTGTGTACAAACACTACACTCTACACCTTTTCCTGTCATATCAATTTGCAGAAGAGTTCCCTCCTGTTTGGCCAAATCCCTGCTGTATATGAAGGAACAAGGCTGACTTCAGATCAGGGAAGGTATCTAATGTACTTCTCTTTCCCTAGCTAACATGCTGTATTTAATTTTATTAACACATACATACAAAACATTAGCAAACTAAAATTGCACTGAACTTCACAAAAGTAAATAAACAACATCCTTACATCAAAAGAAAATACAAATAATAGCTTTTCTTGCATAGCCCCACATCTCCAGACTTAAATATACTGACTCCATTGACTCCATGGTGATACCAAATTGAAGAAGAGTAGACTCCAGTGAAGGTTTTCTCAGGTAGACAGTAAATGTTGGAGGTATGAAGAGGAAGAAAGAGATAATTACAAACATATTTTCTGGGAGTGTGGTGAGTTGGCAGACTTTAAGGATTCCCTGCAAGATGCACTGTCAGAGATGCTGGGTGGGCAGATTGGCCTGCTGAGGGAGATGATTTTTCTGAGCTATGATACAGAATCAGAGCTGCCTAAAGCCTTGCTGTGTCTAATAATGGTGGCTGCCAAAAAAGCAATTACTAGAAAATGGAAATCAGAATCTAAACCAACTATACTGGAAGTAGTGAATATAGTAACAGAGATAAAACAACTGGAACTGAGATCTTTAGAAAAGGGAGGGAGCAAACTACATAGGAAAAAATGGGAGTTGTGGGAACAATACATTCAAGGGAGAAATGAGATCTAAAAGACAACATGACTTAAATGAGCTATGTAATGTTTGAGTGAAAAATATTGGATAGATTATAAGTGATATATAATGTTTAAAAAAACAAAGGAAGTCCATGCCTATGAGAGCACAAATGCTCCAACCAAACCCAAAGATTTTAGGCACACAGAAAACTGCAGAATATGTACAAACAAAAATGTTTCTTTAATAGTCCAGTTATAAAAATCACTATAAAACAATATATAATGTTTGCAACTGGGAGAGTGTCAGTATGGTTTGTGATGTAAAATGCTTGTGAGTAGGATTGTGTTGCTGTGGCTTGTTTTCATTTATATAAATGTTTGATTGCCTATGTAGTAAGTGATGGTTTAATGAAGTTGTTTCTTGTTTAAA
This sequence comes from Protopterus annectens, assembly GCF_019279795.1. Classification (NCBI taxonomy): domain Eukaryota; kingdom Metazoa; phylum Chordata; order Ceratodontiformes; family Protopteridae; genus Protopterus; species Protopterus annectens. Next base: position 1,069,786,760 of record NC_056747.1, on the reverse strand, counting down.
AATGCAGGAATTGAATCATTTATGTAATATTGCTTAGGTTATATGATATATAGCAATACATGTGAAGTATAATGTTTGTTATGTAAATATAGTTTGACTACTTTTACAAGAATCTAAATTTGCTTATGTCACAAGTGATAATTCAATAAAGGTGTCTAAAAAACAAGAAATCACTACATGTGCATACTTAAAAACAGCAATAATTATCCACAACGCACATACTCACTGTGACAAATCAAAATGCTGCCAGCCCAGCTAGCTGGAATTTTGTAAATAATTATATGTCACCTGAAAATATTAATATGATTTATATAGAAATGTGACACTGCCAGCCCAGCTGAAATGTAACACTGCCAGCCCAGCTATCTGGAATTTTGTAATTAATCATATGTTATTTGTAAATATTAATATGATCCATAGTCTTGTTTTACAAATCTAAGAGGACTGTATGCTATGTATATATTAAACTATTGGAGCAGAAGTGTGCGTTGAATGGTATGTTGTTTACTGAGCTTCAAAATGCAACCACTGTGTACCCTGCTGGAAAGGAGCAGAAATGTCCATAAACTATATACCTGTGCACATGTGTGTTTTATGGTAGAAGTTGTAATATACAGAGTTAACTTGCAAAACTTCAAAAAATAAGTTGAAATTGTTTACAACTGTGCTATAAAAGTTAATTAATGGAAAGAGACAGGATGTCTAGAGCTAGGAGTTTCTTTCTATTGTCTTGAAACAGAAATAATTACTTGGTTTAAAATGAACTGTTTAACTGTGTTACAATTTCCAGTTCTAGGCAAACTTCTGAGAGATACGTACCTCTGACACAGAGGTGCTAAATTTTAACTTTCTGTTAGCCTGTGAACTGAAGGCAGGTGACAAAGAGTGATGTCATCCTGGCTAACTCAGCAGTAATGTGTATTATTAATTTAAGAACTATTTCAGAAAGTGATTTCGCGCATTTTGTATTTGTCTTTGGACCTGGAAGCATCCTCTCATCAGCACATGCCTTGGTAATAGTAAGTAACCAGGGTACAGTAATCTCTCTTAGATATAGATAGGAATGTAGTAAAGATTAGTTTAGATGTTTTCTGTATTTATTTGAGACTGTCCTGCAATGTTGTTTTAAAATAGTTCCTGTGATTTTGAACCACATAGTCACTGTGCTGAGTTATTAAGTATTGTCTTGTTCTTTTATTACTTATTATTAAATATATTTAAACCTTTTATTTGTGGCTGGTCTGTTTAGAGGTATTTAAGCTCTTAGAGTACTTGCATATGTATTTAGTGACACTGTATAGGCCACTCCAATAACCTTGAAAGTCTTGGTCACACTTACTATTTGGATAATAGTAGCGTCACGCAGTAGGATTGGTCACCCTTTGAAAAGGGCCTTATAGTAGCTGATAAAAAGCTGGCTGGTGGCAGTAATAAATACCTCTTAGTCTGGATAGAAGAGGGCATAGCTAGTACACCTGTGCCAGCCTTCTTCAGGAGTGTCTGTGTGTTTGTATATAAGTCAAATCTCAAAGTGTGTGTGTGTTTGTGTGTGTTTGTGTGTGTGTGTGTGTGTGTGTGTGTGTGTGTGTGTGTGTGTGTGTGTGTGTGTGTGTCAGCTGCTTGGAGAGGGACATGAAGCACTGGTTGGACAGAGAAGATGCTGGAGGTTTTAGCTTGATCACTCTGCTGAGATCTTAACCCTATCGCTGTGCCAGTGGGAGTCTTATTGGGGATCTGGAGAAAAGGGCAGAAGCCAGCCCCAGACTGACTGTGATCTCTGTGTACTCTTATGGGAAATTGTACTTTACTGTGTGTGTAATTGTCATCCTCCACAAAAATGCATGTCTCTCACTGGTGCTAGTGGTGAGGATTGAGGCTCCTTGATTACTGGGCCAGTGCAGGGATGTCACATATTAATTGGTGGCAGTGGTGGGATATCCACATCACATATTACTTGTTTGGCAGTAGTGGGATAGCTACATCACATATTAATTGGTTGATAGTGGTGAGTTAGCCCCCTCACATATTAATTGGCTTGTAGTGGTTTGGATATTGAATACCTGTAGCCTGTGTACAGTGGTCACTGAAGGTGTTTGTACTCTCAATCAGTCATGCAGTGAACATTCAGAGTTCATATCACAATTGTTTTATTTTTTGTTGTTAGCTTAGTTTGTCAGGGAGAGCAGACAAGCATGTCAGCAGAGGAGTATGGCAAGTTGACAAGGAGCCAGTTGGCTGAGATGTACAAGGCTAAAGGACTGGTACATTCCAACCTGACTAAAGCAGACATGAGTAGTAGTATGCAGGCTGACAGTGAGTCACAGCTGCATCACAGAATAGAAACCAGGAGGGCAATCAGACTGGCCGTGGAGATGTACAACTCTCAGAGAATGCTCAACCTTTCCACAGAGGACTTAAAAATTCATCTGGAGTTAAAGAGACTTGAGTTGGAGGCCAATCATTTGGAAATAGAAGCAGCATAGAGACTGAGGTGTCCTGAGGCTGAGAAAAATGAGAAACTGCAATGCCCGGAAGCTGAGGAAAAGTACAGGCAGAGGCAACATAAAAAGGAGATGCTGACTCTTCTCCAGAGTCATGGAGGTAATGGGGAAGGGAGTAACTGAACCCCAGAAGCAACAAAGGTCAGTAAATGTCTTCCATAATTTACAGAGGAGGATAATGTTGATAGTTTCATTCATATGTTTGAGAGGGTATGTAAACAGTATAATGTTGACCAAGGGCTCTGGGTATGGTTCCTGACCCCCTTACCCGATGGTAAAGATGTAATTGTTCTTTCCAATCTGTTTGACAATGATTGTTTAAATTATAATGTTATAAAGAACTGTTTGCTAGAATGTTTTAAGTTAACACCTGAATCTTGCAGAAAAAAAGTTTTGTGAACATAGACACAAGGCAGATGAAAGTTTCTGTGAATATGTTGCTGAACTAAGCACTTATTTTCTTAGGTGCGTGAATGGATGTCAGGTCACCACTTTTGTAGGGCTGGCAGACATTTTGTTGAGGGAACAAGCCCTTAGCACATTGCCTGAGGACATGAGATTCTAGTTAGCTGATAGACAATGCAATACTGTAGATGAGTTGGGGTAGAAGGGAGACCTATACCTAGCAAGCAGGGCTTCACTGCTTAGGGAAGGGACACCCCATGCTGCTCTTGGGTCTAAGGGAACCCATGGTGAGCAGCCCAGACTGCCCCAATAGAGTCTACCAGTAGCAGGGGAAGCCACTACTCCAGGTACACATCAAGGACCAAGGGTTAAATGTTTCAAATGCAACCAGTGGGGCCATGTAGCATATAGATGTCCACAGAAACAAGGTGGAGGAGCCAGTAAGTGGGAATGACAGAATGCCAACAGTAGGTTATCTCAAGGCAACAAAGATACCAAACTTCCATAAAAGCATAGATCCTATCTTAGTGAATGGGAAGAGGCAATGGCTAAGAGAGACACAGCGTCTGACCTAACCATTGTGAAGCCTGCAATGGTTACAAAGGAGCACTACTTGCTTGAGCAGTCTACTCCAGGCAGAGCTTTAGGAGGGAACCCATTACAAATACCTTTGGTCAGGGTTCACCTTGACTGGGAGGCTGGAAAAAGAAGCCAGCACGTAGGTGTGCTTGAGGATATTCTCTGCAGATGTCCTGATAGAGAATGATTTTGATAATGCAGTACCATGTGTGCTTGCAGTTACACGCAGTCAAGCTTGGAGACAAGCATGTGAGTCTGGTAGCCTGGGAGAGACCCAGACAGACCACACACTTGCAACCAGGACTGGTGAGGTGGTTACATCAGGGAGGGAGCTACCCTGTAGCAGTAAGACTGAAGGTGAGCCACAGCTGCTTGTGGATACTGATGTTCCCTTGGACAGAATAACTGCAAGGGTATAGGTGAGCAGTAGTACCCAGGCTGACAGTGAGGCAGTGCTGTCAAAGGATGCCAGACTTCCTGTGGAAGGGGAGCTGGGAAGGGTTAGAAAGATAGAGTTGAGACAGGGTCAGCTCTCAGACCCTACATTACATGGGCTGACAGAGGTAGCTAGTGGGGCACCTGATTCTCAAGGGAAGGGAGAATCTGTATATTGGGATAAAGGGTTAATGTATAGAAAGTGGACCCCTAAGGGAGGACTAGAGGGTGACAGAATAAGCAGTTGGTAGTGCCCAGAGCCTACCATTTGGAACTTCTAGCCATAGCCCATGATATTCCATTTGCAGTCCATGTCGGCATAAAACATACAAAGAGATGTATTATGCAGAACATTTATTGGCCTGGGATTTCCAAATATATAACACGGTACTGCAGGACCTGTGAGCAGTACCAAAAGGTAGGAAAGGCAGGAGACAAGGTGAAAGCTCCTTTGATGCCTTTGCCTGTGATTGATTGCCATTTCAGAGGGTAGCTATGGATATTGTGGGGCTTCTGACTACCCCAAGTTACACAGGAAAAAGTATATCCTAGTGGTAGTAGATTATGCTGCCAGATACCCTGAGGCAGTGGCTCTGTCCTCCATTGAGGCAGAAAAGGTGGCAAATGCTTTGTTAGAGATTTTCGGCATGGTAGGTTTCCCAAAGGAAGTACTGACTGACAGAGGTGCCAATTTCATGTCAGACCTGCTGGCTTGTCTGTGGAAGTACCGTGGGGTGAAGCAACTAAAGACCACCCCTAACATCCCCAGACTAATGGTCTTGTTGAGAGGTTGAACTCTACATTCAAGACGATGCTATGGGCATTTGCAGACCAGTTTAAGAGTTAGTGGGACAAATATTTGCCCCATCTGTTGTTTGCTTACAGAAAGCTGCCCCAGGAATCCACAGGATTTTAAGCCTTTGAGTTACGTATGGGCATAAGGTGAGGGACCTCCAGATTTGATTTGAGTTGGGTGGGAGGGTGAGTGTGAATCCCACAAGGAGTCTGTTGTGGCATATGTCCCAAACCTCAGGACAAGACTCAGAGAACTCATGGGCTTGGCCCAGGAGAACCTGGCAAAAGCCCAACAGCAGAAAAAGGTCTGATATGAAAGGAATGCTTGAGCTAGACTATGCTATAGAGTAGCAGGTAATGGTTCTCATTCCTGTCAGACACAACAAGCAGCAGGCAGCTTGGGAGGGACCCTACAAGGTGGTAAGGAAGGTCAGTGATGTTAACTACATGGTAGATCTGCTAGGCAGGAGGCAGGGGCACAAATTGCACCATGTTAACATGATGAAACCTTACCATGACAGGGAGGCCCTTGTGCTAAGCATTTGCAGTACAAAGCAGGAGGAGTCTGAGGGGGATCTATGGCTACAGGGAGCAAGCCAGGAAAATCCAAAATTACTATGGTGGAGCCTAGAGTTGCAGGCATATGATAGGACAGTGCAGCATGCTGCTGGGTTCAGCAATGCCACGACAGCTGGAATCTCAAGACAGGGAATAGGATAAAGTATTCACAGATCGACTCAACCATCTCAAGCAACATCTCTCAAGGGGCACTTTAAAAACTAGATTAAGTTCTTGTGGAGGGGAGAAGTGTGACAAACCAAAATTCTGCCAGCCCAGCTAGCTGGAATTTTGTAAATAATTATATGTCACTTGAACATATTAATATGATTTATATAGAAATGTGAAACCGCCAGCCCAGCTATCTGGAATTTTGCAAATAATCACATGTAATTTGTGAATATTAATATGATCCATAGGCTTGTCTTACAAATGTAAGAGATCTATATGTTATGTGTATATTAAACTACTGGTGCAGAAGTGTGTGTTGAACTATATGCTATGTTCTGAGCTTCAAGAATGTAACCACAGTGTACCTGGCTGGAAAAGAGCAGAAATGTGTATAAACTATATACATGTGCAGATGTGTGTTTTTATGGTAGAAATTGGAACATACAGAGTCAACTTGCAAAACCTCAAGAAAATAAACTGTAATTGTTTACAGCTATGCTATTAATGTCAGTTAATGCAAAGAGACAGGATTTCTAGAGCTAGAAGTTTCTTTCTATTGTCTTGAAACAGAAATAATTACTAGATTTAAAATGCAAAAGTGTTTAATTGTTTTACGACTTCCAGTTCTAGGCAATCTTCTGAGAGATATGTGTCTCTGACACAGAAGTGCTAACTTCTATGTTTCTGTTAGCCTGGGAACTAAAGACAGGTGACAAAGAGTGATGTCATCCTGGCTAACTCAGCAGTAATGTGTATTATTAATTTAAGAACTATCTCAGTGAGTGAGTCTGTGCATTTTGTATTAGTCTTTGGACCTGGAAGCATCCTCTCATCAGCACTTGCCTTGCTAATAGTAAGTAACCATGGTACAGTAATATTTCTTTAAATATATATATAGGAATATAGTAAAGATTAGTTTAGATGTTTTCTGTATTTATTTGAGACTGTCCTGAAATGTTGTTTTAAAATATTTCCTGTGATTTTAAATCCTGTAGTCAATGTGCTGAGTTACTGAGTATTGTCTTGTTCTTTTATTTATTATTAAATATATTTAAACCTTTTAATTCTGGCTGGCTTGTTTAGAGCTATTTAAGCTCTTAGAGTAATTGCATATGTATTTGGTGATACTGTATAGGCCACTCCAATAGCCTTGAAAGTCTTGGTCACACTTACTATTTGGATAATAGTAACATCACACAGTAGGATTGGTCACCCTTTGGGAAGGGCCTTATAGTAGCTGATAAAGAGCTGGTTGGTGGCAGTGATAACTACCTTTTAGTCTGGACAGAAGGGGGCATAGCTAGTACACCTGTGCTAGCCTTCCCCAAGAGTGTCTGTGTGTTTGTATATAAATCAAATCTTAAAGTGTACGTGTGTGTGTCAGCTACTTGGGCAGGGACATGAATCATTGGTTGGACAGAGAGGGTGCTGGAGGTATTGGCTTGACCACTTGGCTGAGATCTTAACCCTATAGCTTTGCCAGTAGGGAGTCTTACTGTGGATCTGGAGAAAGAGGAAAGAGGCAGAAACCAGCCCCAGACTGACTGTGATCTCTCTATGCTCTTAGGAGAAATTATACTTTACTGTGTGTGTCTACTTGTCATCCTCCGAATGTGCTTGTCCCTTATTGGTGCTAGTGGTGAGGATTGAGGCTCCTTGATTACTGGGCCAGTGCAGGGCCATCATACTCACTATCCAACCAATAACCCCATCTTCAAAACAAACACAACCCATGCAATGGCCACAAAAAAAATGGCATTTATGTGCAATTATGTCCACTTGCCCAATAATGAAAGACCATCTCTGCATTCACAAAAAACATATATAAATACATGTGTGTGTGTGTGTGTGTGTGTGTGTGTGTGTGTGTGTGTGTGTGTGTGTGTGTGTGTGTGTGTGTGTGTGTATAAGTTTGGTGAATAGCACTAATGTTGAATTGTATAATGTTGGCACCAATTGATTAAAATTATGCATGTCAACAGGCTACTGCACATGCATTGAGCATCAACCTCAGAGCTTGCAAAAACTGAAAAACAAAAAACAATAGTAAAAAATCATTTTTTTGCAGGGGGACAAGGCCCTCTGTGCCCCCCTGCTAATTACATATACTAACTCTGAGACTGTATAGTTCTCGAGGAAAGGGCATATTCACCCACACCAAGAACTGTCTGTTACTTTTGTTGATCACCTGCTTAGCTGACCAAATTGTGTCGACTAAACAAATGTTGACAAAAGCATCATTCAACAAAAGTAGTGGAATGTGGGGTGCACCATCTTCCGCTTGTCCATGACTTTGGTGACTGTCTCAAAGAAGTCGATCAAATTTAACAGACATGACCTCCTCTTGATGAAGACAAACTGTGTAGGATCGAGTGTTTGGAGGTTGCCCATGTCCTTGTTAATGAGGTCCATAATAATCCGTTCCAGGAATTTGCAGATCAAGCTAGTTAGGCTGATGGTTCTATGATTTCCTGGATCAGCGGACTACCTATATATCTATATCTATATCTATATCCATATCTATATCTATATGTATATCTATATATCTATCTATATTGATATATATATCTATATGTATATATATATATATATATATATATATATATATAAATATATATATATATTTATATATATATATATATCAATGTATCTATATCTATCTATCTATACCTATCTATCTATATGTGTGTGTGTGTGTGTGTGTGTGTGTGTGTGTGTGGTATGCTTGTTTGTGGGTGTGTGTGTATATACAGATATATATATATATATATATATATATATATATATATATATATATATATATATATATATATATGTATAGAGCTATGTGGGTCTACCTGTTATTATTGAAAACCCAATTCACTGAACTGCAAAAAGATGAGATGACTTTGCTGAAAACTGATTATTTTGAATGTTCACATAACCAAAGTTTTATTCTGGGAATGGATACGCTTGGCCACCATGGGAAAATTTGCCCTTTTCCCCACTATAGTGTGATCTTGGAGTTAGTATATTTAGTTGGGGTGTGTGGGGGTGCAGCCCCCCACATAAGGTGGTGTTGTGGATGAAGCCCTCTCACTTGGATGGGTTTGATATGTGTTTCTTTTTACCTGTTGAACAAGCCTCTCCTTTCCGGGAGACTTCATAAGCAATAAGCCAGTGATAAAAAATACTAAAAAAAAAGCAACAGCAGTCTTTTTAGATGGAATATAAAAATAGTGAGAATAAAAAAACTCATCTGCAACCCCCACAACCCCTGATAATTTTATATATATATATATATATATATATATATATATATATATATATATATATATATATATACAGTCCAAAAACACTTCCAGCACTCAAAAAAGAGGCGCCACGAGAGAAAAAGCCATTTATTCCTGGCACAGTCTGCCCACAGACAAAAGCGTCATCAATGTACATCCAAACCTTAGTGCATTCTCATTTAAATATGACAGCATTTAAAGTGACAGTGTGCTTTATGCCTCACCACTATTTATACCCAAGTATCAGTTAAACATCAAATATGATATGCATAATGCTTATTATAAATACCAAAAAACTCATTAAATATTAGTAGAATATACATATTAAAGGCCACATTATGTAGCCAATATTTGTTTAAACAAATACATATCCATATTACAGATGTCAAAAAATTCTTATTTAAATAAAATAATTTGTAGCTACTTGCTTAAATACCGTATTGCCACCTGATAAAAACAAATACATGCATATCCACCACTCCATTAGTATACCCAGATATTAAATATTCTAATAAAACTTAAAATACCACAACAAATATTGAGAATAAAAAAACTCATCTGCAACCCCTACAACCCCTGATAATTTTATATATATATATATATATATATATATATATATATATATATATATATATATATATATATATATATATATATATATATATATATCGCACTACAAATGGGAAAGGGCAGATTCCTAGACCCTGGTGTGCCTTGTTCTTCAAGCAAAGAAAAGCACAAGAAAAGAGTATTTCCTCTAAGCTATTGTACCTCTACACACACACTCACACACACACACACACACACACACACACACACACACACACACACACACACACACACACACACACACACACACACATATATCTTTACAGTGGGTAATAAACGTGTACACACCCCTGTTAAAATGCCAGGTTTTGTGATATAAAAAAATCATTTAAAAACTTTTCTCACCTTTAATGTGACCTATAACCTGTACCCTGTAGCAAATCTATTAGGGGGAAAAATATAAAAAATAAAAAAAATGTACAATATGCTGGTTGCATTAGTGTGCACTCCCTTAAACTAATACTTTGTTGAAGCACCTTTTGATTTAATTATAGCATTCAGTCTTCTTAGGTAGGAGTCTATCAGCATGTCACATCTTGACCTGGCAATATTTGCCCACTCTTCCTTACAAAAGTGCTCCAAATCTGTCAGATTGAGAGGGCATCTCTTGTGCACAGCCCTCTTCAGGTCACCCCACAGATTTTCTATTGGATTTAGGCCTGGGCTGTGGCTGGGCCATTCCAAAATTTTAATTTTCTTCTGGTGAACAATTGTTTTGTTGATTTGGATGTATGCTTGGAGTCATTGTCATGTTGAAACATGAAATTCCTCTTCATCTTCAGCTTTCTAGCAGATGCCTGAAGGTTTTGGGCCTAAAGTGTCTGGTATTTGGAACTGCTCATAATTCCCATTACCTTGACTAAAGCCTCAGTTCCAGCTGAAGAAAAGCAACCCCAAAGCATGATACTGCCACCACCATGCTTCACTTCATTTGCCCATATGCTTTTGGGAGACTTGATGTATTGTTTTGCAAATGTTTAGCTGGGCCTGGATGTTTTTCTGTGTAAGAAAAGGCTTCCATCTTGCAACCCTACCCCATCGTCCAGACATATAGAGAATACGGGAGATTATTGTCACATGTAGTACACAACCAATACTTGCAAGAAATTCCTGCAGCTCCTTCACTGTTGCTGTATACGTCTCTTGGCAGCCTCCCTGACTAGTTTTTGTCTTGTCTTTTCATCAATTTTGGAGGGACGTCCAGTTCTTTGCAATGTCACTGTTGTACATTATTTTCTCCACTTTTTGATGACTGTATTCACTCTGTTCCATGGTATAGCCAATGCTGTGGAAATGTTTTTGTACCCTTCTCCTGACTGATACCTTTCAACAATGAGATCCCTTTGATGTTTTCTAAGATCTCTGCGAACCATGGCTTTTGCTGTAGCAAGCATGCATGAATCAGCAATCTTGGCACCTGCATAACTTAACATAAAAAAACATTGTATCCCCACTGCCACATCCTCTCCTAATTACATATGCTAACTCTGAGTTAGCTCAGTCCTGGGGAAAGGACATACTTCCCTACCCGGAAATTGTGCGATGTCACACACCTGTCGATCATCTAAGATGTTGAGCAAAGGCAGAATTGAGCAACTTGTGTAAACCCATATAGATAGATAGCTATATATATAAATATAGATATAGATTTAAACACACAACACACATGTGCACACACACACACACACACACACACACACACACACACACACACACACACACACACACACACACACACACACACAAACACACACACACACACACACATATCTATCTTTCAATATATTAAAAAAATGGTTTTGAGATAAGAAATGTTTTTCTTCAGCTGAAACATGAACTGATGAAATGAAAAATTAATAGAATGCTGTATTCTTGATATTTTCCAGTGATACCTTTTTGTAATGATATCGATTTTGTTAACAAACTTTACAGTAAAAATGCTGGGTACTGTTACGACAACAAAGAATTTCTAATAAAATTGTAAGCTGTCTTTCAATAATATATTTTTTGTTTGTAAGGGACAGGGGGAGTAATAACTTTGTGATTAAACTTTGAATAAGCATAACATCATCACTTTCTTCCACTTTCTTCTACCAGTCCAGAGAAAAATTACATTATTTCTCCTACTTCTGCACACTCGCTCATCAATCTCTGTTCAGCTTTATTCACTTTCATGATCATTATTGCATTTTTATGAGCAGGGATTCATGAAATGTAGTTATATAGCCCAAACTGGCACAAAGTCATTGCATTAGTTTGCGGCTTTATGCTATACTGGCACTGAACTGTATGCTACATAAAAAGCCCTACTGTCATCACTGCTGAGTAGTTTAAGTCAACAGAGGTGATTTATGTTGCTGTCACAGGAGAATAGGTTACGCAGGCTCAAAGAGCCCCCTGTATGATAAAACCTTATTAAATTTCTTGGTATCATTATCCTCATTTGACTACATCAGTGTTGCAGAGCGTCTAATGTCCAGTGATAAAGAGATCGACAACATTTGCAAACTAAACTATGAAAACTAACTTGTGTGCACTGTGTTATGTTTAGGAAGCAAGGAAGCAAATTTCCTCTCAATCTGTCAGAGTCTGAGGTTGGATATAAAATTCCAGATATAGCAATGTAAATCTCATAGGATCTTGAAGGGGCCAAAATTTCGTCCGGAATCCTTTCTTGGTAATATCTTTAGGATGACCGTTTAAGAAACTTTAATTTGTTAGAATTTTTAAAGCTACCAAAATCCCAAATTTTCCTTGTTAAATACATCTGTTGTCCTTCCAACTATTTTCATTGTATAAATAAAAGCATATTGTTATACTTGAAAAGTAGATGTATCAGAACAAAAATCTATATCTACATCTATATATATATATATATATATATATATATATATATATATATATATATATATAACAGAATATAGGTCATTTATAAAAATAGAGAATAGGAGGGGGCCTAATATAGAGCCTTGAGGGACACCAAGGGCAATTGGGAGGTGAGAGGATAAGTTGTTCTCCCATAGGACAGCCTGCTGCCTGTTGCCTAGGTATGATTGGAACCATTGATTAGCCAGTGTGTCTAGAGACAGGTTTTTGAGAATAGTAATGAGTAAGTGGTGGTTAACCATATTGTGAGAATATTAATGAGTAAGTGGTGGTTAACCATATCGTGAGAATATTAATGAGTAAGTGGTGGTTAACCATATCGTGAGAATACTAATGAGTAAGTGGTGGTTAACCATATCGTGAGAATACTATAGCAATAACCCACGCCTGGGTGTGGGTAATGCTGGATTTACCCACAGTTGGTGTGGTTTGGTCCCGAGGGTGAAGCCCGAGGGACCAAACAAAGCCAACCGTGGGTAAATACAGCATTACACACACCCAGAAGTGGGTTATTGCTATTATACCATGACATTATTTAAGAAAAGAAACTATTACTTTTCTTAAATAATGGCATAGTATAATGCCTGTTTACTGCCCTTCCGCAGATGTCTGGCATCCGGTAGTTCTGATGTACTGCGCCGCGCAGTACATCAGAGTTGTGGGCAAGAACGGAGAAAGCAAGATCTCCGTTGCTTTTTTTTTACTGTTTTCACTATGTTAAATGGGTTTAACATAGTGAGACAGTTTTAAAATAAGCAACGGAGATGTCTGTTGCTTATTTTAAAACTGTCTCGCTATGTTAAATCCATTTAACATAGCGAAACAGTAAAAAAAGCAAAGGAGATCTTGCTTTCTCTGTTGCTTTTTTTTTTGCTATGTTAAATGGGTTTAGCATAGCGAGACAGCTTTAAAATAAGCAACGGAGATCTCCATTGCTTATTTTAAAGCTGTCTCGCTATGTTAAACCCATTTAACATAGCGAGACAGTGTTTTAAAAGTAGAGTTATACTAATGGAAAAAAGTCCGGGTGACCGGACCTTTTTCCATTAGTATAACTCGATTTACAATGTGCACACTGGCAAATCAGCGTGCACGTTTTGGGGGGGGGGTCATGGTATAATAATAAGTAAGTGGTGGTTAACCATATCATGAGAATATTAATGAGTAAGTGGTGGTTAACTGTATCATGAAAATATTAATGAGTAAGTGGTGGTTAACCATATCGAAAGCTTTCAAAAGATCAATGAAGAGGGCAGAGGATAAAGTGTCGCTGTTGCAATTCTTATTAATACAGTCTGTGAAAGATAAAAGAACAAAGGTGGTGCTATGAAATGGTCTAAAACCATGTTGGCAGTTGGCTAGTAAATTGTTTTCTATTAGGTGGTTTAACAGCTGCTTATGAATGCATTTTTCCATGATCTTTGCCAGTGGGGATAATATGGCTATAGGTCTATAATTTGATAATTCGTTGGAGTTACCAGCCTTATGCAAGGGGATAATGTGTGATATTTTCCAGAGTAATGGAATAGTTCCTTCAGTAATAGTTCTGTTAATCAGGATGGAAATTGGGAAGGCTATGGCTTTTGTAGCTTTTTGCAGGTATTATGCGGGTAATAAGTCTGCAGAGAGGGTGGCAGGTTTAAGCTTATGTAAAAGGGTGCAGACAAGGGATGTAGGGACAGGTTGAAAGTGAAATGATGGGGGTGCATTAGTGATGGAGGTCGTTGATGATGATGTATCAGGGAATAGCTGATTGGCAAGATATTGAATGGTCTCTGTGAAAAAAAGTATTAAAGGTATTGGCTATTTGATTGGGATTGTCGTGATCAGAGCCTAAAGGGATGGGTGTGACTGAATGACCTGGGTGTAAGAGTGTATTAATGCCTGACCAGAATTTTTGTGGTTTATGTTGGTGGGTTTGTTGTAGCTCATAGTAAAAATTCCTTTTGTCTAACAATATGGCTTTTTTTGTTTCATTACTAAGCTGTCTAAACTTTAATTGAGCTACAGGGTTTTTAGTAGAACGTCAGTTTTCCCACAGTTTGTTTCTAAGGAGGATCTTTTGTTTGGTAGTTTTTGAGAGCTATCGGGCCAATTTAGTCCTGGCTCTAATTGTACGTGTTGGTGTGTAGTAGTCTAAAATAGCTAAAAATTTTGAATTAAAGTATTTTACTGCTTCCTCCAGAGGTAGGTTTTTCAGGGGAGACCAATCACATGCCAGAAGTTCTTTTTGAAAGCTGTCGGGGTTAAAATTCTTGTTGGTCCTTATTGTACTGTAGGTCATTGAGTTTGGAATGTTACTCTTATATCTGATTATGAAGGTCAGTGAACGGCCACTTACATCTTCAGGGAGGGTTCCTACTTTGTAAGTTTGGTGGTGACTGTTTATGAGAATCCAATCTAAGATGCTTTCCTTGCCATTAAGTTTATTGGCCCTTGTAGGGGATGTAATGGTTTTGGTAAAACCATATAGGTTAATATGAGTAGGAACAGCTCTTCCAGTTGATATTAAAGTCGCCAAGCACTATGGTTTCTTGTGGGTAGGTATTAGATAGCCACCTAAGGATATCCTCTAGGATGCAAGAGTTATTACCTCGGGGATGATAAACACAGATGATGCGTGTTGGGTTCCTGTGTATTTATAAGCGTTAGTCACATTCTTGGAATTTATTACTGCTAATTTTCTGAGTTGTTTGGCTTCTGCTACATACTTACAATCAACTGCATTGATAGCTGGGTTAAGTACAAACTTGCAGTGTTAAAGACTGTACTGCATTTTATTTTATTTTTCTGTGCATTTAATTGTTTCTTTGGTCTGTGCCTCTCTGTAGTTGTTTATTTTTCTATTTAATTGTTTCATAGAATAATGTGGTCTCTCTCTGTCTCTGCACATAGTTGGAGCTATTGTGTTTCACTTCATTGATATTCAGTGCTAAACTCTTAGCCTAGAGGGCTCCTGTGTATTTATAAGAGTTAGTCACATTCTTTGAATGTATTACTTCTCAATTTCTGAGTTGTTTGGCTTCTGCTACATACCTACAATCAACTGCATTACTAGCTGAGATAAGTACAAACTTGCAGTGTTAAAGATTGTACTGCATTTTATTTTATTTTTCTGTGCATTTAATTGTTTCATTGGTCTGTGTCTCTCTTTAGTTATCTAGTTTTCTATTTAATTGTTTCATAGAATACTGTGGTCTCTCTCTGTCTCTGCAGTTAGTTTTCCTGCCCACCCTCCCTGTTCTTGTTGTGATATTAATCTTGGTGGCTTTGGAATTGCCCACCCCTCCTGGGTCTATCTCATTTGCTCACCCAACAGAGTACAGTGAGATCATATTTTGATTTAAGACACTCCTACCAGTCCCATATGTTCAGCTCTATCCCAGCTCTATTCCAATCTAGTGTCACTAGCTCATTCTACCTAATACAGAGAGAACATTTCTGAAGGGCAAGCAACTTATGTCCTTAATTTTGATTTATCATCTGTTTCTCCCTTTCCACATTCAAAAAAAAATCCTAAGCTTGTTTCCTGCCTTTCCTGTAACTAGTTTAGTCCAAATACAGATTTGCTGTAACCAGGACTGTTTGTAAGCTTCTGAGCTCCCAAAGCCTTTCTGTGTTGAAGGGAAGCCTTCTAGCTTATCAGTGGGAGTGGTAAGCCTTAGGTAGCCTATCTACCACAAGAGGGGTTTCTGGCCCAGAAATTTTAATTTATTGACTGTTTGGGCAGTTTTTCCACCTCTTTCCACTTTCTGGTTTAAAAGCCTGTGTTTGTGCTCGTTTCCCACCTTTCCTGTAACTAGTCTAGTCCAGATACTGATTTGCTGTATCCAGGACTGTTTGTAAGCTTCTGAGCCCCCAAAACTTTTCTGAGTTGGAGGAAAGCCTTCTAGCTTATCAGCGGGAGTGGTAAGTACTAGGTAGTCTATCTATCACAAGAGTGGTTTCAGGCCCAGAAATTGTAGTTTATTGGCTATTTGGGCAGTTTTTCCATCTCTTTCAACTCAATGGTTTAAAAGTCCATGCTTGTGCTTGTTTCCCATCTTACCTGTAACTAGTCTAGTCCAGATACAGATTTGCTGTATACAGGACTGTTTGTAAGCTTCTGAGCCCCCAAGCCTTTCTGTGTTGGAGGGAAGCATCCTAGCTTATTAGTGGAAGTGGTAAGCACTAGGTAGCCTATCTACCACAAGATCCAGGTACAGATTCTTAGTTTCAGCACTTGAATTTGCTTATTCGTGCTCAGCACTTGTTCAGAACTTGTTGTACCACTAAATAAGCTATAAATTACTGCAGCACTCAACCTTCCTCTTTACCTAGAGGCAAACAGTATTTGTATTTACTTTCCTCACTTGCTTAGAGAAAACAGCTCTTATACTCACTTTCTTCACTTGTCTACAGGAAAGTAGTTTTTTATTCGGGCATGTCCAAGGGTCAGCTTTCAGTATCATCTCCTGTCTATCTGATGAATCTGGGCATCTTGAGGCAATGTAACAATTGCCTCATGTACACAGACAACCCTCTCCTCATACCACCCAACACCACAACCTGTGAGAGATGCACTTATCTAGCCAAACTGGAGGTAAAGCTGTCTCCAACAAAGACTGCACTTGACAGTCAAGAGGAGAAGGTAAACACTTGCACCACACCACACTCATCACATAGTCCCACTAAACCTACACCACCAAAATGCACACATAGAAACACAAAAACATTTGCAGAGGCTCTCAATAATAATCTTCTCAAGCAACAGAGACCTGCAAAGCAGAAACACAAGCTACCTCCACCCCCCCCCCCAACACAACCCAAATGACACTTAGAACACAGACTCAGTGTGCTAATAAACCACAGCCCATAAGGCAAACCAAAGTACCAAACACACTAGTCATAGGTGACTCTATAGTCAGGCACACTGATGTCCCACTCACCAGGCTAAATAAGAAGAAGGTTACTGTCAGCTGCCTGTTGGGTGGCAGGATCTACCACATAACCCATGCACTCAGATCACTCCACAACAAGTACAAATATGGCTCTGTCATTGTCCATGTTGGTGTGAATGTCCTGAGATGTACTTTCCTGGACTACATGAAAAGAGATTTTGTAGCCCAGACAGGTATGACCCTAGCCATGAATAGCATCCTGCCATTGCCCAGAATGGTACCGCTGTACAAGGACAAAATGATTGACTTCAACCATTGGGTAAGCTTCTTGTGTCATTCTAAGGGGTTATGGACTGTAGGACAGATGGTGAGGTGACAGAGCATATTAACGTGGAATCATCCGCGTACTTGATACAAGTAGCTTGAGGTATAACAGAATATTGGTCATTTATAAAAATAGAGAATAGGAGGGGGCCTAATATAGAGCCTTGATGGACACCAAGGGCAATTGGGAGGTGAGAGGATAAGTTGTTCTCCCTTAGGACAGCCTGCTGCCTGTTGTCTAGGTATGATTAGAACCATTGACTAGCCAGTGTGTCTAGAGACAGGTTTTTGAGAATATTAATGAGTAAAAGGGTGGTTAACCATATTGTGAGAATATTAATGAGTAAGTGGTGGTTAACCATATCATGAGAATAATAATGAGTAAGTGGTGGTTAACCATATTGTGATAATATTAATGAGTAAGTGGTGGTTAACCATATTGTGAGAATAGTAATGAGTAAGTGGTGGTTAACCATATTGTGAGAATAGTAATGAGTAAGTGGTGGTTAACCATATCGTGAGAATAGTAATGAGTAAGTGGTGGTTAACCATATTGTGAGAATATTAATGAGTAAGTGGTGGTTAACCATATCGTGAGGATATTAATGGTAAGTGGTGGTTAACCATATCGAAAGCTTTCAAAAGATCAATGAAGAGGGCAGAGGATAAAGTGTCGCTGTTGCAATTCTTATTAATACAGTCTGTGAAAGATAAAAGAGCAGAGGCGGTGCTATGAAATGGTCTAAAACCATGTTGGCAGTTGGCTAGTAAATTGTTTTCTATTAGGTGGTTTAACAGCTGCTTATGAATGCATTTTTCCATGATCTTTGCCAGTGGGGATAATATGGCTATAGGTCTATAATTTGATAATTCGTTGGAGTTACCAGCCTTATGCAAGGGGATAATGTGTGATATTTTCCAGAGTAATGGAATAGTTCCTTCAGTAATAGTTCTGTTAATCAGGATGGAAATTGGGAAGGCTATGGCTTTTGCAGCTTTTTGCAGGTATTCTGGGGGTAATAAGTCTGCAGAGAGGGTGGTAGGTTTAAGCTTATGTAAAAGGGTGCAGACAAGGGATGTAGGGACAGGTTGAAAGTGAAATGATGGGGGTGCATTAGTGATGGAGGTGGTTGATGATGATGTATCAGGGAATAGCTGATTGGCAAGATATTGAATGGTCTCTGTGAAAAAAAGTATTAAAGGTATTGGCTATTTGATTGGGATTGTCGTGATCAGAGCCTAAAGGGATGGGTGTGACTGAATGACCTGGGTGTAAGAGTGTATTAATGCCTGACCAGAATTTTTGTGGTTTATGTTGGTGGGTTTGTTGTAGCTCATAGTAAAAATTCCTTTTGTCTAACAATATGGCTTTTTTTGTTTCATTTCTAAGCTGTCTAAACTTAAATTGAGCTACAGGGTTTTTAGTAGAACGTCAGTTTTCCCACAGTTTGTTTCTAAGGAGGATCTTTTGTTTGGTAGTTTTTGAGAGCCATGGGGCTGGTTTAGTCCTGGCTCTAATTGTATGTGTTGGTGCGTAGTAGTCTAAAATAGCTAAAAATTTTGAAATAAAGTATTTTACTGCTTCCTCTAGAAGTAGGTTTTTCAGGGGAGACCAATCACATGCCAGAAGTTCTGTTTGAAAACTGTCGGGGTTAAAATTCTTGTTGGTCCTTATTGTCCTGTAGGTCATTGGATTTGGAATGTTACTTTTATGTCTGATTATGAAGGTCAGTGAACGGCCACTTATATCTTCAGGGAGGGTTCCTACTTTGTAAGTTTGGTGGTGACTGTTTATGAGAATCCAATCTAAGATGCTTTCCTTGCCATTAAGTTTATTGGCCCTTGTAGGGGATGTAATGGTTTTGGTAAAACCATATAGGTTAATATGAGTAGGCACAGCACTTCCAGTTGATATTAAAGTCGCCAAGCACTATGGTTTCTTGTGGGTAGGTATTAGATAGCCAACTAAGGATATCCTCTAGGATGCTAGAGTTATTACCTCGGGGAAGATAAACACAGATGATGCGTGTAGGGTTCCTGTGTATTTATAAGAGGGTTCCTGTATATTTATAAGCGTTAGTCACATTCTTGGAATTTATTACTGCTCAATTTCTGAGTTGTTTGGCTTTTGCTACATACTTACAATCAACTGCATTGCTAGCTGAGTTAAGTACAGACTTGCAGTGTTAAAGACTGTACTGCATTTTATTTTATTTTTCTGTGCATTTAGTTGTTTCATTGGTCTGTGTCTCTCTGTAGTTATTTATTTTTCTATTTAATTGTTTCATAGAATAATGTGGTCTCTCTCTGTCTCTGCACATAGTGGGGGCTATTGTTTCACTTCATTGATATTCAGTGTTAAAATCTTAGTCTAGGGGGTTCCTGTGTATTTATAAGAGTTGGTCACATTCTTGTAATTTATTACTGCTCAATTTCTGAGTTGTTTGGCTTCTGCTACATACCTACAATCAACTAAATTTCTAGCTGAGTTAAGTACAAACTTGCAGTGTTAAAGATTGTACTGCATTTTGCTTTATTTTTCTGTGCATTTAATTGTTTCATTGGTCTGTGTCTCTCTGTAGTCATTTAGTTTTCTATTTAATTGTTTCATAGAATACTGTGGTCTCTCTCTGTCTCTGCAGTTAGTTTCCCTGTCCACCCTCCCTGTACTTGTTGTGATATTAATCTTGGTGGCTTTGGAATTGCCCACCCCTCCTGTAAACTTGTGTTTGTACACTCCTGGGTCTATCTCATTTGCTCACTCAACAGAGTACAGTGAGATCATATTTTGATTTAAGACACTCCTACCAGTCCCATCTTTTCAGCTCTATCTCAGCTCTATTCCAGTCTAGTATCACTAGCTCATTCTACCTAATACAGAGAGAACATTTGTGAAGAGCCAGCCACTTATGTCCTTAATTTTGATTTATCTTCTGTTTCTCCCTTTCCACTTTCCAAAAAAAAATCCTAAGCTTGTTTTCTGCCTTTCCTGTAACTAGCTTAGTCCAAATACAGATTTGCTGTAACCAGGACTGTTTGTAAGCTTCTGAGCCCCCAAAGCCATTCTGTGTTGAAGGGAAGCCTTCTAGCTTATCAGTGGGAGTGGTAAGCACTAGGTAGCCTATCTACCACAAGAGGGGTTTCTGGCCCAGAAATTTTAATTTATTGACCGTTTGGGCAGTTTTTCCACCTCTTTCAACTTTCTGGTTTATAAGCCTGTGTTTGTGCTTGTTTCCCACCTTTCCTGTAACTAGTCTAGTCCAGATACAGCTTTGCTGTATCCAGCACTGCTTGTAAGCTTCTGAGACCCCAAGCCTTTCTGTGTTGGAGGGAAGCCTTCTAGCTTATCTGTGGGAGTGGTAAGCACTAGGTAGCCTATCTTTCACAAGAGTGGTTTCTGGCCCGGAAAATGTAGTTTGTTGGTCGTTTGGGCAGTTTTTACATCTCTTTCAACTTTATGGTTTAAAAGACCATGCTTGTGCTTGTTTCCCACCATACCTGTAACTAGTCTAGTCCAGATACAGATTCGCTGTATCCAGGACTGTTTGTAAGCTTCTGAGCCCCCAAGCCTTTCTGTGTTGGAGGGAAGCATCCTAGCTTATTAGTGGAAGTGGTAAGCACTAGGTAGCCTATCTACCACAAGATCCAGGTACAGATTCTTAGTTTTAGCACTTGAATTTGCTTATTCGTGCTCAGCACTTGTTCAGAACTTGTTGTTACCACTAAATAAGCTACAAATTACTGCAGCACTCAACCTTCCTCTTTAGCTAGAGGCAAACAATATTTATATTTACTTTCCTCACTTGCTTAGGGAAAAACAGCTCTTATACTCACTTTCTTTACTTGTCTACAGGAAAGTAGTTTTTTATTCAGGCATGTCCAAGGGTCAGCTCTCAGTGTTCTCTCCTGTCTATCTGATGAATCTGGGCATCTTGGGGCAATGTAGCAATTGCCTTATGTACACAGACAACCCTCTTCTCCTACCACCCAACACCACAACCTGTGAGAGATGCACTTATCTAGCCAAACTGGAGGTAAAGCTGTCTCCAACAAAGACTGCAC
The DNA here is from genome assembly GCF_019279795.1 of Protopterus annectens. NCBI lineage: Eukaryota > Metazoa > Chordata > Ceratodontiformes > Protopteridae > Protopterus > Protopterus annectens. Next base: position 1,069,765,283 of record NC_056747.1, on the reverse strand, counting down.
TTGACAGTCAAGAGGAGAAGGTAAACACTTGCACCACACCACACTCATCACATAGTCCCACTAAACCTACTCCACCAAAATGCACACATAGAAACACAAAAACATTTGCAGAGGCTCTCAATAATAATCTTCTCAAGCAACAGAGACCTGCAAAGCAGAAACACAAGCTACCTCCACCCCCCAACACAACCCAAATGACACTTAGCCCACAGACTCAGTCTGCTAATAAACCAAAGCCCATAAGGCAAACCAAAGTACCAAACACACTAGTCATAGGTGACTCTATAGTCAGGCACACTGATGTCCCACTCAACAGGCTAAATAAGGAGAAGGTTACTGTCAGCTGCCTGTTGGGTGTCAGGATCCGCTACATAACCCATGCACTCAGATCACGCCACAACAAGTACAAATATGGCTCTGTCATTGTCCATGTTGGTGTGAACGACCTGAGATGTACTTCCTCAGACTACATGAAAAGAGATTTTGTAGCCCAGACAGGTATGACCCTAGCCATGAATAGCATCCTGCCATTGCCCAGAATTATACCGCTGTACAAGGACAAAATGATTAACTTCAACAATTGGCTAAGCTTCTGGTGTCATTCTAAGGGGATCCAGTATCTCTCTGCCAGGGATGACATGGTCAACAGACCACGATGCTTTGCCAGAGGTGGCCTGCACCTGACACCCCTGGGATTCCGGATTCTGGCTAAGGCACTTGCTGCCCATATAGTGCCTTTCTTAGGCAAGGTTCAAATGACAAATAAACCACTGCAACAGGAACAGGCAAGCAAAAACTGAGAGTAATACTACTCAGTGCTAGAAGTCTAAATCTCAAAATGCACTCACTCGAGGCACTCCTTAAAATGGAGAACATCAATATCTGTGCAGTGACCGAGATCTGGTTCAAGGCTCTAGACAGCACCCCTGCATTACCAGGCTATAACTCATACCACACATTTTGGCCATCTAACCTGGACCAAAACACCAAAGGTGGAGGTGTGTCCATATTCATTAATGATATCCACACCTCCAGGCTAGTTGCACAGCATAATGCGTCTGAGGTTATCCAAGTGCAACTAACTCTGGGCAAAACTGCAATCCAAATTGTAGCTTGCTACAGATCCCCCACCATGCCACAGGATTCCCACTCCTCTTTTCTTGATATACTGGAAAATATTAGAGTTCAACCAAACACCCTAATAATGGGTGATTTCAACTACTCCACCATTAACTGGGAAAACTACTCATGTACCAACTTCTTTGTTCAATGCTTTTTGGAAGTCATAAATTCCAGTGCCCTGGATCAACTTATCCACACCCCCACCATGGGCAACAATATCCTAGCCTAGTCATTACCAACATGAATGACCGGTGTTCCGCACCTGAAATCAACTCCTCGTTGGTCATATCCTACTATAAGCTAATCACCCTAGATATCCGCATCCCGCCCCCACCCACCATTAAGGAAACCACAGTAAAAAATTTCTCCAAAGACAACTTCCTGCTTCTTAAGACAAATGTGGTGAACTTCATGACACCCATGCAGATGGACAATACAGTTACAACTGCTGAATCCTACACAAATGTACTCTATAAGCACTTACACGAGTGCATGGATCATGCTATCCCAAACATTACCAAAACACTATCCTCCAAAAAAAGGAAGCCAATCTGGTGGTCCACTGCCATAAACAAACTCTACAACAGAAGAAAGAAACTGTTGCAAAAGAGAGTAAAATCCCATGAGTGGAGGAGCTGCCTGGTCAGCCTCAGTAAGAAGTTGAGATCCCTTATAAGATCCTGCAAACTTAGCTACAAAAATAAAATTTCCACTGATTCTAAGAGCAACCACAAAGCATTCTATAGCTATGTCAAGAACCTCAATGGCAGCACCCAGATCTGCTCTGAGTTACAGCACAACGGCACGAAAATTACAGAACCAGCTGATATTGCCAACATCCTGGCAGATAGGTTCAGTGCTAACTTTACCCCCCACCCCCTAAATGGCAAGAAGAATGCAGAGTCCCTGTAATCACATCTATTCAGGTAAAAGCTACACTCTCTAAAACCAAAAACACAGCATCCATGGGACATGACAACATCCCAGGCTGCGTTTTACATGAACATCAGAACAAACTGGCTCCCCACCTAAGCACCATGTTCAATCATAGTCTCACGTCAGGCTTTGTGCCCATTGAATGGTGCACAGCAACAGTTATCCCAATTCACAAAGGAGGAGCCACCACTTATCCTGGGAACTATTGCCCTATTAGCCTGACGAGCCTGGTCTGCAAGGCCATGGAATGTATCATCATGGAACTCATAAACAAAGACATTGGTAACCTCCAAACTCTGCCCCCCCCCCATATATATATATCTCCAGGACTTAACACTACGAAATAACTCATTCCACTACCGAATCTTTGTGAGCTTGACCACAAGAGTTATTGGTAACTGGAACACTGGACGGACTCCTAACACAGACCCAGTGACTGTCAGTTTGAATTAACATCAGTGTGCTACTAGTTCCTAGTAAAACCTGGGCAGCTACTCCTTGAAGAATAAGTTTTTTACAGGCTCATTGTTATATTATTACAATTCTGATATCATGCATGTTTTTATCCTTTGTTTTGAATTTTTGATGTTCATAGAGTTTTTATTGAGTTTTATTGAGATTTTGTAGAGTTTATGATAAATTTAAGTCTCCTGATCTGAGCCTCTAACTCCACACTTAGCCCCCCATCCATCTCACTCCAGCCCCCCCCCCCCCTATCCCTTTTACAGCTACAGTTTTTTATAAGTTCTAACATGTTTTGAGCCTAAAAAGTTTCAACATACTTCAGCCTAATTTGTTTTAATATTTTCAGGTCTAGCTGTTTTCTGCTCCTCCCTGGGTTACCACATAGCAGACTACCCTCCCCACTACATCCTCACTGATGCTTCCTTTGATGGAAGGTAAGACGGAATTCTCTGGCATGATATAATAGCTACTTTTCCTTTTACTGATTGTTTTTCATATTTTCGGCATAGGGTTCAATCTGGCCATCACTAGTTTTGGCAACCGCTCCACAATTCAACGTACGTTTTTACTCTCTGTATTGTTTTATTTTATTTTATTATTTACTTATTTCCTCCTTTTGTCATGCTTGTGATGTTGTTTTTTATCCAACCCACTCTTAAACAAACCCTTCACAATAAAACTGGATGCCAGGTCTAACTCCCTTGCTTTGCCAAACTTGCAGTTAATATATAAGGTCCTCCCAGCACTTCTTGATTCCTGAGCACCAGTCTTCTACCCATAGCAATAGCAGATTAATTTCACTTGAACCATTTATCCTTTTACATGAGGCAAATTCTTCATTTTAATAGAACCATTTATCATTTTATTTGCGGTAACTTCATCATTTTGTCTTCAATTGCTGGACCCCTTTAGTCCCATACAACACTCATTGATGTCTAACTTGGATAAATCTTCCTGGTGAGCTTTTCTGTTTTTTCAGGTCTCCTAAATGGTGGAATGCCCTTTTTCCCAAGTTTATCCATATGTCCACTCCCCAAACCCTTCCTTGCATGATGTCCTCCTTTGAAAGCCTCCCGATGCCAATGGCACCCTGTGCTCTTGTTTATTTTCAGTTTTTTAGTGTTTTAGTTTTATATATTCTATATTCTGGCTTGCCCCATTGCTCATGTTGTCTCTTAATCAGCATCCACTCCATCACTTTCTACTTTTATAAATTAAGTTTTCTCCCCTGGCAAACCACTAGATTACCAATCCACCCCTAAAGACACCCCCCACCTTGTTATGATTCCATTATGTTTCTTTGCCGTACTCCATTTACCTCTGGCCATGGCATTTAATTATGCGGGCTTCTTACCTCTAGCAACTGCACAGTACAGATTC
>NC_056747.1:1069718880-1069756380 GCF_019279795.1 Protopterus annectens | reverse complement strand
TGCACTATTTATGAGACAAATGCATAGTGCTAACTAGCTGCACATGCTCGACGTAAGTTTATAAAACTTTTGTTCACCTTGTGTGTTGTTCATGAAATGTATGCACACTGCTGTCAAGCTGTTCATGGCCAGCATAGTGCTGTCAAGCTGTTCATGGCCAGCATAAGTCAATAAACATTTTGTTGCACCTTGTGTGCTATTCATGAGATAAATGCACAGTTCTACCTAGCTGCACATACTCAACAAAAGTCTTTAAACCCTCCGTAGCCACTTGTGTACTGTGCATGAGATGAATGCACAATACGTCCTAGATGTACATGCCCAGCATAAGTCTATGACCACTCTGCTCCACCTTGTGTATTGTTCATGAGAAGAAAGCACAGTGTTAACTAGCCGTAAATGCTCAGCATGTCTATAAACCTTTTGTTGGTTGATGTTCATGAGATGAATGCACAGTGTTAACTAGCCGTAAATGCTCAGCATGTCTATAAACCTTTTGTTGGTTGATGTTCATGAGATGAATGCACAGTGTTAACTAGCCGTAAATGCTCAGCATGTCTATAAACCTTTTGTTGGTTGATGTTCATGAGATGAATGCACAGTGTTAACTAGCCGTAAATGCTCAGCATGTCTATAAACCTTTTGTTGGTTATTGTGTGATGTTCATGAGATGAATGCACAGTGCTGTCCAGCCGTTCATGCCCAGTTTAAGTCTATAACCTTTTTGTTGTAGATTGTGTACAGTTCATGAGATGAATGCACAGTTATTCCTAGCTGTACATGCTCAGCATGTCTATAACCTCTCTGCTGCACATTGTGTACTGTTCATGAGATGAAAGCACAGTGCTGACTAGCCATTCATGCTCAGCATGAGTCTATAACCCCCCTATAGCACCTTGCGCATTGTTTATCAGAAGAGCGTACAGTGCTTGTCAGTTGTACATTCACCATAGCACTATTAAAAATGCCCTTTACAGCACATTGTGTACAATTTGTGATGAGGGTGGATAATTCTACTCTACTTTACTGTGCACCCCAGTTGTAGCTGTATAAATTTCCCTTATCTGCGTCTTATGTACTCTTGTAAAAAAGGGTGCACAGACTATTATCTGTCACCAATCTTTAGTGTCTGTTTTAACATCTTAATTCCTAAAGGGCTGTAATCCTTCAGGGAGTAAATGCCTGAAGTTTTGTGTACCCTCTAATTACTGTGCCCCCCTACCTGACAGAGATCTTGCCGTTTAAGATGCTCTGTCTCTACTGCTGTTTGCTGTCTCTGTAATGTCATCACTATAAACAGAAACGCAAATATCACTGTTTAATTTTCAGGCACAAAATCCCACCCTGTTGTATGCCATAGAAATCATATCTCACCCTCCTTCCAGAACTTTCTTTGATACTGGTATTCATAGCCTAGAGGAAATGATCCACATACAGTACAGCTATCTGGTATTGAATTCACTTACTGTTTGGTGCACCGAGTGTTGGCTGTCAAATGCATCATTCCATTTATGAGCCTTGGGTATCACAGCTTGTTGAACAAGTCACTGTATACATTATGCATAATTTGCACTTTCTTGCTGTGTAAAGCACAGCTCTGTCTCCAGTCTTATTTGTATACCATTAACAATCGCTTTGAATACATTTTCAGATGATGACCATGTCAGTTCTGTTTTAAATCTTTGAATACCATCCTGCTACCAGAATATAGTTTATTGTTGTAGTAAATAACTTTTGCAGCCTTCAAAGGGCTACTTTATGAAAACTGAAAATGCCACCTATCTGCAAAATATTGCAAGAATTAACATCAGCAATACATTTTATTCCAAGGTGGGATTTATAAAGCTGGTAACAACTCTGACATGTTCTCTCATGAACACTGCTGCTTTTCCTCTTTCCCCAAATGGTCATACTAATACAGTAGTAGTGAATCTACACATACTACAGACATTTGCATTGCTAATTGCGATATGTCATTACTGTTAGCCTGAATGTTGTTTATTCATAAGTTATTGGTCTTAATGCTCAAATCCTGAAAACTTCCATGATCTAGTTTGTTTTTAACCATATACCTTCTATTGGGGTATTGTTGGACATTGTTGGACATAAATTACATATAAAAAGGCAAAGTCTCTCCCAGCTATACTGTACCAACCCAGTTATGTTTTTTCTTCATTTCTCTTTGATACTTCTTTTTAGGTGCTTAAGATGGGAAGTGATGAAAATATTGCATTGCATCACTGAAAGAAATGGAAGTAAGACTATGGAGTAGCATTTTGATGTTTATTTTTCTTAGCTACCTAACATTTCACAGAAGGAAGTGTAGGCCAATGTGTTAAAGTGGGTCTATATTAAATCATCAAAGGATCACATTGTCGAGCAGCATTTCATCAGGAATGTCATTCATTGAACCCAACCTCATGTGGGGGGGGGGGGGTTGCAAACTCAAGCCCCTCATCCAATTATATATACCAACTCCGAGATCACACTGCAGTGGGGGGAAGGGCACATTTCCTGATCCCTGCTATAATAGAATCTCAATCAGAACAGTTGGACGAACGGCACGTTCAATAAAATGGTGCTCGAAAAGCCATTTGATGATATAATCTTTCAAGGAAAGAATAGGGATACATGCTAAAGCATTTTATTGTTATGAAAATGAATAGCCACCTGTAGGATGAACGCTCCTCTGCCAAAAAGTTGTGGAATAAAATCAATGCGCAGCAGGCAGAGAGCGAAACAGAGCATGAAAATACCAAAATCTTCAGTGGAAATATCCAATAACTGAATCAGTCCACGGGTGTAAAATACTCAGCAATAAAAACTTTATTAGACAAGCGCTTTCGCTATAGATAACTTCTTCAGGTCTATTTTAAAACTAATCAATCAGAGTTGCTCTATATATATGATTGACACTGAGTTGAAAGTTCATTGTACAACCTCATTGCATATTTAAAAGGGTAAAACAAGCTATTATTTGTTGTCAGAGAAACTAATCTAAAATAAAAACATCAATTGTACATGTCCATTCATGTCACTATCATATATTCAGTAATAAAAGACATATATATGAAATATATATGAAATATATATAAAAAAGTATAAAAAATATATATATAGTAACATGCCTATTGATGAAAAGAACACATCATTCAAAAAACACATAAGTCTCATCACTTGTGTTTATATAAACACTATACAAGAACTATTAGTATATTTCATGAAACCATGAGTGTGTATAGAGAATAAAGAAAGACAATAGTGAGACCTATATAAAACCTTCTTTAACTGATGTATATGTGTATATATATAATATAACTATAAATATGGAAAAAATACATGAAAATGCATAGATGCATACAGGATACTCCAAATATTAAAACCTATAGTAGAATATATGAAGAATGTCCTATAATGTCATTAACTAATATATATACATATATGTGATACATAGAAGATATGGCTTGTATATTTATACTATCGTGAGGATTCTACTTAATCTTTCTACGTTTCCTTAATCGTGGTTTTATAGATGCTCTTTCATTTAAGCCTACCCCATTGTCTGCCCTTAAGCGTATGATCCAATCACTTTCCTTGCTTTCAGTGTGACTTCTGATATCTCCCCCTCTTATACTGGTTGGTATAACTTCCAGTACTCTAAAGCGGAAGTTATGTGACATATCATTATTCATGACATGTTTAGCTAAGGCATTGTTGGATGACCCTTTTCTGATGTTATAAATGTGTTCCCTAATTCGGTCTCTGAACTTCCTATTGGTTTTACCCACGTAAAAGCTAGTACATACTTGGCATACCGCAAGATATACTATATTGCATGTCATGCAATCTGCTTTGATATCGGTCCTAAACATTTGCCCTGTGTCAGGATGTATAAATGAAGAGTCAGTATCTATGTACGAACAGAAATTATATTGACCACAAGGCATTGTGTTGCCTCGGTCTATGTTTACATGTGTCTCATTAGAGTAACAAAGCATCCTCTTTAGATTCTTTTTGTTCCTGTACTGAAATTTTGGAGTGTCACCAACTATATTCCTAATATCATCATCGATCTGGAAAACAGTCCAGAATCTGCTGATAATGTCCTTAACTTTATAATGATCTGATGTAAAAGTAGTGGTGAACTTGACAGTGGATGTTATGTTACTATTCTTTACCTGATTGTTTATGACTTCCTTTGGTCCAAAATATGGTGCCGCACTAGTAGACCTCAGATCCAATAAATCTTGTAAATTTCTATTCACTTCATAGGTCTCATACCCTCTCTCCGATAATCTATCCTTCAAATTATCAAGTTCAGTGACAAAGCCTTCCTCTGTGGGATTGAGCCTGGAGGCCCTTATTGCTTGTCCTCTGATGATATTTTTAAAAACAAAAGAAGGGTGCATGCTTGATCTCATTAGCAGAGAGTTAGTATAACAGTTCTTTCTAAATATACATGTGTTAATTAACCCATTGGGTAGTCTCTCAATATATAAGTCCAAGAACTCAATCTTGTTCACAGAATAATTCAAAGTAAATCTAAGGAAACTAGTTAGATTATTCATAGTCCCTAAGAAAAGTTCTAAATCATCTGCTGTCCCTTGCCACAAAATAAAAACATCATCAACAAAACGTGGAAAAAACAGGACATATTGCATAAATGGGTCTGTCTTGAATAATACACTCTCCTCCCATTGTGCCAAGAACATATTTGCATAACTGTTGGCACACGGTGTGCCCATTGCAACACCGTCTACCTGCCTATAAATAACATCATCAAAAACAAAAATATTGTTGTCTAAAACTAATTCCAGAAAATGTAATATTAAATCTATCTCAACAATACTATAGTTACTATGTGTTTTCAAATAGTCAGAAATATAAGTGATGTCAAGGTCATTCGGTATGACAGTGAATAGTGATTGGATATCAAGGGTAGCAAAAATACATCCACCTAACCCAGCATGATGATTGACACAATCATATAAATCAAGCAAAAACTGTTTGGAATCCCTCAGTACATAACTATTTTTATTCAAAATTGGTCTAAGATTCTTCTCTATGTACACTGATAGGTGTTCCGTGACCCAACCCCGCCCTGACACAATGGGACGCATGGGAGGGTCATCTGTATTCTTATGAATTTTGGGAAGACCATGCATAATGGGTAATAATGGTGCTTTGATTGTTAAATACCCATAGAGGTCTTCATCTATCAATTTACTCAAAAGGAGATCAAATAATATATTACTAATCGATCTAATAATACTATTCATTGTGTCACTGGTCACAACTTCATAGAAGTTGTCACTCAGCATATTTTTCATTGCTGTGTAATAATGGTCAATATCCATGACCACTACCCTTCCTCCCTTATCTGCTGGTCTCACCACAATAGTTCTGTCTTTTTGTAAGTTTTTCAAACTCAATCTTTCTCCCTGAGTTAAGTTATCTGCATAATGATATCTCCTGCTACTGTTCTCCTTATAATATTTATGTAGTTCATCCTCAGTGAGTCGTTGATACGTCTCTATAATTGGATGATTAATGGGAACATATTCACTCAATTTCTTGTATGTAAATTTCGCATCCGCTTGAGCTTTATTGTCGCTATCTTTATAGATAAGCCTAAGCATAACATTCCTGCAAAACAGTTTCAAATCAACAACAGTTTCTGCAATACTACTTCTACCTTTGGGTATAAAATTCATTCCTTTGCTTAGAAGAGTGATATCATCACTGGTTAATATTCTCTTAGACAGGTTATATACTGCCATCTTCCCTATTTCTTCCACATCCTTTTCAAGGTTTGATTCTGCAGAAACTCTTCTGAGTATTTCCTTTTCTGGCGTCCGCGACTCATCGAGCGCGTACGTCTGGGACCCTTCTCCATTCGTACCGGTAGGGGAAAAGAAACATTTAATAATGCTTCAGGATTTATCATTCCCTGGTTACTATGTGTCTTCTGTCTAACTGCAACATTTGCATTCCTCTCTTCTAAAGCTGGTTTGTTTCTTACAACTTGTATTTTGGGATATAAATTAGTTCCCTCTTGCATGCTAGGATGCATGATGTGTATCACAGATAAGGCATTTTGTATAAAGCAGTGCCCACACATTCGCAGAAAAAATAACCAGCAAGGCTGATCCTTTCTTCCTTAATCTTTGATTTTAAAGGGTAAGCTTTCAATTTTTATGAATGAATGACAACTGAATCAGAAATAATAATAAACAAAAACTCTGTTTAGTGCATGATGTTGGTTCTAGTACTTGTATTGATTGAATGAATGAATGAATGAATAAATGAACATATTCTCTACCTGCCAGTTTATTCCATTTCAAGGTCATAGGGATGCAGATCCCATTCTAGCTCTTAATGAGAATGATGAATCAAAGATAATCCTTGTACGGGTAAAAGTTCTTCTAATCGGTTATGCCCAGATTTAGCAGTTTATAAATACATACCTTTTGTCAAATGAAGCAAAGCTCTGATTAGGCTTTCTTAAAGGGCATCGAAGTGCCCATGGTCTCTGTGTGAAAGCGTTTTTTTTCTCCATGTCTTCATTATTAAATATAACAAACCATGAAATGATTGCACTTCTAAGATAAAAACAGATGAATTTATTTAAATGTCAGTAAAAGGTACGATATGCCTTTTTAACTTTAGAGAATGTTTTCTTACTTTCTTCTCCACTATGCTACATTATTAAACTTAAAATTACAAATGCTGGTATGAATAGTGCAAGATTGCCTCAGGAAAGACAAAAGTCCTTAATTACCTATAAAATATCATGCCTAAATAACTTCTTTATTACTGGCATACATATAATTACCAGAGAAGATGCAATTTGCAAAGAATAAAAAAATAAATTCACAATGTAACTGTTTCTCTTACAAAGATATGTGCTGCATTTCTAAATAAATAGACATAGCTTTGTAAAACATTAGCATACAAATTATGCAGAAAGACTATTTTAAGGAAGTTTTATCTCTTGATAGAGGAGGTAGATAGAGAAAAGGTGAGATTGCTTAATGTATATGTAGTTTGTATAAGTTAGGCAGCATATCACATTTGTTTAGGTCCCTGTATTCAAGCACAGTAGCAAAAAAGTAGATCAGTATTAAAAAAATGACAAATAGGATTATACCTATAGTAAAATAATAAAACAGACAAAAATGGATAGTTAATTTATAGATGTATGTCACTATGATAAATATATAATTCATAAACAATACATGGGCAATATCAAATATACACACATCAGATTCAGCCTGTTATTTATTTATTTATTTATTTATTTATTTATTACATTTGTTAACTGGGTAATATCTGACTGGGCCAGGAGTCCATTTTCAGCAGAGGCCCATGGAGAAAAGCTTCAAAAACAGTAACAAATACTAACCAAGTTAACAATACTAACAAATGTAACACTATTAATTATGTACTAAGCAAATAAGAAAGCTAACAGTGTTGATTATATACAATACAAATACAGAGTCAAGTACAGTGTGTGCAATATATATATATATATATATATATATATATATATATATATATATATATATATATATATATATATATATATATATATATATATATATATATATATATATATATATATATATATATATATATGGGTTCCTATCAGTTCACCGACAGTTCAGAACATCGACACTCACATCTTCGACACCAAATCATCGACTGTTCATAACATCGACATTTCAGGTAAGCGATCTTCCCCCTTGCAGGACCCATGGTAGCACTTGTTTCTCTGTTACAACGCGTAAGGTTTACGTGACTCTTTACAATTTACCCTGACAGCGTTGTCCTTAACTTCGTAACAGAGAAACAAGTGCTACCATGGGTCCTGCAAGGGGGAAGATCGCTTACCTGAAATGTCGATGTTATGAACAGTCGATGATTTGGTGTTGACACCATCCCCCACTCTGGAATCATAGATAAACTTACTAAGTTGAGCATTAATCCCTATGTCACCCAATGGGTTGCTAAATGGCTTACTGATAGAACCCACACTGTAAAAGTAGCCGACTCCAAATCCAGCTCCAGACAAGTGACAAGTGGAGTACCTCAGGGTTCAGTCCTGGGGCCGCTCTTGTTTGGCATCTACTTCTCTGAAGTACAGGTCAACACTAAGGGACTCTGGCTAACAAAGTTTGCAGATGACTGCAAACTTGGAGCCATTATTGAATCCCCAAATTATGTGGATACTCTACAAAAGGGCCTTACAGAAACAGATGCTTGGTGCCAGAGCCATGGGCTCAAGCTCAATGCCAAGAAATGTATTGTTATCCCCTTTGGGAAAAAACATGTATCCATGAATTACCAACTAATGGGTATAGTATTCTCATCCTAAGGGGTGGTGAAAGCCACACACACTCTGGCTAGGCTTTTAAATGCCCTAGGGCAGATAGCCTAGTATGAACCTATGAATCTATATAGGTGGCAGTACACTAAACACAGAAAGTGTGATAAGAGACTTAGGGACACAGGTGGACACTGGTCTCACCTTCAATAACCACATCGCCACAACAGTCAGGAAATCCTTCCATGTGGCACACCTCATCACGAAGGGCTTTTCATCCAGAAAAAAGGAGGTCATTGTCCCACTGTACTCATCCCTCATTAGACCCATTATAGAATACAACGCCCCATTTGGTATGTACCTCCCAAGACATCTGCAACAACTGGAAAGGCCTCAGAAATACCTCACTGAAAGAATCACAGGCCTAAAGCAGATGCCCTACGCTGACCGTCTTAAAAAAACTCCAGCTATACTCTGTTGCATATCGTCTACTCAGAGGCGATCTCTGCTTAACATACAAGGCCATGTCAAACCCAGAGCTGTTGGACATGCTACACTTAAAGAAATCCCAATCCCTCAGAGCTACACGCTCCAGGGATCTAAACCTTGTCATCACAATAAACAAAACATGTTGGAGGGATAGGTTCTTGACCCAGAGACTCCCCAGACTCTGGAATAGATTGCCCATACATGTCAAGCAGAGTGCCTCTTTGGACCTCTTCAAGAGGAACCTTGACGATTGGATGGAAGAAAGGAAATTCACCCCAGGGATCACATCAGTCGCCCTGCTAGACAGTGGTCCAGGAAAGTAAATAATGTGGGAAGAAATAGCCAGGGAATTGTTATGGCTAGGCTTGTATAGGCCCTAGGGCTGATAGCTTAGTACCAACCTATGAACCTATGAACCTATGTGAGTGTCGATGTTCTGAACTGTGGGTGAACTTATAGGAACCCATATATATATATATATATATATATATATATATATATATATATATATATATATATATATATATATATATATATATATATATATATATATTGAGTCACCAAAACCAAATTCCAGCACTCGTATATTTTTCTCCAACCTTTCCAGTGAAAAACCACAAGTTAAAGCACAAAACAAACACTAATATAAGTGATAAAGATTTATTCAAAGTGCAAATGCACAGAGAAACCATTTAGGTAATTGTCACAGTGGCCATACTGCTGCAAACACAGACCAGGTACCGGTTTCATCCCCTGTGAATACACAGAAAACATGCAGCTTGCATAAGTAAACACGCAAGTGCTACCAATCAATCAATATAAAGAAAAAGAACAGAACAGGTACATTCAAATCAAAAAACCTTGTGTCCATAAGAAACTGCTTAAAATATATGAAACAACATAATATACATCCATATACCTACATATATTAGATACAAATATATGCAAGTATATAGTACCTACAGGATACATATAAACATAGATAATAAATCCTGTATAATATACATTACATATATCACCAAAGGCTAACATCAAATGTCATATGAAAATGAGAAGTGTCAACAATAAATCAACCAGAACATACAAGCAAGTTAATATTACAAATGGACAAAGAAAAATCCCCTTATTTTACCATAACCTATTCATGTATCATATTCACTTTCAAAATGAATTACAGTAGTATGTAAAAGGTCTGTTTGATTTTGACTGAGTACTTTTTAAAGATTTCTCAAATTATAGGTCTTTGTTCCTCATTATTTTTGGACTTGCCCCAGCTCAAAGTTAAGAGATATGGTTGGAAAAAATATGTCAGTATAGCTTAATGCACTTGAAAAGAAAGTCTACCTGATGACTCAAATAGAATCTCCTAAAATGATGTTATTTTTGGGACTTTCCGAAAATGGTTTTAGATCTCCATACCTAAATCAGAGAGGACTGTTGATTCCACATAACCCAGTGCATGTGGACTTTGTACATTTATAGACTAGTTAACATACTGTTACATACACTGTAGAATACCATATTTAAAGAAAAACATATTTGTAAAAATTAGAAGCACAGACCTAAGAGAATGAAATACAAATTAGAGATGTGTAGGTTCTAAAGTATAGAATACAAAACACAAAGGGTAACAGTGTAGTCTTGAAACTGTACAATGATTTTAAGAAATGCAAACTCTATTAAACTGTTCTCTGCTTAAAGGAAAAAAAGTGCTTCAGGTGTTCCCTGGTAGTGGTTCATCAGGCAGAACTTACATTTGGTGCGGGGAAGATAAGATAAGATAAGAAGTTTGGAAGTTCTAGCCACATACCGGGTTGTTGGATTTATGTTTCAGTACTGACTTTGCACTGTTGCTTGGAGAGGAGGCATTGTTACATTCCAGAGGTGTTGTCCTCCAGACTGGATATTATAGTGAGGTCTTACATTTCTAAAATGTAGGCAGCTTAGATGGATGTTAAAGATTCTATGGTAGTTACTGAAAAGAAGAACTGGGTAATTTCACCACTATCTTGACTAAACCCCCTTCCTCTATATAAGCTTTATTTGAGATATCCAATAAAAACAAGCCATAGACCTAGTTGAACCACTCACCCAACAAAAAGTACATAAATAAGTGAAAATAAACTCTGACTTTATGCAGGACTTATCATATTCAATGTCCTAGGTCCGTAAAACAGGGAGTTTGGGCTGTTAGTTGGCTAAGCAGTCAGATCTGGGATTTGTTTTATCTGCATTGAGAGAACATTCCAGAAAGCAAGATTTAATTTGGAGAAGGCTGTTCAACTCCTGTTGCAAGATTATCTGGGCCTGAAAATAGTGCTCTCTTTTATTCTGCAACCTTACTGAGAAAAATGTTAAACAGCTGCTAAGCTTCCTATTAACAATGCATTTGTGTCTGAGAAGAGACATGTCTGCTTTATTCTGTGATCCTCCATTACTGAGTAAAAAGTTAAAATTATGTTACGTTTCCTGCTAGAAGCATATCTGGGTCAGAGAAAAGCACTAATTGTGTTATTCTGAAGCTTCTCTTACTGTGTAAAATGTTAAACTGATGTTACATTTCATGACAAGGGCACATTTCAGTCTGGAAAGATTGCTTCCTCCTTTATTCTGTGACACCCCCCATTGTGTAAAATGTTACATTGATGTTAAGTTTAATTTTAATGGTATATCTGAGTCTGAGAAGAGTGTTAGCTTTGTGATTCTATGCCCCCCCCATTAAAAAGATGCTACACTGATGTTAAGTGTGTAGACCAGATTATGAAACCGAGAGAGGAAAGGAATGTTGTCTGCTCCCTTTTAAGCAGACACTCAACAGTGTTTAGGGTTATAAAGTGGTGCTTCCACTCCCCTATCAAAAGCATGTGGACTTGATGCTGTGCCATTAAAAATATTTTTGTCAGGGGACTTTGCCTCCCTGCACCCCCTGCTATGGGGGTTGTGCATCTTCATATCCCTAATACATACACAAGCTAGTTCTGAGATTACTCTTCCAAAGAGAAGGAGGGAGTACTTTAATGATGGGAAACTTCAGACTTAGTATGCATTCTCTACTGTCTCATGTTCGGTCCTGATGGATTTTATATCTTTATACACACATGCACATGTGTGTATATGTATATATATATATATATATATATATATATATATATATATATATATATATATATATATATATATATATATATATATATATATATATATATATATCCCACAGTTGCACTTTCAGTCTAACAATTTCTTATATGACATTTACAGTCACTAGAATTTAAACAGAAAGCCAATGAAATGAGCTTACAAATTTTATTGAGGCAAATTATTACTATGAACCCTTGAATAGTAATATCAGTGTATATTCTAGTCGTGTTATGAGGAGGTCATTTTCCTCTGGCATTTCTAGCATCACATGAGAAAAGCCTAATAAATTCCTAGATCGAGATATATACATACATATATATATATATATATATATATATATATATAGATATATATATATAGATAGATAGATATATAGATAGATATATATATAGAGATACATATGTATATATATATATATATATATATATATATATATATATATACAAGGGAGCCTGCAGGATTTTTTGTAGAGGTGCAAACCCAGACCCCGGCCCACTCAGCCCCACCCCCTCTGCCCACGCAGCCCAACCCCCTCCGTGCACACAGCCCCACCCCCACCACCCACACAGCCATTCCAATGTCCCATTACTTGGCTATTTCTCCCCATTTGTCATAGACACTGTTGAAATCTCTCAGTGTGCATACTGTTTTATGCTTTACTTCTACAATGATTACAGCTATTTGGATTTCATTTACAACTTTTATTTCAAATTTTATAGCACAAACACTGATAGATATTTACTAAACCTAAACAAAGCAATAGTCTTACAATGAAAACAGACTTAGCATTAAAACTTTACCTTTGAAACCTACATTCACTGGAACAGCATTGAAACCCACATTCAAAGAAAATGCATCTGGCCAGTGGCAGGGTAAGTTTATCTTTGGGCTGTTTTCAAATCATAGGCTCCTTGCACACATTTTTAGAACCATGCAAAAGTTCTTTCATTCACCTTCCTGACTGTATTAATTATACTATATAATAATTGAATTATATCCTTTGTATAATACAGCACACTTGTTAGACTGAAGTTAGAGCACATTTTAAATTTATTGTTTTAACATTTTTCCAGTAGGCAATGAAACAAAAATGCATTAACCAATAATGACAAAACTGCCCTATTCAGAACATTTCCATCATAAAGGTCTACTTCCACACACAACTGCCTTTTAAATTTATTGTTTGAACATTTTTCAGTAGGCAATGAAGCAAAATGCATGCACCAATAATGACAAAACTGCCCTAATCAGAACATTTCCATCATAAAGGTCTACTTCCACACACAACTGCCTTTTAAATTTATTGTTTGAACATTTTCCAGTAGGCAATGAAGCAAAACACATGCACCAATAATGACAAAACTGCCCTATTCTGAACATTTCCATGATAACAGTCTACTTCTACACATAATATATAAATACAGAATCACAGTAGTGTAAGCCATAGGCATGTTACACAGCTTCTTGAACTTATTTTCAATTGGGGGGGGGGGCAGGGATACATTTTAAACATTGCTTGTATAATTGTGGAAAGTTGCTTGCATAAAATGTGTTATAACCATGCATTTCACTATCAAGTCTTGAACCCAGAACTTTGTGCACTACAGTCAGAGCACCATACCACTAAGCTAAACCAGCAGTTTCTTGAAAGACAAAAAGACAAACTGAAATGGCTATCATATCATTTAGTGAATTCAGTTCTCACTTCTCACCATAGCTCTCAACCTCTTAGCACAAAAATAAAGAACAAAGCCAATAATGGGGGAATACAGCCCCCAAAAAGGGACACATTTCAAATACTGATTTTATAATCTTAGAAAATTGCTAGAATAAAAGGTTTTGTTTTACCACTCCTGAAAATCAGAGGAACGGAACATAAATATGAGGCATAAATTCACAAGTGATGGTGGCTAGGGACTTTAGGCTCGTTTTACCTGTACCCAAGGTGTAGGGTTTGAGCCTGAATACCTCTAGCCACCAGGTATTTCACACACACAAACAGTTTCATTCTGCCAGCTTACTCACCCTGAAAAGTGTCCAGACTCCATCTGCAGTCCTCGCAGCTAACCCATCAGATAAGCATAAACTGTCCATTTCTCCTCACAGCTAACCCATCAGATACGCCAAAACTGTCTGTTTCACTGTCTGTTTCCGTTCTTGCTCACAAACCTGAACATGCATGTAACGTGTGATGATGTCAGCATGCAAATCCGAAACCCATGGTACAGACGCAAAAGCATCACTGGACTTGAAGGCATTCTTAAAGAAGAACCATAGGTGCCGGAAGCTGTTGAAGACTTGGGGGTTGGGCGGAGGGTGAGAGGGGCACTTAGTGATCTAAAAAGGACAATTTTTATAACTATTTACTACAACATAGGTTCACCTGGAGGACATTTTAAGCTTAACCAATTCCCTTTTAGTGCTTGAAATAACATTTTCTGATTGGTCTTACCTATCCCATGGCTGATAATTGTATATTAGCCCTAGTGAGAATAACTGATCATGCCATAGATAATTTGAGGGGACCCATGTAAGGGATGCAGCATTTAGGAATTGCCTCTATCCATTAGTGGCATGAGAAGCAATCCTGGAATACGTTTTCTATTACCCAACCTTGGATCCAAGTTGCATTTGAATATGGACAGATGAGCTTTGCTTTATTTTTATGGATAGTCTATTCTGGAACAGTGGTAGCCTCTGTGATATATATCCAACTCTCCACAACATTCAGTTTAGATACCTGGACTTAGTATTTCTGATGCCATTTGACTTGCTTATGTTCAGTGGGTCTATCTGTATTAGGTCGGAGGATGCCTCGTATGCCAGACATGTCACCTCTAAGCACTCTGTAGGATACTGAGTATAGTAATAAATCTTTGAGGTGGTCCATGCAAGACCTATTGTTTAGGACTTGTATCCTTTTATTAAGGTATTTCTGAAGGTATTCCAATTGTTTCATGGGGATGGACAACTGTACATGCCAAAGTGGGCATTATACAAAATGATTGACCTAATGAGGGCTTTGTAAAGATGGACAACATCATCTCTAGATCTAGTCACAATTTGTTTTTAAGCTGTGCAATATAGAAAGGCTTTCTTATAACTCTGGGCACATGTTGGTCAAAAGTTAGGTCACTGTACACACAAGTTCCCAAATTCAAACAATTGGGTCAGTTCTCAGAGGGCATTGTCATGATTTTGACACCAGTTATTATTTGGGACAAAACTTCCTGTATGATGGTTAAGTCATTTGGGGATTCAATAACTACTCCTAGCTTGCAGTCATCTCAAACTTAGCTGGTCAAAACCCTTTGGTATTTCCTTCTACTTTTGAAATGTATAAGCCAAACAGAAGAAGTCTCAGCATTGAACCCTGGGGGACTCCATTGGTGATTCATCACTTCCCCTATTTTGATTTCCTGCATCCTGTGAGCAAGTTGGCAATCTAGCTAGTGACGCAAGTGTTTTCTCCTACATTATTCATCTTTTGTACTACACCTGAGTAGGGGATTATGTCAACAGGCTTGGCCAGGTCAAGGTAATGTGGTTTGTTTTCTCCTACATTATTCATCTTTTGTACTACACCTGAGTAGGGGATTGTGTCAAAAGGCTTGGCCAGGTCAAGGTAATGTGGTGTGTTTTCTCCTACATTATTCATCTTTTGTACTACACCTGAGTAGGGGATTGTGTCAAAAGGCTTGGCCAGGTCAAGGTAATGTGGTGTGAACTGTTTTACCATCATCCATTGCTTTGATAAGAGTAAAGCTTAAAATTTGCCCATGATTTTGAGCCTCACACACTTTCCTCTGGGCTGTTTCCAAAACACATTTTTAGGTCCATGCATACATGTATGCATTCTTTTATTCACCTTCCTGATTTTATTAAATTATATTCCTTGTATAATACAGCACCAGTTGTTTGAATGGGTTTTAAATTTCTAGTTTTGAACAGTCTTCTAGTAAGCAATGAAACAAAATGTATGAACCAATAATGACAAAACTACCCATTTCAGAAAATTTGAACCATAAAAGGCCATTTAAACTTCTGTCATTACAATCTACCAATATCAGTAAATAAAACAACTGAACCAACCAACATCAGAAACCGACTGTAGAAGGAAAAAGGCTAGCTGGTAAAATATAGTGACCTCTGCACAGCTCGAACAGAGTATAACACACGTATAGCCAACACTAGTGTTCCACCAAAATTCAGGCTAAATCCACTCGTAATGATAAAAAACGATTCTTTTATTGAAAATAAGGTTTAGCGCTTTCATCCGTTAAAAATCAGACTTCCTCAGAACCAAAATGGAGTACTTCCTGTTTACATTTAAATCACCTTTTTGGCGCCAAAAATTCAAAAGGAAATGGAGCTCTTAAAGAGACATAGTCATGATAACTCTATATATACATACTACTATGCTAAAAACAACTAAGCATTTCAACAGATCCAGTGTGCTAATATAAAAAATGACAATATAAATATAAATATAATGACAGTGTAAATAAATAAAAATGATTATGGTAAATAAAATAAAATGCAATAAAATGCACTCTGCACTTACTAACTTCATCTTAAAACATACTCCAAATATATGTAATAGTGAAATGGTAAAACTTGCATGACTAGTGCTCATAAATTGTAACAAGTCAACAAAAATCAAAATACAATGGCAACATCCATGATATATCTATGCTATGATTAAAAATGGTTTAATACTTATATTTTCATTTATGCCAGGTGACCTAATGGCATCTGTCAAAATTTGCCACTTACTTTCTTTCATGGCTAAAAGTGCTTTCCAATTTCCCCCATAAGTAAATACTTTTACATAATCTATAATGGCAAATTTAAAACCACGTGATTCACCATATATGGATATGTGTTTATAAAGTGCATTGTTATTGCCTTTAATCTTTATCTTACAAATATGTTCATATACTCGTTTCCTAAGGGCTCTCTCTGTTTTGCCTATATAGAATGCGCTGCAGGCATAACATGTAGCAATATATATGACTTGTTTGGTGCTACAATTTCCTGCTTTGCATTTAATATTAGTCTTGTTGATACCTCCTAACTTAATATTGCCTACCTCATTTATGGCATAACATTGTTTGCAGGTACCGCATTTTCTAGTTCCCATCGAGAGCTTTGTATTGTGTACAGTTTTTTGTTTAGAAGCTTTCTCCAATAATCTTTTGATGTTGGGTGCTGTTTTATATACAAAGCTCGGATAATTGCCCAAAACGGAAGCTGTATCATCATTTACTGTTATTAAGTTCCAGTGCTGTCTTAAAATATCTCTAATATACTTCGTGTAAGGAGTATACATCAAGACGCAAACTCGATTACAACACATACCTACATTGTCATATCCCTTCTTTCTATTATGAATCTTCATAAAATCAAAAGACTTGCCCAATAAAGGTGGAAATTTTTTACCCCATTCATTCTTCACATATTTGGAAACTTGTGATAATAGGGCTGAGGGGTATCCTCAATTACTAAACATATTACTTATTTGGTCAACTTCCCTATTCATGATTTCTCTAGTAGATGACATACGAGCTGCCCTAATACATTGTCCTTTGTAAACATTTCTGAATATATGGGGAGGGTGATAACTATTAAATTCAATATAGTCATTTGAAAAAGTTTCCTTCCTATGAATTTGTGAAATAAATCCCTTATCAGAATGGCTAATATATGTGTCCAAATATGCTATGCCACTCTCACTGATGTTATGAGTGAAC
This sequence comes from Protopterus annectens, assembly GCF_019279795.1. NCBI lineage: Eukaryota > Metazoa > Chordata > Ceratodontiformes > Protopteridae > Protopterus > Protopterus annectens. Next base: position 1,069,738,674 of record NC_056747.1, on the reverse strand, counting down.
TTTAAAAATGTGTTGTGCCATTAATAAATTCCATAAAAGAATTAATCTCATCTTTTGAACCCTTCCATAAGATGAATAAATCATCCAAATATCGTGTATAATATGCTATATTGGAATAAAATTGGCTCTTGAACACATATTCTGTTTCCCATTCCAACATGACTAGATTGGCGAAAAAGGGGGCCCAAAAGGCCCCCATAGCCACACCTTTGCATTGCCTAAAATATTCATCTTGAAAATGTATATAATTATGGTCCAAAACTAGTCCCATAATATCTACCATAAGGTATATACGGTCCCAGTCCATGTTTGAAAACTTTCTCAGACTGTTACTGAAATACTCTAAACCTATATCCTTAGGGATACATGAAAAAAGATCCACTACGTCTATGGTGATAAAAATGAGATCCTTATTCCATATGTCTGATGTAAGCTGACAAAGAAACGTCCAAGAATCCTTTATTAAGTGAGTGATTTTTTCATAAATAGGCTTTACCCATCTATCAATGGCGACTCCTAAAGGATATGTTTTGGATCTTGAACCAGAAACTATAGGCCTAAAAGGAGGCTGGATGATACACTTGTGTACTTTGGGAATTCCTATAATAGTAGCCAGAGTCGGATATTCAACTTTTAAATACTGGTAGATCTCACTGGTAATTCTATGATCAATAAAATATTTTTCTAATGTTAGATCAATTCTTTTGTAACCAATAATAATCTCATTTAACGACACTACTTCATAATTATTTGATGAATACAAAATATTATGCATTTCATTAACATAATCAAATGTATTATATATCACAATTCCGCCCCCTTTGTCGGGTTTCATTAATCTAATATCCTTATTGCTGATAAATTGATTTAAACATTGTCGTTCTACTTCATTCAAATTGTCCTCAATATCTAGCTTATAACAACTGCTGGTCTTAAGATTTTTCTTAAATTTAAAAATGTCATGACACACCATCTTCTCATAATTACCCACTTGATTATTTGATATGGGTATATAAGTACTTTTCTTTTTTAATCCAAGATGTTCAGTCGGTCCTTGTTGTGTGTTATGTTCTCTAAACTGCATAGCTAAATTGAGTCTTCGACAAAATAATTTGACTTCTTTAAAAATATCCACAAGTTGGAAACCCGTAGATGGAATAAATTTCATACCTTTACTGAATAATATAAAAAATTCTGGAGTAATGTTCATATCAGTATAATTAAACACCTTAAACCCATTGTAAGTATGAATAATGTTTTCCACTTGGGTTTTTTTTCCTATCATTATGTTCTGGACACTGTTTGCTATCTTGACTATCAAACTCAACCATGTGCGTACTATGAGATATATCACATACTGAAAATTGTTTAGGAAACTTATCTACTTTAACTATTTTATTTGATTTTTTGCCGCGGGGTAAAATCTGCCCCCCTGAAAATTAGTTTCTTTATTGAAATAGTTACCTCTATTAGGTTCATAGGTTCATAGGTTCATACTAGGCTATCTGCCCGAGGGCATTTACAAGCCTAGCCCATCGTTTTGTGGCTTACGCCACCCCTTTAGTATGGGGAACTAAACCCATTATTTTGCTGTGCCTCTGTCGAGCAGTGACACTGAGGTGATCCCCGGGGTATATCTGCGATCTCCCATCCATTGGTCAAGATTTCTCTTGAACAAGGCCAGCGAGGTGCTCTGCCTCACATGTACCGGGATTTTGTTCCACAGCATAGGGAGTCTTTGGGTGATGAATCTATCCCTCCAGCACGTCCTATTAATAGCTGTGTCAAGGTTTAAGTCTCCCGCCCTTGTGGCTCTGATGGATCTGGATTTTTTGAGGTGAAGCATATTCATCAAATCTGGGTTTGACATGGCCTTGTATGTTAGGCAAAGGTCACCTCTGAGCAAGCAGTAAGCGACTGAATAGAGCTGGAGTTCTTTCAGTCGGGCAGCATAGGACAGATTTTTGAGACCCTTTATCCTTTTGGTGAGGAACTTTTGTGGCCTCTCCAGCTGCTGCAAGTGTCGGGTCAGATACATTCTGAATGGGGCATTGTACTCAATCATTGGTCTGATGAGTGATGAGTAAAGGGAAACTATGACCTCCCTTGATCTGGATGAGAAACCCTTCATGATAAGGTGGGCAATGTAGAAGGTCTTCCTAACTACTTTAGCTACATGGGTGTCAAATGACAGACTACTATCAACCTGGGTCCCCAGGTCCCTGATAACTTCTTCTGTGCTCAGTGGATTGCCACCTATTTGGTAGCTAGGGGTAACCTTGTTTTTCCCGAAGGGTATGACTATGCATTTTTTGGCATTTAACTTTAGGCCGTGGCTCTGGCACCAGTTATCCGTTTCCGTGAGACCCTTCTGAAGGATATCTGTGTCAGATGTGTTTTCTACTATGGCGCCCAGTTTGCAGTCATCTGCAAACTTTGTCAGCCATAACCCTCCTGTGTTTGCTTGTACTTCAGAGAAGTAGATGCCAAACAAGAGTGGGCCCAGGACTGAGCCCTGTGGGACACCACTTGTGACAGGCTTAGAGTCTGACATGGCGCCAGCAACTCTGACCCTGTGGGTTCTGTCACTCAGCCAGTTTGCAACCCATCTTGTGATGTATGGGTTGATATTTAAGCTGATGAGTTTTTCAATGATACCCGAGTGTGGTATTGTATCGAAGGCCTTAGCCAGATCAAGGTAGGCTGTATGGACTGCCTTTCCCTCATCAATGGCTTTGGTGACTGTTTTGAAAAAGTCAACCAAGTTTAAAAGGCATGATCTGCCTTTGACAAAGCCAAACTGGGTTGGATCCAAAGTCTGTAAATTCCCTATGTCTTTATTTATGAGGTCCATTATGATCCTCTCCATGGCTTTGCAGATAAGGCTTGTCAAGCTAATGGGCCAGTAATTTCCAGGATCGGTGGAGGCACCGCCTTTGTGGAGTGGTACCACAGTTGCAGTGCGCCACTCCCTGGGTACGTATCCAGAGGTAAGACTTTGATTAAACAGCTGTCCTAGCTGTGGGTTTAATTCCTCATTGAGTTCATGGAGCACACAGCCGGGGACAACATCAGGTCCCATGGATGCTGTGTTTTTTGCTTTGGAGAGAGCAGTTCTCACTTGGGCGCTGGAGATGTTTGGGGGGCTGCAATCGTTTGGTATAGATATCTCTCCTTTTGGAGGGGGGGAGAAGTTTGCACTGAACCTGTCAGCCAGTATGTTGGCAATGTCTGTAGGATCAGTAGTCTTCACATCATTTTGAACTAGCTCTGAGCATATCTGGGAGTTTCCTCCCAGGTTTCTAACATAGCTAAAGAAGGCCTTATGATTGTCTTTTGAGTCTTTAGCTATTTTTCTCTCGAAATTTGCTTTGGAAGATTTTATGAGAGCTCTTAGTTTTTTACTTATAGTGATCAGGGGTGTCTTACCTTTTAAGGATTTTGCTCTATCTTGTAGTAGCTTCCTCCTTTTGTTGTAGAGTTTGTTTATGGCTGGGGTGCACCAGACTGGACGCTTGCCTTTGGTACAAAGAGTCTTTGTTTTGCTTGGGATTGCCTTATCCATGCAGTCCTGTAGGTGCTGGTAGAAGGCATTTGTAAGTGATTCAGTGGCTTGAGTACTGTTTTCCGCCGGCTCGGGGGCCTTAAAGGAGACCACACTAGTCTTTAGAAGTGTGAAGTCGGCTTTTGAGAAGTTCTTTACTGTGGTCTTTTTTATTTCAGGTGGGGGTGGGATGAGGACCTCCAGCGAGATTAGTTTGTGGTCTGATCTTACCAGTGAGGGGTACACCTCCGGTGTTGAACATTGTGCTCCCATGTTCGTGATGATGAGATCAAGTATGTTGTCTCCTCTTGTGGGGCTGGTGACTAGTTGTTCCATGGCATTTGAGTTTATGAATTCCAGGAACTTTTGGGCTAGGGTGTTTGGGCTTGAGTAGTGTTCCCAGTCTATATTAGGGTAATTGAAGTCACCTAGTATGATGGTGTTTGGTGATACATTTATCCCCTCTAGTGTTTTCAGGAAGGCCATATGAGGTTCCTGAGTTTGTGAGGGTGGCCTGTAACATGCTACAATTTGCAGAGCAGTCTTGCCTATGGTTAATTGCACCTGGATGGTCTCCGATGCATCGTGCGTTGCCACCAGTCTTGAGGTGTGGGTGTCCTTGATGAATATGGATACCCCCCCTCCTTTCTTGGTATTGTCCGGAATTTGGGCCGGAACGCATGATATGAGGTGAAACCTGATAGCGCTGGGGTGCTCTCAGGAGCCTTGAACCAGGTTTCTGTCACAGCACAGACATCGATGTTCTCCATACTGAGAAGGGCCTCGAGTGTGTGCATTTTGAGATTTAGACTTCTGGCATTGAGCAGCATTACCCTTAGTTTTTTCCTTTTTGTGTTCTAGGGTGGTAGGTTTAGAATTTGAGCCTTGCCTAAAAGGCACTATGGGGTGGCAAGAGCCTTTGCCAATATCCGGAATCCCAGGGGTGACAGGTGCAAGCCGTCCCTTGCGAAGCAGCGTGGCTTGTCCAGCATGTCATCCCAGGCAGACAGACACTGGATCCCCTTTGAATGACACCAGTGTTTAAGCCAATTGTTAAAGCTGATCATCTTATCTCTGTATTGTGGCATCATTCTTGGTGAAGGTAGGATACTGCTCAAGGTCAGGGTCATACCTGCCTGGGCTACATAATCAGAGAGCTCCTCAATGTCTCTTTTCATGTAGTCCAAGGAGGTACTATTATATATTGTGTTATTGATGGAAGTTCTATCCTGTGGCCATATGCAAGCTCTATTTTGGTAATATAACTCTACATCTCTCTGTATTTTCTTATTCTTCCTGTTGAATATTCCTTTGGCCTTTTGTTCAGCATAGTAGAACTGTTTGTCATATAAATCTTTCCACTGTGTAAATAATATATCATTTACTATATCTTGGTTCAATTTCTCAACCTCTCGAATCAGGGTAGACAATTTCTCATCATTGAATTTGATAAGCATATTCATATATTCTATACCAAAATTATCAAACATTTTATTAAATACATTAGTAGTCCCTATGTTGTATTCCAGGCCCATAGGTAATTTAAAAAATCTAAGGCCTTTAGGTACTATTTGCAAAGAAATACACTTGGCTAAATATGCATTATCTATCTTAACATTCTTTATATTTAATAATTTATTTCCAAGCATATCAATTGAGTCCCTTATCGAGCCCTTAAAAGGGGCATGTTGTCCTGCTTCGTCTTGACCACTACCATGTTCAACGTTAGTACCAAAATCATATTCATCCCTTAAAAATAAATCAAAACAGTCATAATTATGTTGACCCACTGTCCTGTTCATGCAACCTGAAACATGTCCAGTGATTTTATTATGTTTATGATAATTGTTTCCTAAGAAACTGGAAACAAATCTATTGTCAACAGTACCTTTTAATTGTTCAGTGCGAATTCCGGTGACAGCAGAATAAGTTTTCATGCCATTATGGCGTTTAGGTCTCGCCCCTTGTTCGGCTTCTTCTCTAGCGTGAAATAAACTAAAGTCAAAAGTAAAATCATTCTCAAAGGCGGGACTGATATTCGTATTCCTGTAATTTGTAGACGGCAGGTCCTGCATAGAACCCCTCTCTTCTGTGTTGACCACTTGTCCATTAGGAATGTCCATCTGAGTACTGGTGTCAACACCTTTAGTAATAAGTGTACGCTTGGTTCTGAGGAAGTCTGATTTTTAACAGATGAAAGCGCTAACCCTTATTTTCAATAAAATAATTGTTTTTTATCATTACGAGTGGATTTAGCCTGAATTTTGGTGGAACACTAGTGTTGGCTATACATGTGTTATACTCTATTCGAGCTGTGCAGAAGTTAATATCAGTAAATACACAAAATCTCTGCAGAAGTAAGTCATCTAAACAATTCCACATTAAAGGTATTTCTAACTAATGAACAGGCTGCTGCTAGGAAACAACTTTATTTATAGATGAAACAATGAAATATAAAGTGGTTGTTGCCCTTGAAGAATAAATTGCCTATATTACATTAAAAAATGATAAGCTATTAATATTGCAATAGGGAATGGATGGCAAACTGATAACAGGTTCATAGTTACTAGGTAACTCCTCCAAAGGAGGGCACTCACAGGACTGCAGCATCCACTCCCTTTAAAGTACAACACAGCACAGTATCAGCAATCCATCTACATACTCTGGGAGTAGAACCCATAGCCTTCTGCATCAAAAGCAAGGCTACTACCTGTTGTGCTACTAACAATGCAAACAGATTAAGCAACACTAAACTTCTCTACCGCTGAAGCTGTCCGGTCCTTGAAAATTTTTTTAACATTTATTTACCAGGAAAGTCTGACATGTAACAAAGCCAATTTTCAGCAGAGGCCCAGGGAGGAATGATCCAGATGTATGTCTTTGTAACATGGGAGGAAACCAGAGCACTCAGTGGAAACCCACATGAACACAGGGAGGACATAAAGACTCTGCACAGAAGGCAACCCAGCTAAGAATTAAACCAGAGAACCTCTTGCTGTGAGGCAGCACTACCACTGCAGCATCCACTTGACGCAACTAAATCACTCAATTTCACAGCAGAAGAAATCTGGAAAAAGCCAAAATTTATTGGGGGGGCAAGGACACATTTTAAATATTGCTTGTATAATGTTTGAAAGTTGCTGAAATGGTGTTTTTTGTTATCGTGTGTTTCCAAAAAAGGAAGACTGAAACTTAAAGGGCTATAATTATTTAGTGAATTCACTGATTTGCCACAAAACCACAAATTGTAAAAGGAACAGAGCAAAGTACACACACACACACACACACACACACACACACACACACACACACACACACACACACACACACACACACACACACACACACACACACACACACACACACACACACACACACACACACACACATACACACTCACACACACCTCATACTGAGTTCTGGGCATGATGTTGAAATTAAACGCATGTCTTGAATAGTGATATGTGTGGAATGACACATAAAAAGGCATTAATGTACAGCTAATAAACAATTGCTTCTAATAAAATGCTTATAAAAAATAGAAGCTAAAGAATTACACAAATGATGACAAATAGCACTAGTGATTAGTGTCCACAAACTTTTAACGAGAATATTACAGGAAAAAAGGGCAGAAGTATTAAAAGAAAAGACAGAAGAAGAATAGACTACCAGTAAGAATAAAAATAAATTTGCTGGTTGACTGGCTACTCTAAAATCTGACCCCATATATTGCATGTATCCTTCTCCAAGTAATCTGGATGTAGCTGCAAAATGCACACTTGACATGGACCAATCTTCTTGCCCAGTAAATAAATTAAAAATCAGTTAAATAATTATATAGGAGTACAGTCATGGGAGGCACAGCAGTGCATCAGTAGACCCTAACCACAGATATGTACACACTCTGCATCTTTATTATAACCATGAAAAACTGACTGTATATAAACACTTTGTAATACCATCAGCAGTCCTGTATACATTACTAAATCAGCCATCTGTTTTATTATCTTTGTACTGCTCTGTTTTGAGCCTGAGTCATGACGGATAAGGTCTGTGGAATAGCCCACCTACCTAGTCAACAATGAAATACAAAAGATAAATGCTGGAAATTCATCTGATGACATTACACACTAGAAGAATGCATATCTGCATTAAACATTCCTCAAACATTTATTTCAGTGTATGATAATGCAATAATCTGAATCTAAATCTATGAAAAATGCAGATCCCTTACAGATATATCCTACTCACTACTTATATGTCCTAATAACCCATGTTGGGAACAACAAAACTTCACACCACATCTGCGGGCATACAGGGCAACATCTGACAGGCTTCCCCAACAGATATGGAATTTGTAAAGTGGAAACTGGATGTGATCACTTAGCATAGGCAATGGAATGGCATTATACGTACCTCGCACTGAGTTCTGCTCAGGTTTGGGAGCAGCTTCAGTACATAAAGTAACGGCAGCTTCAATACAAAAATTAAAATCGGCAGCTTCAGTAGATAAAGCAAAAATGGCAGCTTCAGTAGATAAAGCAAAAATGGCAGCTTCAGTAAATGAGCTTACACAGCACCAGTAAAGTAAATGGAGCCTTAAGCTTACCTGTGAGTGTTAAGGCAGCTTCAGAAAGTAAACAGACAAACCAGCTTCAATAAGAGCCTTAAGCTTACACAGCACAGCACCAGCTTAAAAAAATAAAGTGAGCACCAGCAGAGCAGCTTCAGTAAACAGAGCCTTAAGCACACACACACCAGCTTCAGTACATAAAGTAAAAATGGAGCAGCTTCAGTAAATGGAGCCTTAAGGTTACCTGTGAGTGTTGAGGCAGCTTCAGAAAGTAAACGGACACACCAGCTTCAGTAAGTAAAGTAAAAATGTAGCCTTAAAAGCACCATCTTCAGCAAGAGCCTTAAGCTTACATAACACCAGCTTAGTAAAGTAAACAGATCACCAGTCCAGCAGAGCAGCTTCAGTAAACGGAGCCATAAGCTTACCTGCGAGTGTTGAGTCTTGCGTACTTTTGTGTTTAAATTCAATGCATGCGTGCATTCTCTGTATTGTTTTGCAGCTGTAAAAGTGTGTGGGAGGTGTTCTCTGCCCCTTAACCTATGGTTCCGGTGCCTATGAGAAGAACTCCCTAAACAAAACATTTTTTTTTCAAATTAAAAGAAGATTAAAGAAGATTGATTAATCTACTAGCCAGCTGATTCCAGGGGGTGCAAGTGCACCCCCTTGCACCTGCCTGTGGGCACCCTTGTATGCATGTATATATATATATATATATATATATATATATATATATATATATATATATATATATATATATAAGGCAGCTCAATTCAAACATAAATTTAACAAAGAAAGTTTTCTTATTAATACATCTGCAAACCACAGCCTGATGGATACAAGAAAATGATCATAACTCAGTAACAAAGTCTTCTTTAAAACAAAATGCATGTATAATTGACTGTTGTAGATACATAAGCTTTTTATCAGAAAATGTAGGGAAATAGGACATCATGTGTATTGCATAGGGGGAATGGAGAATGTGGTTACATCATTGCACATTTTTAGTCTGACATTATAGTCTTTTTTTAAGCAAGAAGCATCTTTATTTAATTATCACTTATGACATAGGCAATCATACCGACATATTTTCAGTTGCAAACATTATCCATCAATTATAATCTATCCAGTCATTTTCAGTAAAACATTACAGAGGTCATTTAATTCCTGCCTTCCCTTAAACCTCCTTTCTCCTTCAAACATTATTCTACAAATATTGTTGATGTGATGCCCACCACTGCTACCAGTATGTGATGGCCACCAATATGTGACATCCTCATGCTGGGCCAGTAATCAAGGAGCCTGAATCCTCGTCACTGACACTGGAGAGGGATGTGCACTTGGAATACAAATGGATACACTCAGTATTTCTAGATGCAGGCCTACCTGCATCAATTACAGTTTCCCTTAAGAGTACACAGGGAACACACTCAGCCCAGCATTTGGATTTCTCTATATCTATCTCCCTCCAGGTCCCCAGTAAGACCCCCCCCCCACTGGTACAGATGTAGGGTTAGGTTTTTCAGCCAAGTGTCCAGGCCACGTCCTCTGGCACCCTCTCTATGAGCTCAGCACTACTTGTCCCTGCCCCGAGTAGCTGACATGCACACTCTTTAAGATTTAATTTTCACACACACACATACACACACATATACACCTGGAAAAGGCTGGCACGGAATATCCACTCTACCAACTTTGCCCAGACTATAAGATAGATTCACTTCCACCAGTCAGTTACTATAAGGCTCTTAAAAGGGTATCTAATTATGCTGAGTGGTTAATATTAATATAAATGATAGAAGTTGACCAAGAAAGCTAGGCCTTCTGAAGAGGTCCACACAGTGTCACCAAATAAATATAAGTACTCTCAAAGGTTAGATACTTGCTACAAGGACCAGCCGCAATAAAAGTTTTAAATATATTTAATAATAAACAATAAAAGAACATGTAAATATTGAATATATATTTACAATAAACCACAGAGATCAAATCACAGAAAATATTTAAAACAACATTGATGGACAGACTCAGACAAATAAAAAAAAAAAACAATATCTAAACTAATCTTCACTATATTCCTGACTGAATCTAAGAGAATTTACTATTTCTTAATAACTTACTTGGACAACGTAAGATGAAATATGTGAGCAGTCTTTCTAGTCAGGCCCCCAAACAGAATACTTAATGCCCTGAGAGCTATCTTTGTAATATCAAAAATATAATTTCCAAAAGGTCTGGTAGAATGACCTCATCCGGTCACCTGACTCTAAATTCTTGCAGTATTCCTCTTTGAACCTGAGGCAGGAATTTAGCATAGATGGCTACAATAAGCATCTAAATGTATATGGCAGTGCCTGGGCCCTCCCCTCTTTTTACTGAGCTAATGAATAAAGGATTTTTCCCAGACCTAGCATCTCAAATACTACTCAGTACTGTGGGGTGACATTTTAATGGATTAACAGTTCATTTACATTTTCCTTATTTTTCTTAAAGCAAGCTAAGTGGTTAACCATTGCTGCGCCAGTATCCTGTATTACATTTAATTCAGTTCCAGTAATACATGCACATTTCTTTTTACTTCAGCGGGGTGGACTGTTGATACATTTCAACAAAAGCAAACCTCACAAACACATTTTCAGCACAAGCATTTGTACAAATCAGTTTGATACACAAATGGCATAGAGTTCTAACACATTTGTAACACAAGCATCTTGTAGAAATCAGTTTGATTTTCAAAGGACATATCATTCTTTACAAAACTCCAGCTGGCTATGCTGGCACTTGCCCATATCATCACATCTCTCCTCCCCTCGAAGACTCAAGCTAGTTTTTCAAATGACACATGAGAAACATGGCTTGAGAGAAATAAGCATTTATGGGAATATATTACACCATCCCATGTCTTGAGAGCCCATCTGCTTTGGCATTGCTGACTCCACTACAGTGGTATACTGTCATGTCATATGCCTGCAGTCCTAAGCTCTACCTTAATAACATAGCATTTTGCTGACTGGCTCTATGTAGCCATGTTGAGATATTGTGGTCTGTAACTACAGTGAATTTCCCTCCATACAGATAAGGCTGAAGTTTCTACTGTGCCAATACTATGGCTAGACATTCCTTTTCTGTAGCTGCATAACATTTCTCCCTGGGTTGGAGTCTATGGCTGAGATATACTACTGGGTGCTCTTCTTCCTATGGGGAAACACTGGCTAAGTACAGCCCCCACCCCATGGTTTGAAGCATTCACCTGCACAACAAATTATTTGTTGTAATCTGGACTGGCTAACACAGGGGGTCTTACCAAAGTTCCTTTAAGCTTTTGGAATGCCTGCTCATATGCTGGGCTCCATACTACCTTATCTGACCTGTTTTTCCTTGTCAGATCTGTGAAGGGAGAAATTATGGTATGATAACTGTGGACAAATTTTCTATAGTACCCTGCTGTTGCTAAGAATGTCCTCACCTGATTTTTGGTTTCAGAGGCAGGCCATGCCTGAATGGCTTCCACTTTGGCAGGTTCTGGCCTGATCTTACCACTCCTCACTCTTTGTCCCAGGTTGGAGACCTCTGTCATGCCCACCTGACACTTACTGGGCTTAATGGTCAACCCTGCTCTCTGCCATCTGCCCAGCAACTCCCTGATATGCTGAAGATGCTCTTGCCAGGACTGGCTGTAGGTGTCAATATCATCCAGGTAAGCAAGGGCATAATCTGCTCCTGCTAGGATATGATCTACCAGCCTCTGGAAAGTCACTGGGGCATTTTTCATCCCAAATGGTATCTTTATGAACTCATACAATCCAAAAGGAGTCACAAAGGCTGACCTCTCTCTAGCACTGGGAGTCAAGGGCACTGGCCAGTAGCCCTTGGTAAGATCAATAGTGGTTAGATACTTAGACCCACCCAGTTGCTCTAGGGCTTCATCTGTCCTAAGCATGGAGTAAGCACCTGTCTCTGTGTCACTATTTAGTGCCCCGTAGTCCACACAGAACCTGGTGTGCCATCTTTCTTTGATACCAGCACCACTGGGTAGGCCCAGGGACTTCTGTACTCCTGCATTACTCCCAGTTACAACATCTCATGTATCTTCTCCATCAGAGTCTGTCTGACTTGCTCAGTTGCCCTGTAAGATGCCTGCTTTATAGGTCTTTGGGGCCCTATATCCACATGGTGCTGCACCAGGTGGGTGCACCCTGGTTTCCTAGTGAACATGTCTTCAAACTCTTGCAACACTGCTCAAATTTCTGAAATCTGGGTAGGGGATAGCTGCTGGAAAATTGTTGCCCCTTCCACAGAGGTGTCAGTCTGAGCCTCACTGAGAAGACCAGTCACCAGATCCCCCTCACACTCCTTCTGACATCCACTGCAAATACTCAGCACAAGGGCCTCGCTATCATGGTAAGGCCTCATCATGGTAACATGGTGCAGTTTGTACCCCTGCCTCCTGCCTAGCAGTTCTACCATGTAGTTAACATCACTGACCTTCCATACCACCTTGAAGGGTCCATCCCAAGCTGCCTGCAGCATATTGTGTCTAACAGGAATGAGCACCTTCACCTGCTGTTCCACATCATACATTCTAGCTCTAGCATTCCTTTCATACCAGACCTTTTAATGCTGTTGGGCTCCTGCCAGGTTCTCCAGGGCCAAGTTAATGAGCTCCCTAAGCCTTTTCTGGAGGTTTAGGGCATTTGCTACAACAGACTCCTTGTGGGATTCACACTCACCCTCCCACCCATCACGAATCAAATCTAAAGGTCTCTTTTCCCTATGCCCATACAACTTAAAGGGTGAAAAAACTGTGGATTCCTGGGATAGCTCTCTGTAAGCAAACAACAGGTGGGGCAAATATTTGTACCACTCTCTCTCTTAAACTGGTCTGTAAATGCATGTAGCATGGTCTTTAGTATGCAGTTTATCATCACTACAAAATCATTAGTCTGGGGATTGTAGGGGGTTGTCTTTAGGTGCTTCACCCCACAGATCTCCCACAGACAAGCCAGCAGGTATGACATTAAATTGGCACCTCTGTCTGTATTTCTCTTGGGGAAACCTACTCTGCTGAAAATCTCTAGCAAAGCATTTTCCACATTTTCTGCCTCGATGGAGGACAGCACCACCACCTCAGGGTATCTAAAAGCATAATCTACTACCACTAGGATATATTTCTTCCCTGTGGAACATGGGATACTCAGAGGCCCTACAATATCCATAGCTACCCTCTGAAGTGACTCCTCAGTCACAGGCAAAGGCATCAAAGGCGCTTTGACCTTTTCTCCTGCCTCACCTACTTTTTGGCACTGCTCACAGGTGCTGCAATACCCTGTTACATCCCTGGCAATCCTAAGCCAATGAAAGTTCTGCATAATATGTCACTTAGTATGCCTTATTCCCATACGTCCTGCAAAAGGAATGTCATGGGCTATAGCTAGATGTGCCAGGTGATAGGCTCTAGGCACTACCAACTGCTGTATTACATCACCTTTTAGCCCTCCCTCAGGGATGCACTCTCTATACAGCAATCCTTTTCTCCAGTATATAGATTCCACTTTTCCTTCAGAATCAGCACCTCTTTAGCTACCTCCCTCAAGCCTCTTAGTGTAGGGTCTGAGAGCTGAGCCTGTCTCAACTCTCTCTTTGTAATTACCCAGCTCCTCTTCCATAGGAAGTTGGGTATCCTCTGACAGCAGTGTCTCACTATCAGCCTGGGTACAACTACTCACCTCTGCCTTTGCAGTCACTCTGTCCAAGGAGATATCAATACCCACCAGCAGCTGTGGTCATGTTCAATATTACTGCTACAGGATAGCTCCATCCCTGAAGTAGCCTCATCACCAGTCCTGGCTTCAGGATTGTGGTTTGTCAGTGCCTCCCCCAGGCTACCAGACCCACATGCCTGTCTCCTAGCCTGACTGTGTGTCACTGCATGCACACAAGGCACTGCATTATCAAAATCATTCCCTATTAAGACATCTGCAGGGATATCCTCAAACACACCTACTTGCTTGCTTCCTTTCCCACTCTCCCAGTCAAGGTGAACCCTGGCTAAAGGCATTTGGAATGGGATTCCTCCTAAAGCTCTGACTGGAGTAGACTGCCCAAGCAAGTAAAGCTTCTCTTTAACCACTGCAGGCTTCACAATCGTTATATTAGAGGCTGTGTCTCTGTTGACAGTGGCCCGTTTTCCATCCACCAACATTGGATATAAACTCTGCTTGTAGTTTTTTACCCCATGTTGTCTCCAGACAACTTATTACTGGCATTCTGTTATTCCCACTTGCTGTCTCCCCCACCTTTTATTCCACACCTTGCCTCCATGGACATCTATATGCTACATGGCCCCATTAGTTACATTTAAAACATTTAACCCTTGATCCTGGCCGTGTACCTGAACTAGTGGTTTCCCCTGTTACTGGCGGACTCTGTTGGGATATTTTGGGCTGCCCACCATGGGTTCCATATATCTAAGTGCAGTACTAGGTATCCCTGTCCTGTGCAGTGATACCCTTCTTGCTAGGTATAGATCCCATTTTTTCCCCAGTTCATCTGCAGAGTTGCATTTCCTGTCTACCAATCAGATTCTCATGTCCTCAGACAAAGTGCTAAGGGCTTGTTCCCTCACCAAAAGGTCTGCCAGCTCTTGAAAAGTGGTAACCTGACACCCACTCACCCATCTAGGAAAATAAGTGCTTAGTTCAGCAATATAATCACATTCACTTTCATCCTTGCACCTATGCTAACTAAACTTTTCTGTAAGCTTCAGATGTTAACTTAAAACATAATAAGCAGTGCTTAACTTAATAATAATCTAAAACAATCAGTATCGGACAATTTAAAAACAGCAGTTACAGCTTTACTGTGGAGTAAGGGAGACAGGAATCATACCCAGAGCCCTTGTTCAACATTATACTGTTTGGATACTCTTTCAAATACATGAATAAAACTATCAAAATTATCATCTTCTTGGCACTGAGAAGGTTAATCCCTTCCCCACTATTTCTTGACCCTGGTGAAGAGTCAGCATTCCCTTTTCATGTTGCCTCTGCCTCTCATTTTCTTTGGCTTCCAGATGTCTCAGTCTGTCTTTTTCTTCAGCCTCCAAATGATATATTCACTCTGCTGATTCTAATTCCAACCGTTTTACCTCCAGTTCAAGTCTCTTTAACTCCAGATGGGTTTTTATGCCCTCTGATGAAAAATTGAACTGTCTTGTTTCTGAAAGCTGCAAGTCCCCATCAACAGACTGGTTATCCTCCTGGTTGCTGGTCTGTGCTGCAGCTGTGATTAAGGATGCAATAATTCTCCTTTAGTCAGGTTGGCATGCCCCAGTCCTTTGGCTTGGAACATCTCAGCCACTGATTCCATGTCAATTTGCCATAATCCTCTACTGACATCCTTGCCTGCTCTTCCTGACTAATTGAGCTAACAAAAAGTAAATAAATAAAACTACTGTGATATGAAACTCTGAATGTCTACTTTTTGGCTGCTTGAGAGTACAAACATCTTCTTTAGTGACCACTGCTTACAGGCTACAGGAGTTCAATTAATATCCACACCACTGCTCAGCAATATGTGAGCATGTGATGGTCCCACCACTGCCAATCAATATGTGATGCCCACCACTACTACCAATATGTGATGGCCACCAATATGTAACATTTCCATACTGAGCCAGTAATCAAGGTACTTGAATCCTCATCACTGATACGGTAGAGGGACATGCACTTGGAATGCTAATAGATACACTCAGTATTTCCAGATGCAGATCTCCTTGCATCAAGTACAA
This sequence comes from Protopterus annectens, assembly GCF_019279795.1. NCBI lineage: Eukaryota > Metazoa > Chordata > Ceratodontiformes > Protopteridae > Protopterus > Protopterus annectens. The sequence goes on along the minus strand of NC_056747.1, from coordinate 1,069,722,768 downwards.
TTTCCCTTAACATCACAAAGGGAACACACTCAGTCTGAGGTCTGGATTTCTCTGTATGTCTCCCTCCAGGTCCCCAGTAAGACTCCCCAGTGGTACAGCTGTAGGGTTAGGTCCTCGGCCGAGTGTCCAAGCCAAGTTTTCCGTCACCCTCTCTGTGAACCCAGTTCTCAGTGTCCCTGCCCCAAGTGGCTGACACATACACTCTTTAAGATTTAATTTTCACACACACACACACACACACACACACACACACACACACACACACACACACATCACACATACACACACACACACACACACACACACACACACACACACACACACACACACACACACACACACACACCTGGGAATGGCTGGCACAGATTACTTGCTCTACCAACTTTGCCCAGACTATAAGGTAGATCCACTGCCACCAGTCAGTTACTATAAGGCTCTTAAAAGGGTATCCAATTATGCTGAGTAATGTTATTATTAATACAAATGACAGGAGATGACCAAGAAAGCTAGGCCTTCTGGAGTGGCCCACATAGTGTCACCAAATAAATATAAGTACTCTCAAAGATTAGTTACTTTCTACAAGGACCAGCCACAATAAAAGTTTTAAATATATTTAATAAAAAATAATAAAAAACATGAAAATATTGAATCATATTTACAGTACACCACAGAGTTGAAATCACAAAAAATATTGAAAACAACATTGATGGACAGACTCAAACAAATAAAGAAAAACAATATCTAAACTAAGCTTCACTATATTCCTGACTGAATCTAAGAGAATTTACTGTTCCCTAATAACTTACTTGGGCAAGGTAAGATGAAATGCGTGAGTGGTCTTTCTAGTCTGGCCACCAAACAGAATACTCAGTGTTCTGAGATTTCTCTTTGTAATATCTAAAATATAATTTCCAAGAGGTCTGGCAGAATGACCTCATCTGGTCACCTGACTCTAAGTTCTCACAGTATTCCTAATTGAAGCTGAGACATGAATTTGGCACAGACAGCTACAATACACATCTAAATATTTATGGCAGTGCCTGAGGCTTCCCCTTTTTAATGAGATAATGTAAAAAGGCTTTTTCCCAGACCTAGCATCTCTGGTCCTATTCAGCACTATGGCATGCCATTTTAATGGGTTAACAGCTCATTTACATTTCCCTTATTTTTCTTACTGTAAGCTAGCTGGTTAATTGTTGCTGTCCCAGTATCCTCTATTAAAACATATACATTTAATTTGGTTCCAGTAATACATGTACATTTATTTTCACTTCAGCAGGGTACACTGTTGATACATTTCAACACAAGCAAACCTGACAAAAGTATTTTCAGCACAAGCATCTGTCCAACTCAGTTTGATACACAAATGACATACAGTTCTAATACATTTGTAACACAAGCATTTTGTGTAAATCAGTTTGATATTCAAAGGACATGTCATTCTTTACAAAAGTCCAGCCGGCTGTGTTGGCACTTGCCCATATCGTGACAGCTGACTGGATGATAGCTGCACTCCAACTAGCCCTCACCTCATAGGAATAAAGTGGACATAGTCAGATCAGTTGGGTCAGTGGCTGATGGGAATAAACCACTAAAAACAGACATTATGCATTAGGAAGCTTTGCCTCCTTTGCTCTCTCTATGTCAAGGCTTTAATAACCATGAAAGTTACAAAGAAAACTAACATGGGGCATTTGGCTGAGATCTGCTGGCTCAAGATTTCTTGTTGTGATCTTTGTTATAGCCAGCTGAATTCATAACTAATAAACACATTACCTTACTATACCACCTAAACAATCCCACTCTACCACCATATTGCAGTGGAAAGGAGCTATTTAGAACATCATGCAACTCACCCTATTCCCCACAGCAGGATTGTGATAGTAAAGGGAAGAGTATATTCAGATATCAGTTGTAAGACCTACTAGATAAAGCAGGACAACATGAATTGGTATTGATAATGGGTGACTTGACTGCACATGTCAGGACAGACAGAACAGGATATGAGGACTGCCTGGGTCCACATGGGTGAGGCAACAGGAATAAAGAAGGAGAGGTCATTCTAGTCCTATATCTGGCAAATGACTTGATAGTAGCCAACACATGGTTCAGAAAGAGGGACAGTCACAAAATCACATACAGCAGTGGCCAACATGCAACTCAGCTAGACTTTCTAGTAGTAAGGAAAGGAAACTGGGTTAGAATCAGTGATTGCAAAGTCATCTCCAGTGAAACAGTCAGACCACAGCATAAACCACTAGTTGCCACAATCAGTTGCGAGCAGTGGTCAGAGAAGGCTTTAAGATCAACAGAGGCCAGGTTGAAGACGTGGAAGTTGAATGGAGAGAAAGTACAACAGTTCAAGAAATTCCTCAGGGCTCTAGCACCCCAAGAAGAGTAGGAAATAGGTGGAGTTGAAGAAGAATGACAGTGCCTCGGACTAAAGAAAAGATATGTGGCCAAGCCAGGTATGGAAATAAGGTACATAAAGTAAGCTGGTGGTGGAATGCAGAAGTCCAGGAATTCATTAAAAGAAAGAAAGAGTGCAGCAAAAATAAATGAGATAGAAAAGATGGACCGAGCTAGGAAAGAATACTGGTTGGCTGGCAAATAGGCTAAGAAATTAATTGTAATCGCAAAAACAGGACATCAGAGAAACTATACCATCTTCTCAAAAGTGACTCAGTAGGTGGCACTAAGAAACTCTATCAGGTTGTAATGCAAACACAGAAAGATAAAGTAGATAGTCAGACATCCTTCATAAGGGATGCCAGCAACAGCCTGTTCACCAGTCCACAGGACATCAAAGGCAGATGGAAGGAGTACTTCCAGCAGCTCCTGACATGAAGAAAACCCCACAGAAGCTGTACTGCTCCAGACACAGCCTATGATGAGGAAGAAGAGGAACCCACCAAAGAAAAGTAAAAACAACACTAAGGAAAATGAAGACAGGGAAAGCAGCAAGGTCAGATGAGGTCACAGCAGATGTGACAAAGATGGGTGAGATAGGGGACAAATGGCTTCTGAGCGTACCCATAGCAGTGTGGAGAGAAAGATGTATCCCAGATGACTGGAGAATAAGCATACTCACTCCAATGTCCAAGAACAAAGGGGACTTACACACTGTGGGCAGTACTGAGGTATTAAACACTGATACCAATGCATGAACGTTATGGAGAGGGGATTCATAAATGGATATGCTAAGCAACAGAAATCAAGATGGGAGATGAGCAGTTTAAATTCAGACCAGGATGTAACACAACTGACCCAATGTCTGCAGTGAGATATTTGGGAAGAAGGCAGAGATGAGGAAAGTGTCCAATTGGGCATTCCTAAGCTTGGAGAGAGAATATAACAAAGATCCTATGAAAGCTGATTTGGGCAGTCCTACAGTGATTTGAAGTCCCAGAAACATTGGTAGAATTAGTGCATTGTATGTACAAAGATACGATGACTCAAGCACAAACAGTATTCGGTCTCACAGAGGGATTCCCAGTGAGATGGGGTGTACATCAGGGTTCAACTCTGATCCCACTGCTGTTTATACTGGTGATGGACTATATTAGTAAATAGATCAACAAAGCTGCTGTATGCAGATGATGTGGCATTACAGGCAGACTCTAAGAAAGAACTTCAGCAAAGGATAGGGGAATAGAACACAACATTGATGAAACTAGGTACAGATAAGACAGTGGTAATGGCAGCAAACTGGGGAAATCAGAAGAAGCTGAGAACTGAGAAAAAAAGGGAAGACAGTGGAACAGGTTAGTAGTTTCAAGTATCTGGGAGGGATGGTTGAGGAGAAAGGAAGTCTTAATGAAGAGGTCAAAGATAGGATCAAAGGGGCTGAAGCCAAATGGTACAGAGTGGCAGTAAAGGCAGAGCAGA
>NC_056747.1:1069696380-1069713880 GCF_019279795.1 Protopterus annectens | reverse complement strand
CATGGAGTACCACAGGTGCCAGACATATAGTGTGTATCATTATCAGTGATACATACATATATATATATATATATATATATATATATATATATATATATATATATATATATATATAAAAATCACACTGAGTACACTGTACATCACTGCCATGGAGTACCACAGATGTCAGATCCTGTGTACCATAATCAGTGACATCCCTGTAAGTCACATTAACAGTACACTGTATATCACTGCCATGGAGTGCCACAAGTATCAGACAGATACTGTGTATCCTAATCAGTGATATCTCTGTAAGTCACACTGACAGTACAATGTACATCACTACCATGGAGTGCCATAGGTGTCAGACAGATACTGTGTACCCTAATCAGTAACATCTCTATAATTCACACTGACAGTACACTGTACATCACTGCCATGGAGTTCCACAGATGTCAGACAGATCCTGTGTACCATAATCAGTGACATCTTGGTAAGTCACACTGACAGTACACTGTACATCACTACCATAGAGTACCACAGGTGCCAGACAGATAGTGTGTATCATAATTGGTGATATATCTATAAGTTACACTGACAGTACACTGTTCATCACTACCATGGAGTACCACAGGTGTCAGATATTGTGTACCCTAATCAGTGACATCTCTGTAAGCCACACTGACAATACACTGTACATCACTACCATGGAGTACCACAGATGTCAGACAGATCCTGTGTACCATAATTAGTGACATCTCTGTAAGTAACACTAACAGTACACTGTACATCACTACCATGGAGTGCCACAGATGTCAGACCAATACTGTGTACCCTAATCAGTGACATTTCTGCAAGTCAGACTGACAGTACACAGTATATCACTACCATTCAGTGCCACAGGTGTAAGGCAGATACCGTGTATCGTAATCAGTGATATATGTATAAGTCACACTGACAGTACACTGTACATCACTGCCATGGAGTACCACAGATGTCAAACAGAGACTGTGTACCTTAGTCAGTGACATCTCGCTAAGTCACACTGACAGTACACTGTCCATCACTACCTTGGAGTACCACAGATTTAGACACTGATACATACCAAAAGTGTACTGCAGCATGGTCTATTGTTTTTCAGTGGCATTTATCTACAGTTTTGTGTAGTAACTCACCACCACAGACTTATGTTAAAGACTGGCAGTGTTATCATGCAGATGTGTACTTCCTTATCAGTGGCACTTATCTGTATCTGAACAATGCACAGAGTAGTATATAGTTTGCACTCAGAATATTACTGAGTGCAGAATTACCCCCTTTACAAATCACATCACTGCATGGGGAAAATATTTCAAAGAGATGTAGCAGGTTTGGTGCTGATATTTTAAGCAAGTAGGTGCAGAGAGCAAAGTATTCTGCCTAGGAAGCATGAATAATGTGCTCTCCACATAAAAGCTGAGTTTGCATTGTAGCTTGAGTTCATTATTTTAATTCAAGCTAAATATAAACTAGCGTCATTTGCATAAATTATGTGAAACAATGTCCAGACATTGTGTGCTGTCACCAAGGAGCTATAGAACTTACAAAAATGTTTAAAAGTTACACTTTCCTCATGTGCATGCCACAAAAAGGTCAGACAAAAACATAATTTCTTCAAAGTATATTTGAATTTTATAACTGTCACTCTACATATCTGGATGAAACAGTTTCATAATGGGGTCAAAGGAAAATTTTGTCTTACTATGCCAAATCACCAACCAGATCATGCATAAACATTTTTCGCACTTCACACTAATTAGGCTTGAGAGAAAATAGTAGAGTGATGACTTTCCAGAATTGTTGAACTAGGCAACAGTAAGACCAATTAATTATTTTCAGCCACCTGGTTTTGCAACCAGATTGGTTGTGGTTTTCTTTACAGTATACTGACATGCAATGTTTTATTGGCATTAGAGTACATCTGAATTGTTGTTCTCATGTCTACTTATTTAATGCTTTATACTTTTTCAAGTTGTTGACTACATTAACCTTTATTGCTGCAGTCTAGAAAAACTGCCAGAAAAAGTGTTAAGCTGATAGATAGCACTAAACGTTCTTATTTTACTAAGTGAGGTAATAATACTAGCTTTGAAACTGATCAGTAAGCAAAGATCAAATGAATTTGTTTTGTCCAGTGTATTTGAACACTTTCCCCAAATAACTACTTCTTTCGATAAATATAAAATATCTTGCTTTGTATAGGATATGCTCTGCATGGCTCAATTTCTTCTGCAGTAAAATGAAATAAAATAACTATACTCAGAAATGTATCACAATGATTTCTCCACAGAAGGGTGGGTTAACTAAGGAAACAATAAACTTGTCAGGCAATGCTTAGTGGTATATATATGTGTGTGTACACATATATTTATTTATGGTAAGATGAATCATGACAGTATTAGCATGCATGCATGGCTCTTACTTGTGTCACTTTTAGAATTATATTTAAAAAAAAAAGACATTAAAATCAGTAATATGTGGGATGAAGTATTTGCTTGTTCAGGTGACATTAAATGAATATGTGCACTGGCTCTCTTTTAGACTTCACTTTTTTAAATTTTTAGTAAAATAACAGATGTAGAGCATTGGAATATTCATAATTATTTGGATAATGTTCCTTTTCTAGAAATGACACAGAATTACGTAAACTATACGGTGCAACGAACCATGATTGATGAGATTATGCTTCATTGAGCCACATTGACTGAATATGACTGAAGGGGGATTATGGAGTCAGTGAATGTTCAGTCAGTTCTACATTCTATCACTTGGATTAAGATTCTAGGGCCTCACTTCTCACATACCTGGCCATTTGCAAACTGAAACTTAATAAATGTGCATTTATGAAATCTCAGAACTGTTGTCATTTATTATGTTTCTTTCTATGGTTGGTCATTGAGGGAAATGTTAAGTTGTGCCCATACTTCTAATTGTATTTTGTACTTAAGATGTCAGTGTGGCTATAAAAAGGTGAGTATTTATTTTCTACCCTGAATGTACTTTGCAGAACGAGTAATCATTTTTTGAGTATCTACATGTTTGTGTTTGTGTGTGTGTGTGTGTGTGTGTGTGTGTGTGTGTAAGCTCTCTCCATTCATGCATACATGCTACGTACCACGTTTTGCAAAGTTCATACATATACATTTTGATGAAAGTGGCTGTGGAGGCATTTGTCCTTTTGGAGTCATATTTTTGCCCACATGCTGTGAAGACAGCATGCTTCTTTCTCATTGCATCATGCTTTTGTTTGGTTTAACTTATTTGTCTAATACCTGTACTAGGTAAGACTTTATTCATTGGCTTAAAATACATGTGCTATCACAATGAATGCAGATCTGCCATGCTGATTTTTGTGCACTGCGTTCTTCCATGCTGCACACATTTAATCAGCTTATTAAGCAATGCATGGAATTCGATGCAGATTCTGTGTTTGTTTGTTTGTGTCTTTCGGCTTTTCCTGGTTAGGGGACGCCACAGCAGAACTCCGGTCCGCTAATGATTGGCAGTTGATTTTTTATGTACCGGCTTGCCAGGCCTGATGCACAACCTTCAAAGAAGGTATGCCCATTCACGCATGTCTCCACGCAGAAGACACTCTAGCTGAGAATCGAACTGGACAGCATCTTATTGTGAGGCGACAATGCTACCGCAGCACCACCACTGCGGGTAGATTCTGTGATAATTACTTTATAAGATAAATGACACAGTAGATGATGGTACCCCCCCTAAAAATTATTTTCATCTACTGTGTCATTTATCTTATAAAGTAAAGATTCTGTGATAATTACTTTATAAGATAAATGACACAGTAGATGAAAATAATTTTTAGGGGGGTACAAGGATATACAAGAGGACAAAGACAGATGTGAAACTACAAGGAATACATTCAACTAAAGCTGCAGAGGTGGTATAAAGCAAACATGTGGTAGGGGCTGAGAATGCATTAAATATGTACTATTCAGCAAAAAGAAACTATATGTCTAAGAAGGCCTGCAGATTGCAGTGATTAGCAGCTCATCCCCTACAGCAAAATGCTGTTTTTCCAGAAGAAAAGGTTATTAAAGTAGACAATCATGTTAAAGTGTTTTTCAGTAATATCTTACAAAGTGCGCATTTTAAAATCAATCTACTGCTTATTTTGTATTCTCTTTGATGATATACTATATCAAAGTTAAGAGGTGGTATTAAACTTTGTCCTACCATCTCTGCCATCATGGGTTTGAGTCTCACAAACTTCACTTGCACATAATGCTGTTGGCTAACTCCTTAAAAAAGCACTTCTGCATTGTCTGTCAAACTTAGTTGATAAAAAAATGTTCCATACAAAAATGATGTAAGAGAGGCAGACAAAAGAAAGTACAATAATGCTGGAAGACAAAAAAACTGCTTTTTAAATTATGAAGTTCTGCTAGAAGGTCCTGGTACCATTCACGCTATACCTGATGATCCATTCTCATAGTCATAGCAGGACAAGACCTCCTGAATCTAAAACAGAATTAAATTATATTTTCACATTTATACTACTGTATACTGGTACAGTTTCCAGTACATACTGGTGCACTGAATAGGATACAGAAAAGACATATAACTGTCTGCAGTACTTGAAGATCTATGGTCTCTGTGACAGAACTTATAAGTAACTGTATTTTTTTTTTTTTGCATCAGAAATGTCTTGTTTCTTTGTTTGTTTATAATTTCTGTCCTGTAAGTGCCAGGCAGTTATACCATACTGCTGGTCTACTGAGCAGTAAAGGCATCTTCAGGATAACCTCAAATTATTCTGCACTGAAGGAAAGCATGCTTACATAATATGTTTATTTGCCACTTTAACATGCATATGTACAAATACATTAATTTAATCCGAGACATGGTCACACGTTATGCTGTACATTTAATTTAATTAGACATACATCATTCTACAGTGCCATGTTCTGAGTCAGACTTTCTGTTTATCTTAACAAGTTATTAATACGTTTTCATGGCAATCATTCCAGGTGATATAGTATGCTACAGCCTTTATTGCTGTAAAAGAACATGCAGCTGTAAGGAGTAAGATATCTCTAGTAACAGATGACCCTGTTCTACATTCTACATTTACCACACAAGAACATAGACTATTCATAGAATAAATGCAGGTGTCTTGAATCTATCTGAGATGTGGGCTTCATGTGCTTACACAGTGCCCTAAATATTTAAAACCCAATACTACACTTTTCATGAGTGTACACTTATTGAGTGATAATCTGCTCCTCAAAATCTGATTTCTGAGGGAATAAACAATCCTGGATTCCAAGTTTCAGGTGCTTCAAGTTCACGTATTCCAGTAAGACATCCCGTATTTACAGTGCGTTAGTTAATATTAATGCTGATTGACACCTATACCCTTAGGTGCCTTATTCCATAATCTTCTTCTTCTTCTTCTTTCGGCTTTTTCCTGGTTAGGGGTCACCACAGTGGATCACCTGTCCATCTCATGATTGGCAGTGGAGTTTTTACGGTGTCAAGTTGCCAGCCCCAACCTTCCACAGAAGGCACACACAGGCACACACTCACACCTAGTTCTGATTATTCTACATTGACAGCAGGAACCCATTCATGAGACCACTATATAAACTTTAAATTACAGCTCTAGACTCTTGTGCAGTGAATCTCATCTCAGAGATTTTTTTCTCACATTAATGTTATCTGTGTGTAGTTTGCTGCTCAGAAGTCACCCAGCATTTTTCATTTTCTTCATTTTTGTTTTTTGCTTGACAGATCATGAAAGTCCCATTGAACAATTATAAGGTGGCCAGCAAATATAAGTGATTTACATAACTGCAGCATTTGCTAGGTATCTAACTGTTCATGCCTGGCTGATCCAGTCAGCACACAAGTAATTCCATCAGAGCAATTAAAATGATCTCTAGTTAAGTAGGATGTTTCTGCACAGTTTTTATGGTCAAGATAAGTAGTCTAGCACATTCTGTTTCATAATGAATTTGTGTTCTTTATTGTGCTCTGACCATTACAATCAGACTGAACTGTGTTATGATTTTGTATTATATTTACCACTAATTCTGCCTGATATTACCCACAGCATTTCCAACCTTGCACCTAGCTTGTTTTAAAAATGGAATTTATGAAACATACATTTTCGGGTCTATATTATGTCAGCAAAATGGTATTACAGTGAATGCCATTTTGCTGACACATATAGTCCGAAGTTTTAAAAGAGTAAAACCCTAGTTCACCGATTTTTTCCCCATGGAAAAAAATCGGTGAACCAACAAAGCACAACATACCACTTAAAACATTACCACCCCTAACTAAATATACCAACTCTGAGATCGTACTACAGTCGGGTAAAGAGCAATGTCAAGGCTCAGGCCAAGAAATTTCTTTCCCTGGGAAAGAAATCGGTGACCTGAGCTTTCGCGCTTTTCTGATTTTGGTCTATACATTTCGGCGAAATGGCATTCGCTGTAATTCCATTTCACTGACATGATATAGACCCACATTTTCTAGGCAAAGAGACACATATAATTTGCCCTAATATTTTAAACAGAATAGTTATGTCCACCTAATATATATCAAACACTAATGCTAGTTCCACAGTCTTATTTTCCTATTAATTTTTTATTTGCATGGCATAGTAGAGACCATATTTCTACTCTAATTGTCACTATAATTTGACATTCACACTGTTACATTTTGAGTCTGTCTTGCTGAAGTCATTAAATATTATAAAGTACATGTGATGAAAAGAGGTACTGCCAGCACTGCTAGCTGGAATTTTGTAAATAATTATATGTCATTTGTGAATGTCAAACAAATTTATACAAGATTCTGGTGTTACAAATGTATTAGAACTGTATGTCATGTGTATATCAAACTGCTTTGTACAGACAAGTATGTTGAAAAGGTATTTGCAAAAGTGCTGTGTCTGAAATGTAACCACAGTGTGCATACTGCAGAGAACAGAAATGTACATGCACTATTGTAACTGTTTAAATGTATCTTTAACAGAGGAAACTGGAGGGTTAACCTCAGTCCATCAAACTTTAGAAAAAAATATTTGAAATTAAATTACTTTATAAGCTAGGCCATAAAGAGGCTATCTCACAGGTTTCAATGCAGCCAGAGACACATAGTCTCTAATAGGAAGCTTTCTGTATTGTCTTTGGGGTAAACTAACTACTACTCTGAAAGCGTGAAGAAATGCAATTGTTTTATGACTTCCAGCATCTGCCAAAGATCTGAGCAAAAGCCCTTGCATGTGTATTTTTACGGGTAGGTGCTACGTCCTGCCAGCTTCAGCAACGGGGGTTTTACTTGGGAACTAGAAGTCAGATGACCAGAAATGATGTCATTCTGCAAGCTTGGGCAGTCTACTCCAGTCAGAGGTTTAGGAGGGACCTCGTTCCAAATACTTTTGGCTAGGGTTCACCTTGACTGGAAGGGTGGAAATGGAAGCAAGCAAGTAGGTGTGTTTGAGGATATCCTTGCAGATGTCCTGATAGGGAATGATTTTGATAATGCAGTACCTTGTGTGCATGCAGTTACATGCAGTCAGGCTTGTAGGCAGACATGTGGGACTTGTAGCCTGGGCAGACCCAGACAGACTGCACACTTGAAGCCAAGACTGGTGAGATGGCTACTACGAGGAGGGAGCTACCCTGTAGCAGTGAGATTGAATGTAAGCCACAGCTGTTTGTGGGTACTTATGTTCCCTTGGACAGAGTGACTGCAAGGACAGAGGTGAGTAGTAGTACCCAGGCTGACAGTGAGGCACCCCTGTCAGAGGATACCAGACTTCCTGTGGAAGGGAAGCTGGGAAGGTTTATAAAGAGAGAGTTTAGACAGGCTCAGTTCTCACACCCTACATTACAAGGCCTGCGGGAGGTAGCTAGGGAGGTGCCTGATTCTCACGGTTAAGTAGAATCCATATACTGAAACAAACAATACTGTATAGAGAGTGGACCCATGAGGGAGGGCTGGAAGGTGAGGTAAAACAGTAATTGGTAGTGCCCAGAGCCTACCATCTGGCACTTCTAGCCATAGTCCATGACATTCCCTTTGCAGGTAATATGGAAATAAAGCATACAAAGAGACATATTATGAAGAACATTTATTGGCCTGGGATTTCCAGGGATGTAACAAGGTACTGCAGGACCTGTGAGCACTGCCAAAAAGTAGGCAAGACATGAGACAAGGTCAAAGCTCATTTGATGCCTTTGCCTGTGATTGAGGAGTCATTTCAGATGGTAGCTATGGATATTGTGGAGCCTCAGAGTACCCCAAGTTACACAAGGAAGAAGTATATCCTAGTTACTGTAGATTATGCTACCAGATACCCTGAAGAAGTGGCCCTGTCCTCCATTGAGACATAAAAGATGGCAAATGGTTTGTTAGAGATTTTCAGCATGGTAGGTTTCCCAAACAAAATACTGACTGACAGAGGTGCCAATTTCATGTCAGACCTGCTGGTTTGTCTGTGGAAGCACTGTGGGGTGAAACACCTAAAGACCACGCACTACCATCTTCAGACTATTGGTCTTGTGAAGAGGTAAAACTCTACACTAAAGACCATGCTATGGGCATTTGCAGAACAGTTTAAGATGGAGTAGGACAAATATTTGCTCTGTCTGTTGTTTTCTTACATAGAGGTGCCCCAGGAATCTACAGATTTCTCACCTTTTGAGCTGTTGTTTGGGCATAGGGAGAGGGGACCTCTAGGTTTGATTTGCAATGAGTGGGTGGGTGGGTGTGAATCCCACAAGTAGTCTGTTGTGGCATATGCCCTAAACCTCAGGACCAGACTCAGGGAACTCATGAACGTGGCCCAGGAGAACCTGGCAGGAGTCCGATAGCAGAAAAAGGTCTGATATGACAGGAATGCTCGAGCCAGAGAATATGCTGTGGGGGAGCAGGTTATAGTTCTCATTCATGTCAAAAACAATAAGCTGCAGGCAGCTTGGGAGGGACCATTCAAAGTGGTAAGGAAGGTCAGTGATCTTAACTTCATGGTAGAACAGCTAGGCATGAGGCAGGGGCACAAACTGTACGATGTTAACATGATGAAGCCTTACCAAGATAAAGAGGTCCTGGTGCTAAGTATCTGCAGTAGGAGGCAGGAGGAGTCTGAGGGAGATTTATGGCTACAGCAAGCCAGCCAGCAAAATCCCAAGTTACTAAGGTGAAGCCTAGGGTTGCAGGCATATGATATGACAGTGCAGCACTGTACTTGGTTCAGCAATGCAAAGGCAGCTAGTATCTCAAGACAGGGTACGGGGTAATGTACTCTCAGATAAGCTCATCCCTCTCAAGCAACATTTTTCAAGGGTCACTTGATAAATTAGCTTGAGACTTCGGGGGAGGGTATGACAAAAGGAGGTACTGCTAGCACAGCTAGCTGGAATTTTGTAAATAAGTATTATGTCATTTGTGAATATCAAAGTAATTTATATAAGATGTTTGTGTTACCAAATGTATTAGAACTCTATGTCATATAAGATGCTTGTGTTACAAATGTATTAGAACTGTATTTCATGTCTATATCAAACTGCTTTGTACAGATGTGTGCATTGAAAATGTATTTGTAAAGTGCTGTGTTTGAAATGTCACCATAGTGTGCCTACTGCAGAGAACAAAAATGTACATGCACTATTGTAACTGTTTAAATGTATCTGTTTTAACAGAGGAAACTGGAAGGTTAACCTCAATCCAGCAAACTTTGCAAAAATATCTGAAATTAGATTACTTTATAGGCTAGGCCATAAAGAGGCTATCTCACAGGTTTCAATGTAGCCAAAGACAAAAAGTCTATACTAAGAAGCTTTCTGTATTGTCTTTGGGTGAACTAACTACTGCACTGAAAGCATGAAGGAATGCATTGTTTTAGGACTTCCAGCACACGCTGAAGATCTGAGCTAAAGCCCTTGTATGTGTATTCTTATGGGTAGGTGATAAGTCCTGCCAGCTTCATCAATGGAGGTTTTACATGGGAACTAGATGTCAGAGAATCAGAAATGATGTCATTCTGCAAGCTATCCTAGCAATACTATTGTATATATTATTTTGAAAAGTCTCTTAGAGTGAGACAGAGCATTCTGTATTCTGTCTTGGACCTGACAACAAAAATAACCATTCCCCATATCATCTGCCTTGCTCTATTAGTAGGTTTTTAGGGTATAGTAATTCTATTAGATAAAGTCAACAATATAGTGAAGCTGAATTTAAATATTATTTTTCTTTATTTATCTGAGCCTGTCCTGCAGTGTTATTTTTAACACTTCCTGTGTTTTGAACTCTTATGTCACTGTGAATATATGCTTAGTATGTTCTTGTTCTTTTATTATTAAATATATTTAAACCTTTCATCATGGCTGATCTTTGTAGAAATATTTAAATTTTGAGAGTACTTGCATATTTATTTCGTGACACTGTGTAGGCCACTCCTAATAGCCTTGCTCTTGGTCAAACTACCATTTGTATTAATATTAATATTACACAGTAAAATTGCTTACCCTTTGTTAAGGGCCTTAAAATAGTTTTTGAGGAGTGATTGTGGCAGTGGAAACTACTTTATAGTCTGGGCAGAAGGGAGCATAACTAGTAAACCTGTGTCAACCTTTCCCAGGTGTATGTGTGTGTGTGTGTGTGTGTGTGTGTGTGTGTGTGTGTGTGTGTGTGTGTGTGTGTGTGTGTGTGTGTGTGTGTGCGTGTGTGTGCGTGTGTGTGTGTGTGTGTGTGTGTGTGTGTGTGTGTGTGTGTGTGTGTGTGTGTGTGTGTGTGTGTGTGTGTGTGTGTGTGTGTCAGCTACTTAGGCAGGGACACGAAGTACGGGTTGGATAGAGAGGGTGCTGGAGGTCTTGGCTTGGTCCCTCAGCTGAGATCTCAACTTTATAGCTGTGCCAGTGGGGAGCCTTGTTGAGGATCTGGAGGAAGAGGGAGAATCCAGCCCTGGACTGACTGTGGTCTCTGTGTGCTCTTAAGGGAAGTTGCACTTGATGCAGAGAGCTACATCTGGAAATATTGTGTGTGTACCTGTTATCCTCCCAGTGAACATTCCCCAACAGGTGCCAGTGGTGAGGATTGAGGCTCCTTGATTACTGGCCCACAGGTGGGATATCCACATCACAGTACACATAACAACTAATCTGACATTTTTCCCAAAATGTTATTCTTTAGGGAAATAATTATGTGAAAGGAGAGACCAATTATACGGTGATGCAACATGAAAAAAGTCTTGCTGGTACATACAGGTTTGGCCAGTAATGCACTCCTTTCTTTCCATCGAACTTCAAACATATAATGGTAGAAAGTTGCTTGAAAGTGCATAACAATACAATGAAGTGTCATATGTCAGTATTGTTTAGCTGCTATGTCTAGTGTAGAATAAGGTTTAAGTGCACCATAAATGGCTGTTTAGCAGCTTACATTTAGCATGTCAGAGTAATTCAGCAAAAAAGAAACAATGTAATTGTTTTAGAGGCAATGTAAGAAGTCAATGTCTCACAGTACTATCATTGCTAATGAATGCATAAACAGAGCGCTTAATCTAATTGTATCTAGGCTGTTTTAGCTTAGGAAGAAACAGAACACATTGTAGCTAAAGGAAGTAAGACTCTTAAGGATCTCAAATTGGCTGGGACATTCTGAAATAAACTTAAAATTGAGAAATTGTTCTAGACATGTCACCAGTCTAAAATCTTTAATAATGCATCCTGCCTGCTACCCACAAGCTGAGACTGATGGTAGAGACAAGTGTGTGTGTCACTGAAGATTTCATTTTTTTTCTTTTTTCTTCTTTTTTATTTGGGATCCTCTTCTATCTTACCTCTTCCTCTGTTGGACTGTATTTTTATAGTAGTATGACAGTTTCCAGAGTGACTCCAACTTCTTTCATATTCTGTCATTGTTTTTTCATTGTTTGGACTTTGAGCATGAGTTAGTGGACTTAATATAACAATTAGCAAAAGTCACAGATCTGATATGTCAGAGACTTGCAGTGATCTTACTTTCTGAGTGTACTCAACACATCATTGCAGCAGCATGTGTTAACCCAGAACAATTAATTTAAAATTAAAATCTGAACTGTGGTGTCATTTAGAATTTAGAAATGAAATAAAAGGCATCCCAAGTGAACCTAAAGATCCTAACGTCATGTTTAATTGTTAATTTAAATTGACTTTGCGGAATATCACACCAGCAGTATGCTTTTGCACTCTCTAATAGCACTATTTTCAGTTTATTAACTGTGTAAGCCCACTTGACACAAATATCCCTTTTCAGGAATCAGAGGTGACCCAGGACAACTATCTGTTCATTTGACTTACTCAGAGTCACACAGTAGGCAAGTGAAGGGAATCAAACCATGTACCCTTGATTGCAGAAAGAAGCTCATTAAAAGCTCAAAGCAGCCTTAATCTTCTGCATTAACTGGGATGGGAGCTGCTGTAACACTGTTTTGCAAGGTGCAACATGACCACAATCTATATTCATTACCTTTTTAAACAGTTTCTGCATGAGAGTTTGTGTGTCAAATGAAGCTGAAAAATGGTTTGCAGTTTGCATCAAGACCTTTAGTGCAAGTATGCTATTATTTTATTAGCCTTTAGCAAGGAACTCAGAACTGTATTAAAACTTAATAGAATATACAGGGCTAAAAGAGATGCTGAAGGCTGCGTACTCGTTGAGGGCAAAATAGGGAATGTAGGGCCCTTGGCTTTATTTCCAAATTTAGCTCTTCTGGTATTTTCTATTGAAAGGCTTTCTTTACTTAATTGTTATAGCTCAGCACATCTGAATTACTGCCCCAATAGAATGTACCGTAGAAGACAACCACAACTTTCTTATTCCAAAAGTAACAGCTACAGATCAGCCCCCCCCCCCTTTTCATCCTTATGCATAGCTTATTGAATCCATTATTTTAGCAGAGCTGCTGCTAAGGAGATCATGCTTGATTTATTGTATTCCAACTGTTTGCCACTTGTAATGAGAATGTATATATATGCTGGAGGAATTCTCAGACTGACCTTAGAACCTAATTAAACCTTTTCAAAACATACAGTTCATTGTAGTGTCCCTTTACTCATTTCTTATTTGGTATGCCTCCTGGCATTTTGTTATGCCTCACTAATTCACATGGAGGTATTGCTTTGCTAAACTTTTGCTATTTTTAGAAATATGCCATACAGCCATGGCTGCTGCCCTCTTATCCATTTTTTATATTGTGTGCCTTTTTACTCTCTGATGTTCATGGTCAACTGATGGAATTATTGCTTGCTGTACTGTTTCTATTCCTTTTAGAACACTCGGTACATTGACAGCTTCATAATCCTTTAAACGTAGTAAGTCAGAATGTTACATACATGCATACAAATATTTTAAGCATGGGCAATAATGCCCCTCTAGCCTGCAAATATACCAAAACATTTGTTTCCATAATATGTGTCCAGGGTGTTTTTAAAAGTATGTAGGCTAGTGTTTGCATTAAAGTTAATTGGCAGTGTATTCCATGCATTGGCTAATCTCTCCGAGAACCAATTAGTACACTTCTTATTACTACAGAATCATCTTCATAGCTTGTCTGATGATTCTTTACTACTTTTTGATAACCCCAAATACTCCCAGAGATAGTTGTCTCTAAATCCCCTATGTACCTGAATAAGGTCTCCTCTTAAAATATGTATATGAGGCACTGTACAAGCTCAGATATTTTAGTCTTTCATAATAACTTAAATTTTCATATTAATGGAAGACTTTAGTATATTTCTGCTGTACTCTTTCCAGTTTACTCATACTTGTTTTCTTATAAGGTTTCCATATTGTTATTCCATACTCAGGTTCGGGTATGATATAACTAACAAACTATTACTTCACTGATTTCCTAGACCTTATAAATCTTTTTATACAACCTATAGTTCTATAACTATCATTAACTAATTTGTTGATATGGTTAGGAAAATTCAAAGCTGGATCTACCTATATACCTGGGTCCTTGTATGAATCTACAGTTTCAATTACTTTGTACTATATTAAGTATTCATCTTTCAATTTATGTCTCTCAAATCTCATATGCTTATTTTTTGATGTATTAATCAGCATATTATTTTCCTGTACCCATATGGTTAATTTACTCAACTTCTTTTGCAGACATGCCCTATGTGTAACATGTAATCAGTTTACCCATTTTCAAGTCATCTGCATACAGACTGTAGAATATCTCATATGAAAAAAAGATAGAGCTGAAAGATGCAATATAAATAAGTATAGACCTTGGCTAGATCCCTGTGAAACACCCTGACTTTTTTTTTACCTTGAATTTCACCACTCCAATTGCTGTATGATACTTGCCATATCCTATTTAGAAGCCATGCAGCTATCCACCTTATCAGCAGTACATCAATACTTAGTTGTTTTAGCTGATTTTTGCCTATATATTATTTCCTTTAATACTGTGCTCAGGCTGGATAAGATATACTGCAGACTGACAAATTAAAATAACATACTATATTTATGAGTTGCCTTTGGCCTTGTGCACCTAAGTTGCAAGTAACGAGTCAGAAAGCTGTAATCCCATTAGAGAATATACAGATGGTATTTAAAAGGACACACACACACACACACATATATATATATATATATATATATATATATATATATAGATACATATATATATATATATATATATATATATATATATATATATATATATATATGGGTTCCATACACTAGATCGAATTTTCACTAATTCGAAATAGTGCATGGAATGCTCACTGCAGCGAAAGTGCACTTAATCGAAAGTGCACTTACGTGAAGTTCAGTACAACAGACGGGTGTTGTACTGAACTTCCGTGCAGTACTCACAGATCTTAGGGTTAGGGCATGGGTCAAAGTAAGGGGATAGCTCTACCATGACCCGTGCCATAACCCTAAGGTCCATGACGACTGCAGCGCAGTGAAGGACATAGCAATGTCCTCCATTATGGTGCGATAGTCACGAACCTTAGGGTTAGGGCATGGGTTAGGGTAAGGGGATAGCTTTACTAACTATCCCCTTACCCTAACGCATGTGCTAACCCTAAGGTCCGTGACTATCGCACCATTGTAGAGGACATATCTTGTTTTTTATGTCCTCTACTGTGCTGCTGTGTTTTCGGTAAAGTGCACTTACGCAAAAGTTCACTTTCGTTAAAGTGAACTTTTGCAGAAGTGAGGCTTCCTATTGCAAGTTCGAAGTAGTGAACTTTCGTTCTTGTAATAGGAATCCATATATATATATATATATATATATATATATATATATGGATCCCAAGCAGATGATAGAAATTTCATTTGACTGAATCCCATTTGACTGAGACCATAAGACTGATATTTCAAAATATTGAAAAATCACTTGACTGAAACCCATAATACTGAAATCTTACAATGCTAAATTTCAGCATACTGAATTGTAAAGTGGACGATATAAAACCAGAATAGGTAAGGGGCTACGCGCCCCCCCAACTATATATACTAACTCCAGGATCGCACTACATTCGGGAAAAGGTATATGCCCTTTTCCCAACCATAGTGCAATCCTGGAGTTAGTATATATAGTTAGGGTTGTGGGAGCACAGCCCTCCACAATGGGGAGGCATGGGGGCATAGCCCCCCACCTATTCTGGTTTTATATCATCCACTTTACAATTCAGTATGTTGAAATTTAGCATTGTAAGATTTCAGTATTATGGGTTTCAGTCAAGTGATTTTTCAGTATTTTGAAATTTCTGTCTTATGGTCTTAGTCAAATTATAGGTTCATAGGTTCATAGGTTCATACTAGGCTATCTGCCCTGGGGCATTTATAAGCCTAGCCCGATTGTGTTTGGCTTATGCCACCCCTTGATTTGAGTATACTGTGCTCTTTTTAAAGTTTAGTTTACTGTGCCTCTGTCTAATAGTGACACGGAAGTAATCCCCGGGACAAACCTACAATCCCCCATCCACTCATCAAGATTATTCTTGAAGAGAG
Source organism: Protopterus annectens (assembly GCF_019279795.1). Classification (NCBI taxonomy): domain Eukaryota; kingdom Metazoa; phylum Chordata; order Ceratodontiformes; family Protopteridae; genus Protopterus; species Protopterus annectens. Next base: position 1,069,697,863 of record NC_056747.1, on the reverse strand, counting down.
TCAGTGAGGTGCTCTGCCTAACATGAATTGGAATTCTATTCCAGAGTGAAGGGAGCCTCTGGGTTATGAATCTGTCCCTCCAGCATGTTCTATTTATTTCTGTGCTGAGGTTCAAGTCCCTCGAGCGCGTGGCTCTAAGGGATTTAGATTTACTGAGGTGGAGCATGTCCATTAATTCTGGGTTGGGCATAGCTTTATACGTCAGGCATAGAGCGCCTCGAAGTAGGCGGTATGCAACTGAGTAGAGCTGGAGTTTTTTTAACCGAGCATCATATGGCATCTGTTTGAGTCCCTTGATCTTCCTGGTGAGGTACTTTTGGGGTCTTTCTAATTGCTGCAGGTGTCGGGTAAGGTACATCCCAAAGCGGGCATTGTGTTCTATGATGGGCCTGATGAGGGATGAATAAAGGGGCACGATTACCTCTCTTGATCTAGATGTGAATCCTTTCATGATGAGGTGGGGTATGTAGAAGTTCTTTCTAACCACTTTGGCAATGTGGTTGTCAAAGGAGAGATTGCTATCAACTTGGGTCCCCAGATCCCTAATTACTTTCTCTGTACTTAGTGGGTTATCACCTATGTGGCAATTTGTGGGCACGTTGTTTTTGCCAAAGGTTATGACTATACACTTTTTGGCATTTAGCTTTAGACCATGGCTTTGGCACCAGTTATCCATCTCTGCGAGACCTTTTTGAAGGATGTTTGTGTCAGCTGGAGAGTCAATTATGGCGCCCAGTTTGCAGTCATCTGCGAAAATTGTGAGCCATAGTCCTCCCACGTTGGCCTGTACCTCAGAAAAGTAAATACTGAACAAGAGAGGTCCCAGGACAGAACCTTGTGGGACACCACTTGTGACCGGTTTCGAGTCTGACATGGCCCCAGCAACTCTGACTCTGTGGGTTCTGTCTTTGAGCCAGTTTGCAACCCATCCTGTGACATAGGGGTTTATATTTAGGCTGGATAGCTTATCTATGATGCCTGAGTGGGATATTGTGTCAAATGCCTTTGCGAGGTCGAGATAGGCTGTGTGGACTACCTTCCCTTCATCTATGGCCTTGGTGACTGTTTCGAAGAAGTCGACCAGGTTCAAAAGGCAGGATATGCCCTTGACGAAGCCAAATTGGGTAGGATCTAGTGTCTGTAGGTCCCCAATGTCTTTGTTTATGAGTTCCATGATGATCCTCTCCATAGCCTTGCAGACTAGGCTAGTCAGGCTTATGGGGCGATAGTTTCCAGGGCCCGCAGAGGCACCACATTTGTGGAGTGGGACCACTGTTGCTGTATGCCATTCTTTGGGCACATATCCTGTAGTGAGGCTGAGATTGTACAGCAGTTTTACTTGAGGGATTAGTTCTTCTTGGAGTTCATGTAGGACACAACCCGGAACACCATCTGATCCCATGGAAGCAGTGTTTTTTGCTTTGGAGAGGGCAGCCTTCACCTGAGCATCAGAGATGTTTGGGAGGCTGCACGCTGCTGGGAT
>NC_056747.1:1069528880-1069691380 GCF_019279795.1 Protopterus annectens | reverse complement strand
AATGTTAAATATAAAATACACACTGGTTACACTACATAATGCCTACATTGTGCTTTGTATATTTATTGTATTTAGGGAACCAAGGCACTAGAATAAACAGATCTTAAATATTTTCAGATTTCCAATGCCCTTAGTTTTAACACCGGAGCTAATGCGATATTGTCATTTATGCCAGGATAAACAATGACATTGGTTCTTAGTTGCCACTCAAACTCTATAGTTTCTCAAGATGTAGGTTCAAGTCTCCACCCCTACCATACTCAAACTCTCTGTTGATGACAAAAAACAGACATTTTTTTAAATTATTACAGTTCTTAGAATGCATTCTCTTTTTTCTCTTTTTTGATGTCTCTACTATGTTCAAATATCCTTTCCTTAAGTTTCCTAGTGGTTTTACCCACATAGAAAACAGGACAGGACATACAGGTAGCTATATAAACCACCATCTTGGTATTGCAGTTGCATTTACCAGAACATGGAAGGGTACAATAATAACCATCAATTGCAATGGTAGGACCTGTGTTAATAAATTTACGAGCCTTGCAAGCATTACACTTTGACATTTTGGAGACTAAACCACTTGTTTTTGTTTGTTGCTTCTCCAATAAGTTTTTGATGTTAGGACCCCTACTATAGGTAATTCTAGGAAACAAGCCTAAGATGTTCATAGTATCTTGATCAAAAATTGTCTTCCAAGTGTTATGAACTATGGATGTGTTTGTCAAAGCATCCTTATTGTATGGGAGAACTATCATACTATTAGCTGACAAAACTTTTTTTGTTGTTATTGTTATTAATATTAACACCTATTTCCTGTGTTTAATATTGGAATAAATCTGTTGTCCCTGTTCTGCATAGCATAATTCCTAGTTTTAATCAACATTTTAAACAGGTATCCTCTGTCTCTAAACCTGCCAATTAATGTGTATATCTCATTCTCAAAATCAGTGTCATTGCTTGTTAATCTTGAAATTCGTACCATTTGTCCTTTCACTATGCTTTTCTTTTGATGCATAGGATGGCAACTGTTGTAGTGGAGAAAGGAATTATAATATGTTTCCTTCCTAAAAATCATTGATTGTAATTTCTTGTTGGTCCTGTCCCATACCAGTCTTATATCAAGGTAATCTATACTCTTACATATAGCTACCTTGTATGTAAACCTTAAAAATGAAGTACTAGAGTTGAGATAAGTGATAAAAGATGTTAGTTCTTCCTAGGTACCTTTCCAAAAAATCAATATATCATCCAAAAATCTTAGCCATGTTCTAATTTTACTATAATAACTTGATGGAAACACACATTCACATTCTAATTGGGCTAGCACCAAATTGGCATAAATAGGTGCACATTTAGTCCCCATGGCTACCCCTGATATTTGATGAAAAAGTTCTCCCCCAAAACCTACAAAATTGTTATTCAACACCAGGTCCATTAATTCCACTAATAATTGTCTTTTGACATTGTCTAAGTCGTTCTTCACCATTAAGGTTTCCTGAAATAATTTCAAACCTTTATTGTGGGGGATAACTGTAAATAAGTTCATTACGTCAGTAATGACAAATAAAAAATCATCTGGAATTACAATATCCCTCAAAATCTGTAGGCAGAGCCATGAGTCTTTTAGCATATGAACATACTTTCTTAGTAATGGTTTGCACCAAAAATCAATGTATGCAGCCATAGGTTCTGTTTTAGAACCTGTTGCTGTCACAATAGGTCTAAATGGTGGGTCTTGTAAATCCTTATGGATTTTTGGAATCCTAAAGATGTAGAGTGTCACAGGGAACTCAAACAACCAAATATTTGTATTCAACTGAATTCAATACTCCTTGAGTTAAAAAAATCATATAACATCCGATCAATTTTAGCATATGCCCTACACAATTCATTTTTGAAACTCTTTCATAAGTATAACTATCATTCAATAACTCATATATTTTAAATACATAGTCGTTGTGGTCCATCAGAACAACCCCCTGCCCTTGTCAGGTTTCATAGCTGGTAGGAAAACGCAAAACCACAGTCACCTTGCTCCAGCAGACTTAGAAAACTCAGTGTACCATGTAGCTTGATAAAGCCAAAAAATGTAGTTCAAAAGCTCTTAACGCAAATTTATTGAGAAGCGTTTTCGCCGTGCTCACTGGCGCGGCTTCTTCAGAGAACAAATAAACAAAATAACCTAAGTACACCATATATAGTTTATAGAAAGGAAATGATGTCATAATTAATTTAAAATACTATCAAAATACAAGTTTTAAAAATTATAAGGAATGATGAAATATACAAAAATGTGCAAAAGTGTTTAAACACCAGACCAAGTGCTGCAATAAATATATTTTTTAAAATCAGGCCGTAACTTGATAAACCTTGTAAACAGTATCTGAGAATTAACAGAAAAAAATCCAAACATTTTACTCCAAAGGTTTATACCAAAAGCCTATATCAGCCATTGAGAACATCCTGGGCATATACATAATATTACTAAGAATGGAATCATCCTAATTTTATAAAATACATAAAGATTAAAAACATAATTTATTTTGTATACTAAATAGAATATGCTAGATGAACAAAACTAACATAAAAGGTGCATACAAATAATTCATCGCAAGTAACTTCTCATTTTAAGGACTGGTACAATATTGCAGTTCTCATTCAATCCAGGAAAGTGAAAGGCATCTGTTCTAAATTGCCATTGAAGCTCTGAGATTTCCAATAGTAAGGGGGTGGGGCCACCCCTAAAGGGTGTTTGTGTTTGATCAATGGCCATAAATGAAAAACTATGGCCAGGTTGGTCAATAATATGTTTAGCTAAGGCGTTGTTGTTATTCTATTTTTAATAGCTTACAAGTGTTCGTACATACGATCTCGTAATCTACGATCTGTCTTTCCAATATAGAAAGAAGGACAGCAATCGCACAAAGCAACATACACCACAGATTTACTTTCACAATTGAGCGGAAACCTAATAGTGAACCTTTTGTTTCTTACAGTAAATGTCTCACCCGATCTAGTTTTATAACACCTATTACAAAAACCGCATGGGTACATACCCAGTTTTTTATTGAAGAATTTATTAGAGAAATCCCTCTGTAACAACTCTTTTAAATTAGTGTTTCTTTTGAAAACAAATCTAGGAAATAATCCAAATTTCTCTGTCAGGGTAGGGTTGCTCAAAATAAAATCTCAGTTTTACCGTATAATTGTAACAATAGCCTTAGAATCAAAACTATATGTAGTCACATAACTCAAAGACGGGTCAAAAGAAGTTGTTATACCTTTACTTTCAACCTCGTCAGTCAAGGTAATGTCAGAAACAAATATGACATCAGTGGTAGATTGCAATTCACTATTAGTGTTTTTCATGGATAAAATGGCCTTAAAAAATCCATTAATCCTTTTTGTATTTACCTCATTAAACAATTCATCAATGAGTTGTACCGGATAACCTCTGTTAATAAACATATCTGAAAGTAAATCACATTCTTCGTGAAAAAACTCCAAAGTACTGCACATCCTTGCCGCTCTGACAAATTGTCCCTTAACAATAGCTCTTTTTTGTCTGTAGGGATGATGACTAGAGAAGTGCAAAAAGGAGTTGCAGTACGTTGGTTTTCTATAAATGTTTGAAACAAAGGTTTGGGATTGAAAATCTTTCGAAAGTTTCACATCTAAATAATCAATCTCTGACGTGGAATATTTGTAAGTAAATTTAAGAAAGTCTGTGGTGTCGTTAATAGTTTTCACAAAATTATTAGCCATAGTACTATCACCTTCAAATAATACAAAGATATCATCTAGATATCTAGTGTAGAATTTGATTGATTTCATGAGGACAGGTGATGAGAAAACAAAATGCTTTTCCCAATACCCCATGAAAAAGTTAGCCACTGAAGCTCCACAAGGAGAGCCCATGGCCACTCCTTGTTTCTGTAAATAGTAATTCTTATCAAAAATAAAGTAATTTGAAGATAACACAATGTCCAAAATCTCCGTGATGACATCAATCTCATTTTTTGGAGCTCCAAATTCAAAGAGAAGGAGGGCTAACCATTCAAGGGCTTCCTGGTGAGGGATTGATGTATACAGGTCAACCACATCAACAGTGAGAAAATTAACTTCACTGTTGAAGGGTTGACTATTGATAGCCTCCAGGAAAGATCAAGAGTCTTTGCAAACTCCTGGTAGATGAACTACATATTTGGACAAAAGTTTGTCAACTAGCCTAGCACTGGGGTATGTCATGGATGATCGTCCATCAATTAAAGCTCTCATTGGTGGATTATTCAAGTCCTTATGTACCTTAGGTATGCCGAACATAACAGGAATTTTTGGCAATGTTATATCAATGTAGTTATAGGTGTCAAGGTCTATTTTATTCTCGAGAAATAGATCTCGAAAATACCCTCTTATTCTGTTATGTGTTCCTTGCACTTCATTAAAAGATGCTTCAACATAAGCAGGTGGCTCTAAAATGGAACGCATCTTCTCCTTATATGTTTGGTTATTGAAGATAACCAAACCACCTCCTTTATCAGGTTTGATTAATCTAACTGAAGTGTCACAGAGGCTGTCCAAAAGTTGGATTTGTTCTTTAGTAGTATTAAAGTCATGACTAATCCGCTTCCCGACTCTATCACTAAACATATGTCTGAGATCAATTTCACAAACCTGTTCAAATAACAATAGAGAGGGGTGCAAGGGTGGATTAAAAACACTAGGCAATCTTAAGGTTAAAGGCAAGTGTGAAATTGTTTCACTATTAAAAAAGAGCTTTAAGTTGAGCTTCCTTACAAAGCATTTCAAGTTGATAATTTCTTTAGAAATGTCACCAAATCTACTCGGTACAAAAGTGTACCCATACGCCAACAGTTCAACAAGTTCATTTGTAAGTTGAAGGTCCGTAAAATTGTATATCTTAAAGTCTCCTTTTTGATTAAAAACAATTTTCGGGCCTTCTAGCACAGGAGGGACCACTGAAACATGAGAAACTTCATCATATGAAGCTTCATCATCAATCAGTCCAGTAAAACTAAGGTTGGTCTGTTGGTTGGAAAGTAAATCTGTGGTGTATGTTGCTTTGTGCGATTGCTGTCCTTCTTTCTATATTGGAAAGACAGATCGTAGATTATGAGATCGTATGTACGAACACTTGTACGCTATTAAAAATAGAAATGACAACAACGCCTTAGCTAAACTTATTATTGACCAACCTGGCCATAGTTTTTCATTTATGGCCATTGATCAAACACAAACACCCTTTAGGGGTGGCCCCACCCCCTTACTATTGGAAATCTCAGAGCTTCAATGGCAATTTAGAACAGATGCCTTTCACTTTCCTGGATTGAATGAGAACTGCAATATTGTACCAGTCCTTAAAATGAGAAGTTACTTGCGATGATTTACTGGTATGCACCTTTTATGTCAATTCTGTCCATCTAGCATACTTTATTTAGTACACATAATAAATTGTGTTTTTAACCTATATGTATTTTATAAAGTTAGGATGATTCCACTTTCAGCAATATTATTTATATGTTCAGGATGTCTTTAATGACTGATATAGGCTTTTAGTATAAACCTTTGGAGAAATATGTCTTGATTTCTTTTGTTAATCCTTAGACATTGTTTTGCAAGGTTTATCAAGTTACGGCCTGATTTTAAAAAATATATTTATTGCAATACTTGGTATGGTGTTTAACACTTTTGTACATTTTTGTATATTTCATCATTCCTTATAATTTTTAAAACTTGTATTTTGATAGTATTTTTAATTAATTATGACATCATTTCCTTTCTATAAACTATATATGGTGTACTTAGGTTATTTTGTTTATTTGTTCTCTGAAGAAGCCGCGCCAGTGAGCACGGCGAAAACGCTTCTCAATAAATTTGCGTTAAGAGCTTTTGAACTACATTTTTTGGCTTTATTAAGCTACATGGTACACTGAGTTTTCTAAGTCTGCTGGAGCAAGGTGACTGTGGTTTTGCGTTTTCCTACTAGGTTTCATAGCTCTAATATCATGGCCATTACATAATTGCTTGAACGGGTCCTTTTCATTACATGTTAAATTGTCACTATGCTTTGTAACATTGTGAAACATACCCCGTATCCCTTTCTCACATGTAGTGTTATCTGTGCGACAGAATTATTCGCTGGTGGTAAAAACGTGCTTTTTCTTTTCAGTATTTTCTCGTTATTAAAAAGTTCATTTTTGTCATGAAAAAACATTCTTAAATTCAGCTGCTAGTAAAAAGCTTTAAATTAGTAAGAACCATGGCAATATCCAATGCAAAACTAGGTACAAAATTGAAACCTTTGCTAAGAATAGACATATGGTTGTCATTTATACAATTTGAGAAAAACTGTAAACAGAAAAACCATCTTTGGTAATGACATTACATCTTAGCTCATCATTAAGTTCAGTGGGTTCAAAGTCTTTGTTTGATGAAAAATAATAAAAAAATGAACCATCACAGCTTATCAGTTCACTTGATAGGAGCAATTTCTCCATTGTCCCCCCCCCCCCCAGTTCCTCTGAATCCCCTGTTTTTTGTTGATTAACCTCTGTGACCTTCTGGGTAGTTCTGGTGATGCTAAAAAATTGCTTTCATTGTTATTAACATTCACATCATTGTGACCTATGTTATCAGAAAATTGCTCACCATTGTCATTATAATTACTAACTTTGTTACTGTTATAATTGAAACCTTTGTTTCTATGGGTAGGTAAAGGGTATACTGTTTTGTTAGCATATTCTTGTGTATCCCTATGTAACTTTTTTAGTTTTCTAGCAATGTTCTGTTTCACTAATTTATCAGAGTCAATAAGAATAGATTTGTACAGTTGTTTGTTTGCCTCAAATAAGTCTTTCATAATGTTATTGTTCATATGCCAATTGCTTTTCTAAGCTAAACAATTTGCACTCATTTTCTTTAGTGATAATACGTACCAATTCCAGTCCAGTGTGATCAAAAAATTCCAACAGTTCACCATGCATAACAGAGCCTGGTTCAGTTCCGTTGGGGAACTTCCAAAGTCTCACACCCTTGGGAAACTGCTTCAGCTCTGATGAACATTTTAAAAACAAATTGTCAGCTTGAAGTACCTTAAACCTGGTAAGTACCTTCTCAAAGTTCTGCAACTGATTGCAGATAGTACCATGTCCTTCCCCCTGTTCATGGCAGTTAGACAATTCCATTTGTGGTGTTAATAAGGCAAGTGAAAAAAAAGGGACATCAGCATCTCACAGTCACCTCAGATCCACTATTTGATGTCCCCGAACATCCAGGCGTAGTATTCAATGTCAGCAATTCCATTTGAGTGTAAGATATAATGGAATTGTCCGAATTACCGGCAGCAACAATGTTTTGCTGTTTAATTAAATGTAACAATTCTTCCACCTTCTTAAGTAATCCTTCCATGGTGGAAAATACACAAATATAGGTGTGGGGTGAAGAAAACTATGAAAAAATAACAGAAAAAAAAAACACCCAAAAGAGCGGAAACTCAAAACTAGTAAAATAAAAAAAAAGCGCCACCAATCCTGTACAGAATGGTAACACTTGACAAACTTTATTAACAGAAAAAGACTAAGCACTTTCACCCTCTGACTCTGACGGCTTCATCAGAGTAACTGTTAAAATTCAAATGCAAGCTTAAGTAAACTTCTTAACGCAGTCACATGATCAATGCAATAGAGAAGTGAATGAATACTTATTTAAAAAGACAGTACTTCAGTATAAGCAAAGTGCTGTGTTCAATAGAAATCACCTTTTAGTATACATATAGATATATATTAATTTACTTAATGCAAATTGTTTTAAAATGCTTGTGCTAATAAAATAAATATATTGTATAACTTAGTCAAAAATGCTGATTTAAAAAATCTTAGGTAAAAATGTTAAATATAAAATACACACTGGTTACACTACATAATGCCTACATTGTACTTTGTATATTTATTGTATTTAGGGAACGAAGAAACCAAAATAAACAGACCATAAATATTTTCAGATCTCCAATGCCACTGTTTATCCTGGCATAAATGACAATATCTTATTAGCTCCGGTGTTAAAATTAAGGGCATTGGAGATCTGAAAATATTTATACACTGATTTTAAGAATGAGATATACACATTAATTGGCATGTTTAGAGACAGAGGATACCCATTTAAAATGTTGATTAAAACTAGGAATTATGTTATGCAGAACAGAAACAACGGATTTATTCCAATATTAAACACAGAAATAGGTGTTAATATTAACAACAATAACAACAAAAAAGTTTTGTCAACTGATACTGTGTTAGTTCTCCCATACAATAAGGATGCTTTGACCATCACATCCATAGTTCATAACACTTGGAAGACAATTTTTGATCAAGATGCTATGAAAGTCTTAGGATTGTTTCCAAGAATTACCTATAGTAGGGGTCCTAACATCAAAAACTTATTGTAGAAGCAACAAACAAAAACAAGCGGTTTAGTCTCCAAAATGTCAAAGTGTAATGCTTGCAAGGTCTGTAAATTTATTAACACAGGTGCTTACATTGCAATTGATGGTTATTATCGTACCCTTCCAAGTCCTGGTAAATGCAACTGCAATACCAAGATGGTAATCTATGTAGCTACCTGTATGTCCTGTCATGTTTTCTTCTTCTTCTTCTTCTTCTTCTTCTTTCGGCTTTTCCCAGTTAGGGGTCACCACAGCGGATCATCTGTCCGCTCATGATTGGCAATGAAGTTTTACGGTGTTGAGTTGCCAGCCTGGCACTCAACCTTCCACAGAAGGCACACACATGCACACACTCACACCTAGAGCCAATTTAGAGTGTCCAATCCACCTACTGCATGTCTTTAGGATGTGGGAGGAAACTGGAGCACCCGGAGGAAACCCACGTGACCACAGGGAGGGCATGCAGACTCTGCACAGAAGGCACCCCAGCCGAGAATCGTGGGTAAAACCACTAGGAAACTTAAGGAAACTATATTAGAACATAGTAGAGACATCAAGAATGAGAAAAAAGAGAATGCATGATATATGCATTCTAAGAACTGTAATAATTTCAAAAAATTTCTGTTTTTTGTCATCAACAGAGTGTTTGATTATGGTAGGGGTGGAGACTTGAACCTACATCTTGAGAAACTAGAGTTTGAGTGGCAACTAAGAACCAATGCCACTGTTTATCCTGGCATAAATGACAATATCTCAATAGCTCCGGTGTCAAAATTAAGGGCATTGGAGATCTGAAAATATTTAAGGTCTGTTTATTCTTGTTCCTTGGTTCCCTAAATACAATAAATATGCAAAGTACGGTACTTACGTATTATCGCAACCACATGTCGGAGTTGCCGTAATTCATAATCTTATATTGAAACTACTTAATCCTGCAGTGGAAAGGGGGGTGTAAACTTTAAATTTGTTGTGTAAGACATTGCTTCAGAAACAGGGAGAGGAAAAATGTCAACAATTCCTCCTCCTGGGTAGTGTCCTTTACCAGCATAACTGAATGCAACATTTGCTTAAGGCATACAGTAGCAGCTTGTCAGTAACAGCAGCTCTTCGGCCTTGACATTAAAGTGCTTATTTACATGTGCTTTGTAGCCATTTCATTCTGATCTCACTTTATGTACAGGTAGGGCTCAAGTAAGGCATGCAATCTGTTTATGTTCTGTTCAGTGAAGTCTTCTTTTGAAATTCTGTTTTTTTTTTACAGCACTGTGAGCATCTCAGGCTTCGCCTCAAGACAGAAAAAATCTATACATATAAATACATGCCCTGAGAACACACTAGTAAGGAAATTAACAAGTAAGCTGAAATTCAGTTTGTGCAAACATGTTTCTAAGCTGTCATGTTTTAACGGCAGGGTCAGTAACTGTACAGATGATCACAATCACGCTTGCCATCATGGAGTGTGCTTTTTTGAATTGCAGATACATTATACTACAAAAAACATTGCCTAATTAGAAAGTAGAAACCAGTACATTGTACAAAGTACCAAAAGTAAATGGGAAAAAGTCTTAAGGGCATATGAATATGTCAGCAAAATAACTGTACAAATGATCACAATCACACTTGCCATCATGGAGTGTGCTTTTTAATGCCCCCCCCAAAAAAAATACTGAATTGCAGACATGTTATACTACAAAAAAAATGCCAAATTAATAAGTAGAAACCAGTACATTGTACAATGTACCAAAAGTAAATGTGAAAAAGTCTTAAGGGCATATAAATATGTCAACAATGAGTGCTTTGGAATGTGGTTGCGATAATACGTAAGTACCCAAAGTACAATGTAGGCATTATGTAGTGTAACCAGTGTGTATTTTATATTTAACATTTTTAACTAACATTTTTAAATCAGCATGTTTAACTAAGTTATAAAATATATTTATTTTATTAGCACAAGCATTTTAAAACAATTTGCTATAAGTGAATTAATATACATCTATATGTATACTAAAAGGTAATTTTTATTGAACACAGCACTTTGCTTATACTGATGTACTGTCTTTTTAAATAAGTATTCATTCACTTCTCTATTGCATTGATCATGTGACTATATTAAGAAGTTTACTTAAGCTTGCATTTGAATTTTAACAGTTACTCTGATAAACCCCTGGCAGTCACAGGATGAAAGCACTTAGTCTTTTTCTTTTTTTTTCAATAATCCGTCTTTATTATTTTTCAATTACATAACTACACACTACTATGTATATACAATATTTACATGATTGCTTCCAAAAGTTACACAAACATTGTATATTAACACAAATTATTAAAAGGAAATACAACATGAAAATGCCATCAGTCTGTAGTATTATTACAATCTATATCTAATCTAAGATTGAATCAGTCTTATAAATATATATCCTAAGTAACAGTGGATAAGAACCTCTAGGCCAACACAATATTAAAGATTTGCTCCCATATTTTAATATTATTTATGCTTTTCTTGTGGTCATTGAGTAACAGTTTGTGCGCTAATATATGTCTTATTGCTAATGTTTTAAAATTTTCCCAAGATGTCTTGGTCAGGTTCAACCAGTTTGAAGCTATGTATAGTTTCATTAATAAACAAATATTCATGATTATAATCCTTTTTGATTTGTCTAAATTCTCTGGGGGAATATGTAGGATCATAAATTCCCAAGAGAGTGTTGATTGTTGGTAGCCCATTTTCTGTAAATGAAGTTTTAAGGAATTCCAAAGTTTAAAAATGCATTTGCAACTCCAAAACATGTGAAACAGGTCAGCTGTCTGGTCTATGCAGTATGGACAATTAGGCGAGTTCTTTGAGTCAAATTTATGAAGAGTAAGACGGGTATAGTAGGCATTGTTGAATATCATCAATTGTGTGAATAGTAATTTTTGTAGTGATACTGACTTTAATGTTAGTTTAAATGCTTCCAAGATCTTACTATCGTCAACTAATGTTAATTTTTCCCTCCAGTAATTCGATAAGAGAATATGTTTATTATACTTCATCTCTTTTATCAGTTTATATGAGGAAGTTATATATTTTTTGTCTTGTATCAGAGCTTCCCACATATTACGACATATATTTAATTCCTCTTCTTTAAATTCAAAGTTATTAAAGTAATTTGTAGCCAGATCTTTTAGTTGTCTCATGATAATTAGGAAATAGGGAGACTTTCCTCTTTTAAAATATCGTGAACTGATATCCCAAGCAAGGGGTAGAAATCCAATATGATTAAATCTTTTATTAGAGGGAATTTCTGTAAGTCTATCAATTTATTCCCTATTACTAAATTTGGGTTCTTGTGGAGTGGTTGAAACACCATCATATACTTTAATAAGTTTAATGAAGTGAAAAGATTTTGAATTGAAGTTATATAGCATTTTATATGTTCCATTAAGTCATATTTACTGAGTGTTCCTCTATTCAAAAAGGGTAAAGCTTTACAGTTAATTCAAACTCCAGTTACATGTCTATAAGTTAAAACCAACCACTTGGGTGCCCATTTCAGACTGTCCCTATCAAAGTGAATCGCCCTTAAAATTGTGTTAGCATTAATTACCAAGTAATAAGTTTCAAAATCCGGTAAATCTAGACCTCCCCTATTCTTTGGAGCCATCAGTTTCTCATATGTTATCCTTGTTTTCCTAGGTTCCCAAAGAAATCTCCCTAGTCCTATATGAAGCTGTTTAAAAAATTTCCTCGTGATTCTAAGTTGTGTAGCTCTAAAGTATATATAGTATTCTGGGAAGAACATTCATTTTGATAATTGCAGTTCTTGCCATCATTGGTAATTTCAGTTTACTCCATCTTTTCAAATCTAATGTTATCTGATCCCAAGTTGATTTAACATTATTTATAAAAAAATCTCTATTATCAGTTGAAAATATAATACCCAGATATTTTGTTCTTTCTTCCCTCATTACCTGTCCTATCAATGGTAACAATGAAAAGGGTGTAGGTGTCTTTAATGAGAATATTTTGGATTTCTTAAAATTAAGTTTATAGTTAGAGATTTTCTCAAAGTCTTCTACTGCTTTTAATATTTTCTCAGTATCTGACACAGGTGTGGTACAGTATATATTTAAATAATCTGCGAAAGCAGCCATATTTATCTTCATACCATATAATATCGGGGGATTGTAAAAAACATTTTGTTTAAGGTGTAAAAATAATGGTTCCAAATAAAGATTAAATAGAATAGGAGATAATGGGCACCCTTGTCGGGTACCATTTTTAATTTGTATTCTTTTAGAGCATTCTTGGTTGATAAATACATTTGTATATGCGTTGTTATATATTTTCCTTAATGTTAAAATGAAATCCTGAGGTATATTAAAGTATGATAACATATCAAATAGATACACCAAATTAACTCTGTCAAATGCTTTCTGTGCGTCAATTATAAGTGCATAAATATTGAGATTTTTGTGCTTGGCATAGGAAATTAATGTGTGAAGCAATGTATTATCAGTGGTCTGTCTCCCATCCATGAACCCCGCCTGTTCCTCTGATACTATTAGATTTGTGACCCTTTTCAGTCTATTTGCCAGGATAGATGTCATAATTTTCATGTCTATGTTCAAGAGTGAAATGGGTCTGTAATTATCTGGGTTTTTAGAATCACTTTTTTCTTTCGGTATCAAAATTGTCTTTGAAGCATTAAAGTGGGGATCATTAATTTTATTTTGAATTATATAATTAAATGTCTGTGAAAGTATTCTACTCAAAATCTCACTAAAAGTTTTGTAGAATTCAGAGGTCAATCCATCCGGCCCTGGGGCTTTATGTGGTTTCAGCTTCTTAATTATTTCTGTTACCTCCTCCGCTGAAATTGGTTTAATTAAATCCCTATGAGACTCATTATCAATACTCGGGAATGTGATCTTCTGTAAGAAATCTTTCCTAACTTTATCTGGTAAAAGTGTCTGCTGATCACCATATACCTGATTAAATATTGTTTCAAAAGTATTCATAATATCTGCCTTATTAGTATATGTTTTATTGTTATAATATATTTCTGATATTAATAGTGTTGATTTTGTTTGGTTAATAATGTGTGCTAGTGCTTTTGAGGGAGTCTGAATATGATTTGCGTATTTTACTAAATTTCTCTGTTCATAAAATGATAGTTTACTATTATGTAATAAAAACAATTCTTTTTGACACTTTAATAAGTCTGTTTCTGTTTGTTTATTGTAGTTCCTCATTAACTCCTGGTCTAGTAACTTAATTTTGGTTTCTAATTCTTGTAGTTCCTTATTTTGCATTTTTTTATAGTAAGTAGCTTTCTGAAGGAAAATCCCTCTTATTTGGGCTTTAGTTGTAGCCCATTCTATATCAACAGGGTGTCTGTTTTTGAGGAGGTTATGGAGTAACTGTTTAAGTGTCTCTTTAACTTCTTTCAATATGTCATCTTTCCTTAGTAAATATGGAATTAAAGACCAATTGTATCCTCAAAGTCTCGTATTACTCATATTATTATTGTTTAGTGTTAATGTAATCTTTGAGTGGTCCGATAGTTGTCGAGCTTGGGTAGAAACACATGGGTCAGCAGAAATCAATACTTCTGAGATAAAAAAAAATCAATTCTTGACCACATTTTATGGCAACTTGAGTAAAAAGTAAAATTCTCTGCTTTCATTTGTGTATTTGTATGTTTAAATGGGTCATATAATTTAAAATTGGTTTTAAATTCCTTCAATGCTATCATTGCCTGTTTATTAAAAGCTTTAGATGAACCGAATTTATCTAACTTGGGATCTTGATACGAGTTCCAATCACCTCCTATTAATATATAACAGTTGTTATATTGTTGTAAAATGGAGTAAAGTGAAGTTATAAAATGGTGCTGATTAGTGGAAGGGGCGTATATATTCATAAGTAATATGGGTTTATCATAGAACTTGGATACCAGAACCACTAAACACCACCGTCCCTCTTTATCTACTTTGACATCTAAGATTTTCTCTTGGTATCGGTTTTTAATTATAATTGCCACCCCTGCACTGTTCGTTGTCCCTTCCGCCGCCACTATCTCCCTAATCCATTTCTTATCCTTCAGTGTATCCCACTGATTATTAGTCAAATGAGTTTCTTGTAGTGAAATAAAGTCTGCTTTTGATTGGAAAAACAGGTGTAAAAATAGCTTCCTCTTTCCCATGTTCTGGAGTCCTTTAACATTCCAAGATTCTATTATCCACATATGAAGCTTTTCAAAATTGTATTCCTATTCCTACTATTAAGAGACAACCTAAGATTACAGTATATTAACATATCATAGATTATTTGGAAGCAAATCTGACATCCCATCCCTACCCAGTGCTTATCCACTATTCCTCAGGACCAGGATGTACATAGGTTTTTCACATTCCTTGAATGTCTCTGGTTATCTAAATTTCTAACTCTACAACCTAACACAAAAACCCCATGCAAAAAACCTACAACCACTATCTCTAAATCTACAAAGCTTAATCCAAACATTCCCTAATAAACACTACTAACTACTTAACTACAGCTCTGGACATATTTATATAGTCAAACACATTTACTAATTGTTGTATGAAAATCCAGTTTAACTAATACCTCACTATATTGATAATCAGCAATAACAATAATAGATTTTAACTTCTTGTCATATACAATAGTAATTATTAATTCTCAGAGAAAGCAAACAGTTGTTAAACATTGCAAGACAATTCTAAGCTTATTTTTATTTAAATGTTCTAACTGCTTTAGTTAATTGTCTTCCTCCAAAAGTAACAGTCTGCTAAAACTTGTAAAATATTATGGGTAACAATAAAACTGTACTACACAAAGCAATTGGCTAAATGACTGTGTCCATATAAAATACATTTAAAATACTAGAGAGAAGGAAGAACTAAATGTAATATTTGAAACATTTCAAGTTCACAGTTTTGCATACATTTGTTATACTAACACCATCATGTTACTCTATTAAACAAAGCATACACATACATTTTCCTAATTAAAAATGAAAAAAAAAACTATCTAAGAGAAGAAGAGAGAAAAAAAACAAAAACAGAGAAATAGAGACACAATTACCATATTCATTCACAGTAGAATGTAATACCCTTCTATTTTAACCAGCCCATTCACACTAGTATTTCCTACCTGTACAGCTGTACATTCCTCATACCACACTGAAGATATTTACCCTCCAAATAAGTCCAGGAAGCTTCGTTTTTAAATTAAACAGTTTCTACAGCTTCCCTATAGTCCTTCCTGCTTGATCAGCTTGTTTTCTTCATTTCAATTTTGCGACGGGGAACCAGTTCGCGGATGGACCACCTGGATGCGCTACGTTGAAATCAGTCCCCCTGCAGTCTCCAAAGGACTTCCTGCTACTTCGTGGCTTGTTTACGATCGTTGAAGCCATAAATCCTCGGAAAAACCTCGTGGACACGCTGGAACTTTGAGATAAAGAGGTAATTAAGTGTTTCCCAGGGCCTGGTAAAAAGAAAAGAACAAACAAAGAGTTATAAAGCCTCGGATCATCGTAATTATGGAATCCCAGTCTGTCTAATGCTGAAAGAAAAGCCTGGATGCTTTGATCAAACTTCTGAAGGTGGCAGTGCTTTGAAAAGCTTCAAAAAGGTAGGTTTTGCTTCTTTTTTAGTGTTTATTGAATATTTATTACCATCCACTGTGAAAATTAAGGTATTAGGAAACTTCATTTGAAATCTGATGTTTTTTCAATCAAAAACTTGCAGTATGGAGCTAGCATTTGCCTGGATTGCCTTATTTGTATTGGTAAGTCCTGTGTCATGGAAATTTTGTTATTTTGCCACATGATAAATCCACCATTCTTTTTAATAGTTAGAAGTATTTTGCTTGCATCTTGGTAATTCAGTATTTTGGCATAAACAGGTCTAGGTGCATTTGAAGCAAATGATTCTCTGATTGCTCTGTGAGCTCTTTCTATAACAATCTGTTTAACACTATCAGAGTCCTTAAACAGTGTTTCAAGTATTTGTATTATGGTAGCATTAAGCTCATTGTATTGAATTGTTTCTGGGAGTCCTCTAATTATTATATTATTCCATCTGGATCTTGCTTACAGGTCTAAAATTTTATTTTGCATGGTTTGAATGTCTGCATCATGAGAGTCTGTTTTTTTCGTAAGCATTATTATTTTATTCTCACTTTCAGCTATTCTGGTTTCTGTCTTATCCATCCTTTCCAAAATTTGATTACATGTGGCACTAAACGTAAGCATTTGAGTTGATAAATCTTTTAAGGCTTCTTGAATAGGTAACAATGCTGATTTAATTTCCTCCATGCTGACCGGTTGATCTGGTTTGTTTGTTATTCCTGTTTTTGCAGTCTCCCTTTGTGTAACTGTTTTCTGTTTTTTAAAAATAGCTTCTTTCTCCAGAGATTGCAAAGCTGATAGTTTAGTTTTAGAAGTTGTGATTTCCATAGTTTTGTCTTCTTTTGACATTTTGATATACTGCAAACGTATTTATACCAGGAGTAAGGCTTCAGCTGAGAGATATGTAATTCCTTTGTTTGTTGCTCTGTTCAGAGTTAGGCTGACCATCAGTTCCAATCCTGCTGTTACAAAATATTTTTTCTCTATTTTTTCCTCTCAGAAACGAAGATAGATCCTAGTACTTTAGTTATTGCTGCCAATTAGTGTATTAAATCTTGTGATATCTCCACAGGGTTAGTTTTTATTTCTGATATCTGAAGAGCTGTAGACTTGCAGTGTTTAAAGAATGGCGGCCATTTTTGAATCACACTTAGTCTTTTTCTGTTAATAAAGTTTGTCAAGTGTTACCATTCTGGGGGTGTTTTTTATTTTACTAGATAAACCCTGATATACCCACACAGAATCATGGATTATTGCTAAAATATCAGCTGCAAGGACATACAGCTCTGCAGTAATATTAAGAATACCTCCTGACATGGTAGCCTACCCTACTCCTCTGGAATAAGCTCAGAACCTCACTTACGTCCTTCAAAGAAAACCTTGAGGAATGGATGGATGGGTAACTATAACTTCATGCCACTAATCTCCTAGCCAGAGGATCCTAGCCTTTCCTTATCATTGTGAAAGTGCGTCACTAAGCTTCTGACTGGCTATCCAGCCTTAAGCTTATTATGAACAATTGAACAGCTGTGAAATGATGTTGGCATCTAAACATTCAATGAATGATTGAGAAAGGCCATCTGTGAACATATAAGTCCAGTTTGCATACTTAATACAGTTGCATTTTGATGTTTTCTAAAGGTACTGTGTCAGAGCAGAGCTGAATAAAACTGGTGTAGTCTGTAACTTTACATTGTTGAGAGTGGTGTTACGGGGTTATTCCATTCCAAAGGACCATCAACTGAGCATGTCAGACCCACAATGCTCATTATCCTTTGTGTATGGGAATAAGAACAGGAAGACTGGGGGAAAGAACTTAATGGGGCTTATCACAATGAATATGCTGTAGAGGTGTGTCTTAAACTGAAATACATGAAGTTATAGCTTTAAGAAAATTTAAAAGTAGGGATTTGTCTGAAATGGGTAAGTAGTTAGATATTGTTGTAGGTTCTGATTTCTGCATAGTATTAACAATAGCAGACATCTATAAACAGGGAAATTATTTAATGCATTAGGAAGAGATTAAAGTGAGTGTAAAGAGAAGTGACAGAAAGGTGCTCCAAGACTAGAGAAACTTGTCATAAAGGCTATCCAGTTTGGTGGGTCATAGATAGGAATTGTCTCACCAGGTGTTTCATGCATTTTAAAGGTTGTATGCTGAAACAGAAAACAAGTCTGGCAACTGAAGTGACGAGATACTGTTTTGCTACCCAATATAACTGGAAGAGTGTTGATGAAAGAGAGACCAAACTGGAACATTTCTTGCCTATTTTGTAGGGAAAGATTAATAATTTGAGTAGTTTTTCTCTGGATTTATTACCTGGATGATTTGTTTATTCCTGAAAATTCATTGTTGTCCAGGATTACTTGTTCATTCTGGAGCAAAGTAAATGTGTTTTATCTTTTATTTTCATTGATTTCTTGAAGCTGGTCTGTACCTTATCCCTTAGCTTCAATGTGTTCCTCAGCTGTGAAGTGATTAAAGTTGTGTAACATATGTGTGTTCATGAGAAATTACTGTTGCTGAATAAGTGAGACAATGTCCATCATATGTTTCTGTTCACCGATTGGATCAATCTGCAGCTAGGCTTCATTTCAGTTATGAGAATTAAACATTAGTGAGTAGCCACTAATGGCTGAATAAAAATTGATTATGGTATTTATGGCTCTTAGTGATGGAAGATGCTACCACCAGGAGACGGCTACTGCAAAAGAACTATTGCTAAGATTCGGTTTATGAGACATATTTTTCTTGGCAGCCAGACTAGTAGGGAATGATTTTCAGGGCCAAGATTGGATATGGTTGGAGAAGATGCCACTTGTGAAAGGGAGAAATTCTTAGGAGTAGGTGTTTTAGTGTGGCCTGCAATACAGGGAGCCAGTGAAGGTAAATAGTAAAGACAGAAACTGCATCATGCCTTACTATACAGGTGGCAAAGAAAGTCAATTCCATTTCTTTTTTATTTATAACACATATAATCAAGGGCCTATTTTCAATACAACAAAAACAGACCAGGTATTTCTAAAAGACATAGCAAAATGTTCTCCTAAAATACTGACATGGTACTTTTTTTTAAAACCAAACTTGCCTAATGTAACACAAACTCAATTAAGTTGTTTCTAGATTTAATAATAGTCTGAAAACAAGTGAGTCGTGTGATTTGCTTTGGATATGTAAAGAGTAATACAGGAAGAAATATTTAAACTCATAGTGTTGTTCTGAAAAGTGTTGCAGGAGACATCAAAAGTTGTACAATAATGATTTGAATTTTTGCATTAATTCTGATTCTCTGTTCAGTGCATTTATCAACAATCTGATGGGGTTTGTTATCAGATATGTTTGAAATGTTGCAAGATTGAGGGCTTAGTGTTATGGTTTCATATAGCTCAGGTGTCTAAGGCTGTGAGATACTGAAAGAGTTCATCTTATAATTGTGGGTTTGATTCCTTCTGTCTCTACTTCCTTTCTGTGTGACTATAAAAAGAGTTTTTTTATTCAGTCTTGGTAGATGCTTGTGCATAGCTTACTTAGATAATTAAGGAGTTATCATCATAAAAAAAAAAAAAAAAAATATCTAGGAATAATCCAGTTTCATTCCCTAAACATTTTTCATCTCATAACAGCTTATTGTAAACCTGTAGTGTATAGAGTCTTGTACATCTACTGTATAGCTACAAAAATGAACCAATATTCTTAGCATATAGCTGTACCATGGAACCAACAATGGGCTGAGAGTTTTTACACATTAAAAGACGTTCACTTTGTTTAAATAATATGTAGCAATAAGGTGCTGTTTTTACTCAGGTTTGGCTGTGCAGTGCCCTTTTTACTTTATTAATTAGCTCTGTTCTGTCTGTGAATTAGTGAAGCATGCTAGCATTAACAAATGTAAAATTAGATCTCATACCACTGCTCTCAAAAGGTATTAGTAATTCTGATCTTTCAAGTGACACTAAGCATACTAACATAATACTCAGCAGAGTATTTACTAGAGATTAAGGACTTTTATTCATTTGCTAATGAGCGGCACTTATTAGACTCTTGTGCTTCTATATTAGGAGTAACCAAGGAATGCTGTTCTGGTTAAGTGACATGCTCAGACTTACAAAGTATATAAACAGAGAAAGAAGGCATCAAACTTAATGTTATAGGATGAAGCTGATTAGCATTCCCTAAACTTAACTCTCACGGTTATACTGCCAGAAAAATACTGGATGTGGGTGACTATTTTTTTTCTTTTCTTTTTTTTTTTTTTTTTTTGCAAAATTCTGTAAATAGTCTGCTTCTTTGAATGAGTCAAGAATAGATTGCACTTTGACTAAAACATTTTTACTTTGATGACAGAGAAGGACTGTTTATCCTACTACTACATAATCTTTCCATTTCACTATGTACTAAATAAGCTAGACAGCCTCCATAAGGCACATTTGTTTCTTGCTTTTTATGCCGTCCTTTTTATGAATTGCCTTTTGACCCCACCAAGCATTCCTGGACTTTCTTAATGTGCCTGACAGTACTATGCATTCAGTCAGGTTCTCCAATCATCAACACAGTTTTGATGAAATAATACTTCCCACTTCTGCCTTGTATTATTCATATGGGAGTTCTTTTATTGCTATACATTTCTGTATTAAACATAACACTGCTGGGATACTTAAAGGTTTGTGTTAGTACCCCTCCTTGTCTGTTTCAAGGCTACACATCCTAAGCTGAAATATGTCATACTGTTTGAGCCGTAGATCATTCACTGTTTTGTCACTGTCAGTCCTGCCCACATCCTTCCAATGAGGAGGTCCACACTGTCAGTCCTGCCCACATCCTTACAATGAGGAGGTCCACACTGTCAGTCCTGCCCACATCCTTCCAATGAGGAGGTCCACAGTGTCAGTCCTGCCCACATCCTTACAATGAGGAGGTCCACACTGTCAGTCCTGCCCTCATCCTTACAATGAGGAGGTCCACACTGTCAGTCCTGCCCACATCCTTACAATGAGGAGGTCCACACTGTCAGTCCTGCCCACATCCTTACAATGAGGAGGTCCACACTGTCAGTCCTGCCCACATCCTTACAATGAGGAGGTCCACACTGTCAGTCCTGCCCGCATCCTTCCAATGAGGAGGTCCACACTGTCAGTCCTGCCCACATCCTTCCAATGAGGAGGTCCACACTGTCAGTCCTGCCCACATCCTTCTAATGAGGAGGTCCACAGTGTCAGTCCTGCCCACATCCTTCCAATGAGGAGGTCCACACTGTCAGTCCTGCCCACATCCTTCCAATGAGGAGGTCCACACTGTCAGTCCTGCCCACATCCTTACAATGAGGAGGTCCACACTGTCAGTCCTGCCCACATCCTTACAATGAGGAGGTCCACACTGTCAGTCCTGCCCACATCCTTACAATGAGGAGGTCCACACTGTCAGTCCTGCCCACATCCTTCCAATGAGGAGGTCCACACTGTCAGTCCTGCCCACATCCTTACAATGAGGAGGTCCACACTGTCAGTCCTGCCCACATCCTTCCAATGAGGAGGTCCACAGTGTCAGTCCTGCCCACATCCTTCTAATGAGGAGGTCCACACTGTCAGTCCTGCCCACATCCTTCCAATGAGGAGGTCCACACTGTCAGTCCTGCCCACATCCTTCCAATGAGGAGGTCCACACTGTCAGTCCTGCCCACATCCTTCCAATGAGGAGGTCCACACTGTCAGTACTGCCCACATCTTTACAATGAGGAGGTCCACAGAAGTGCAGACATTACTCTAGATGATATAGGTCTTGCCCACTGCAGTGGGACAGCATTGTTTATTTTTCACTGCAGATGTTTTTTTTTTCCTTACCATTCCGATGCTTTGCAACCTTCTTAGCTGTTTTCTCAAAGTGTTTGCTTACATTTAGGTAATCTGATATGATTGCCCTTATACACTTTGCTATATTTCTTGCTATTGTCTATTTTTTTCAGCTCGGTACTCCTTTCATGCATTTTTTGCTTACCAGACACATTATTTTACATTTTACACTAAAATTAAATTGTCATGTTTTACCGTATTCCCCCATTTTTGTGATGTCTCTTGATTTTTCTGCACCTTATATAGTAACCCCAATCCATTACTTTGTGTCATTGGCAAAATAGCAAGTGTTTCCATGAGTTATTTTCTTCTTCTTTTCTCGGTTAGGGGTCACCACAGCAGAACTCCAGTCCGCTAATGATTGTTAGCAGATTTTTTTACAGGTGCCAGCTCGACGTCCAACCTTCAGTGAAGGCATGCCCATTCTAGGCATGTCTTTCAAACGCCACTCGACCATGGGGAGGACATGCAGACTCCACACAGAAGGTGCTCCACCTGAGAATCAAACGGGAGAACCTCTTGCTGTGAGGCAACAATGCTACCGCTGCACCACCATGGCTTTCCATAAGTTATTTTCTACAGTTTTCTTTATAAAAGGTACAACATTTTGTTTTGATGTTATATATTCTGTCAAATGATGTTATGATTACTGTGTTTTAGCTTTCTTGAATTTGAATTTGGCAGTACATGTATCTTCTTTTGCCATGCTGTTTACAGTAGTGACCTCTGAAATGGTCACACTAATGTTGAGACACCCTGACCCAATGTACAAAAATGACAATTTATTAATTGTTAAACAGATGCCGGAGAATGAAATCACAACCATAGAGTCTTACCTCATCCATGAAAAATGTGTACGTGTTTGTGTGTGTGTGTGTGTGTCTGTGTGTGTGTGTGTCTGTGTGTGTGTGTGTCTGTGTGTGTGTGTGTGTGTGTGTGTGTGTCTGTGTGTGTGTCTGTCTATGTGTCTGTCTGTCTGTGTCTCTGTGTGTGTGTGTGTGTCTCTGTGTCTGTGTGTGTGTCTCTGTGTCTGTGTGTGTGTGTCTCTGTGTCTGTGTGTGTGTGTGTGTGTGTGTGTGTGTGTGTGTGTGTGTGTGTGTGTGTGTGTGTGTGTGTGTGTGTGTATTTTGCTATTCTTGTAGAAAGGTTTACTGTGACAATCTTGAACAACTCTTGAAAATCAAACTCTTGAGACCATAATACTGAAAGCCCAAAATGTTGAAGACCACTATGTCCACAAATCTGAAATAGCAAATCCTCCAATCAGAGTGATCCAAGGAACAAGTGATAATATGGGTCATGCTGGGATGTGGACCCATGAATGAGAGCTAATATGGGTCCTGCAGTGCAGCAAATCTGGGAGTTCTACATTGTAGTGCATGGCATTTTGGTCTTTCAATAATATGGTCTCTGGAGTTTGATTTTCTAGATTTTGTGGTTTATGATTGTGATAGTAAACCAAGTAGAAGTGTGTGAATGGGGTGTGTATGTGAGAGTGTGTGAAACTGACATGAGTGGGGATCATTCTTTAATTTCATCAAAACTCATAAAATGCCAAAAAATGTGTCATCATCCCCTTTGGGAAAAATCCTGTTGCCATGAATTACCACATTGATGGTAGTCCACTGAACACAGAATGCATTATAATAGATCTGGGAACAAAGGTTGACAGCAACCTCTCTTTTGATCACCACATTGCCATTGTGGTCAGAAAGTCCTATGTGGCACATCTCATTACTAAGGGTTTTGTATCCAGGAAGAAAGCGGTCATTGCCTCCCTCTACTCTTCCCTCATTAGCCCAATCATCGAGTACAATGCCCCATTTGGTATGTACCTCACTAGAGACCTAAAACAACTGGAGAAGCTGCAAAAGTACCTCACAAAGAGGATCCTAGGCCTTAAACACTTGTCCTACATGGACACGCTCAAAAAACTCCAACTATTCTGTTTCATATTGCCTACTTAGAGGTGATCTCTGCTTGACTTACAAAGCCATGTCTAACGCAGCTCTGTTAGAAATGCTATATCTAAAGAAATCCCAATTCCTCCGCACCACATGCTCCAGAGACCTCAACATCATTACCACAATTGACAGAACATGCTTGAGGGGACAGGTTCATAAGCCAGAGACTGCCCATGCTATGGAACAGACTTCCCATACATGTCAAACAGGGCACCGAGTGAATGGGAAATAGAAAATTCACCCTGGGGGTAACTCCAGTGGCTCTACTCGACAGAGGCACTGGGAACTAAGGTCGGGTGGCACTATGCCAGGGTAATCCTATGGCTAGGCATGTAATGGCCCAAGGGCCATTAGCCTAGTACATGCCTATGAACCTAAATCTAGTACCTTCGATGTGTTATATCCATTTAGGTAATATTAAAGCAATGGACCATGGCTTTATAAAGACACAGAAAATGATTGGTTCTAGTACTGATTACTTTGGGACCTACTTGTCACCATTGTCTTATCCTGGTGATCTCCATTTACTCTGACCTTCTCTGGCATGGTACTTAAGTAGCGCTTGGCTCTTACGACCACTCAGGGGATGCATGCTGAGTTTCTTAATTCTTTCATTAACCTGTTTTCAGATATTTTGCTAAAGTCTGACTAGATCACATCCATAGTGCAATTTCTGATCTTCTGCACTGGATACGCAGTCAGAAAACTATTCAGATTTGTCTTTTCATGGCCTTCCTTTAATGACTCAGTTCTATAGCTCTGGCACTGTGACTCAATAGCCTCTAGATACCCTTAACTTTTTTCCTTCATCACTGATGCTGTGGTTATCCTTACTGCTAATGTCCAATAGACAGTTCATTTTTTCCAGTCTTGGCCTTTATTCTGTTCTTAAGAAGAGGATTACATCTTCCATCTTCTACTCTTTAGGGACCTTAACCTTCTCTCACTTTTTTAAAATAAACATTTTGTGGTATTAATAGGTTTTCTTCCAGTCATCTAATCATTCTTTGGTGAGTCCTATCTGATACAAAGAGAAGTGGCTGAAGACATTTTCCTCAAATTGTCAGACCAAAAATGGTATACACACACACACATACACACACACACACACACACACACACACACACACACACACACACACACACACACACACACACACACACACACACACAATTTCAAGCAGTGAGGGCACCTCCTGGATTTTCCCACCCATTATGTATCCATAATAACTGCAAGGTCATGGCACCTTGGGGTAAGTTACATAGACATAATGTTAAGACCCCCCCCCCATTGTAAGCATTCTTTGTTTTGCAAATATGATTGCAAACCAGTGCATTCATTTACTGATTTCAGCAAAATATAATTCATTTAAGTCATTCTCAACAGACTGAAATAATGCTCTTCCTGCATGAACATTGATGAGTACTAATACAATTGACTCTCCCTCACTTTTTTCTTCATTTCATTATATACAAGTAAAAACTGTTTATCTCATTTCTTAAATGAATTAGCTAGCCTTTCCTCACTGCAAAGTTTTACCTTTCAGACTACTTTTCTTTTTTTCTTTTTACTTTAATTAACATTTTATCATTTGATCATATTTCCTTTCCTTACAGTTATATTTATAATCAACTCTGTTGTTTCAGCTGCATGATTCATGTATAGGCTATATGTGTAACCACTATTCTTTTATTTAAGTAATTTTTGCCCCCATACCTGCTGACCAGAAACATATCCTCGATCAGATTCTACCCATTTGTTCCTCAGTACAAGGGACAGTATCTGAGTACCATCCAGGAAACCATCTTATAGGCACTCATGGGGATTGTGTGTGCCCATGCTGGCATCCTGGCAACTGAAAGCAGTTTCTATATTACCAACCTCACCACCTGAGTAAAGGGATGAACTACTTGCATTAGCCTGGGGGCTTACATTGGCTTCCCCCTTTTAAGTCCTTACTCCTGTGCACTCACTTATTGAAGGCTGCCACCCAGCAGTGGATTAATGAGTCAAAACCTTCCCACCAGGATACTGTTTGCATTGCCTCCCCTCACTGCTCTGACCCCCCCCCCCTCCCAAGACGTGCATACTCATCCACCTGTACCACCACTAAGTGTTCAAGCTGCTAACTGAACTGCTTGCATTTTCTTGGCCATAGTCAGGACTTTATTTATTTATTGACATTTGATTACTAGGAAAGTTCTACTGGGTAGGTGCTCATTTTCAGTGGAGGCCTGGGGAGGAAATCTCCAAAGTATTACAAGAACATTTTAAGAACAATAATTTTACAGTCTTCAAAAAATAATGCAAGAACATCTGCCATTTAAATAATTATACCAAATTAGACATAACGTGAAAACATTGGTTAATAACAGATACAACTTAAATGTTAATGATTTAGTATTTAGAGAAGTTTTAGCTAGTATATAGAGAAATTAAAGGTAAGTTAGTATAATACAAGTAGAAATTGCAATACAAAGTGAAAACAAAACAGTTTTATGGCACGTTTATAGAATTGGTGGAGGGAAATTGAGTGAAGTAAGGAACTGAGTGAAGAAGGGAGACAAAGGAGGTGCAAGGTATGAATAGGTATTTGTTCATATTTAGAGGTATAGTTGATCCTGGGGTTGTGCAAGAACAGAGCTAGATTTTGGCTGGGAAGTCTTTCAAAATGGTTTTAAAGGACTTGGGGGAAGGCACTGATCTAATGGATACAGGTAAGGAGCTCCAGGCCTTAGCAATGTGGTATGATTACAGACTCTGCCCAGCAGATTTGATAGGTTTGTGAACAGAGATGAGTTTTTGGTCATTGGTTTGTAATGACCAATTGGAAACATAGTTGTATAGAATGGTATTTAGTGCTGGACAAGCAAATGGATGTTGAATAATTTTATAGGTTATAAGAAGCTGTGTCTATTTTAGTTGATGGGGTAGTTCTAAACAACTTAGATTTTTAGTGCTATATAGTGGTGGGCTCTGAAAGGGGTATTTGCTACAAATGTAGCTATTTTATTATAGTATTGTTCAAGTTTTGCTTTTTGTGATGCTTGGAGGTTAATAAGGACAGGAGCACCATAAAATAGTGAGGGGAGGAGCTAAGTACTGAGTAGTGTAGTTTTAGTTGCATTGGTGAGAATGTTTTTAGATCTGTAATAAATCCCTAGTTTTGGTGAATTTTTATGCAATTTTTTATATATAGGTCAAATTTAAGATTATCATCCACTATCATCTGTAATAATTTACTATTATAAGTCACTTCAATGGTTGTATTATTACGAGAGAGGTTTTTAAATTTCATTTGTTCATGAGCGAGAGCTTTGGGGAAAAAGTACTTTTTGTGCATGAGTTGTATGTTACAGTCATGTTTCAGTGGCTGTTAAAACTTCCTGATTATTTTTTTTTTAGATATGCCAGATTGTCAGATGTGCATATGACTGCGGAGTCATCTGTATATTGTATTAGGGAGGCCTGTTGTGTGGACGTGTGGAGAGATGGAGTGCGACGGAGAATGCTAAAGAGGAGGAGACCAAAGATAGAGGCTTGTGGTACACTGGTGGTGACTGGGAGGTATGGATTGAGGGTGGACTGTCATTTTACTTACAGATACCTACTGGTTAGTTAGCTTTTGAACCACAAAAGGGTGGTCTGAGATAGACCTAGTGAGGCCATTTGAAGTAGACGTTTGCTGTGACAACTGTGTCAAAGGCTTTCAAATCTGGAAATAAGAAGGAAACTAGTTTGCTGTTATCTCTAGCTTTATTGACATTATCGATAAAGGTTAGAAGTACAGTGTTTGTACTATCAGAGGGACAGAAACTATGTTGTATGGGGAGTAAGAATTCCTCTTGTAGAAGATAGTTTAGTGATTGTTTTTGAATATAGTTTTCAAGTATTTTGAAGAGGGGGATAACCACCAGTTCTGCTGAATCACTGTCTTTTTGGTTGTACTAAGTGCCTTTTTTAGGCAAGGCTCAAAAGTCAAACCCACCCCCATAGACAACACAAGGAACAAGAAACTAAGGGTAATGCTGCTAAACGCCAGAAGTCTTAACCTCAAGATGCACGCACTCAAAGCTCTCCTCAGTATGGAGAACATCGATATCTGTGCAGTGACAGAAACCTGGTTCAAGGCTCCAGATAGCACCCCAGCACTACCAGGCTATACCTCGTATCATGCTTTTCGGTCCCAAAACCCGGACCGAACCACAAAAGGAGGGGGAGTTTCCATATTTATCAAGGATATCCACACCTCCAGGTTAGTGGCATTGCACGAAGTATCGGAGACCATCCATGTGCAACTAACAGTGGGCAAGACTGCTTTTCAGTTTATAGCATCCTACAGACCACCCTCTCAAAGTCAGGAATCCCATTCGGCCTTCCTGAAAACATTGGAGAACATGAAGATCTCTCCGAACACCATTATATTGGGCGACTTCAACTACCCAAACATTGACTGGGAGCACTACTCAAGCCCCAGCACCTTAGCCCAAAGATTCCTGGAAATTATAAACTCAAATGCTATGGAACAACTAGTCACCACTCCCACAAGAGGGGACAACATACTAGACCTGATCATTACCAACATGGTGACTCTATGCTCCACACCAGAAGTATATCCCTCATTGGTAAGATCAGACCATAAATTAATTTCACTGGATGTCCACATCCCGACCCCACCCCCAGCCCAGAAAACCACAGTGAAAAACTTCTCAAAAGCAAACTTCTCACTTCTCAAAACCGAAGTGGAATCCTTCAAGGCCCCAGGGCCAGTGGAAACTACAGCCCAAACTGCAGAATCCTATATAAATGCATTCTACGGACATCTCCAGGAATGCATGGATTATGCTATCCCAAACAAAACCAAGACCCAATCATCCAAAGGCAGGCGTCCAGTCTGGTGGACCCTTGCCATAAATAAACTGTACAACAGAAGGAGGAAGCTACTACATGATAGAGCAAAATCCCTAATAGGGAAGGCATCTCTGATCTGTACTAGCAAAAAATTACGATCCCTCATAAAATCCTCCAAGGCCAGCTTCGAGAGAAAAATTGCACAGGACACCAAAGACAATCATAAGGCTTTTTCAGTTATGTTAGAAACCTGGGATGCAACTCCCAGACTTGTTCTGAGTTGATTCTAAACGACAAAAAATACACTGAACCCACAGACATCGCCAATATCCTGGCAGACAGGTTCAGTGCAAACTTCTCCACCCCTTCCCCCCAAAAGAGCAAGTATCTATCCCGGCAGAGGGCTGCCTCCCAAACATCTCAGATGCTCAGGTGAAGGCTGCCCTCTCCAAAGCAAAAAACACTGCTTCCATGGGACCAGATGGCATCCCAGGTTGCGTCCTACATGAACTACAAGAGGAACTAATCCCTCAAATAAAACAGCTATACAATCTCAGCCTCACTACAGGATATGTGCCCACAGAATGTCGTACAGCAACATTGGTCCCACTCCACAAAGGTGGAGCCTCTACGGACCCTGGAAACTATTGCCCCATAAGCCTGACTAGCTTAGTCTGCAAGGCTATGGAGAGGATCATCATGGAGCTCATAAACAAAGACACTGGGGACCTACAGACACTAGATCCTACCCAGTTCGGCTTTGTCAAGGGCAGATCGTGCCTTTTGAACCTGGTTGACTTCTTTGAAACAGTCACCAAAGCCATAGATGAAGGGAAGGTAGTCCACACAGCCTATCTGGACCTTGCAAAGGCATTTGACACAATACCCCACTCGGGCATCATAGATAAGCTATCCAGCTTAAATATAAACCCCTATGTCACAAGATGGGTCGCAAACTGGCTCAAAGACAGAACCCACAGAGTGAGAGTTGCTGGAGCCATGTCAGACTCAAAACCGGTCACAAGTGGCGTCCCACAGGGTTCTGTCCTGGGACCACTCTTGTTCGGTATATACTTTTCCGAGGTACAGGCAAATGTGGGAGGACTATGGTTCACCAAGTTCGCAGACGACTGCAAACTGGGCGCCATAATCAACTCTCCAGCTGACACAAACATCCTTCAAAAAGGTCTCACAGAGACAGATAACTGGTGCGAGCGCCATGGTTTAAAGCTAAATGCCAAAAAATGTATAGTCATACCCTTTGGCAAAAACAATGTGCCCACAAATTACCACATAGGCGGAAACCCATTAAGTACAGAGAAAGTTATTAGGGACCTGGGAACCCAAGTTGATAGCAATCTCTCCTTTGAAAACCACATTGCCAAAGTGGTTAGAAAGACCTTCTACATAGCCCACCTCATCACGAAGGGTTTCACATCTAGATCAAGAGAGGTAATCGTGCCCCTTTATTCATCCCTCATCAGGCCCATCATAGAATATAATGCCCCTTTTGGGATGTACCTTACCCAACACCTGCAGCAATTAGACCCCAAAAGTATCTCACCAAGAGGATCAAGGGTCTCAAACAGATGCCATATGCTGCTCGGTTAAAAAAACTCCAGCTCTACTCAGTTGCATACCGCCTACTTCGAGGCGATCTATGCCTGACATACAAAGCTATGTCAAATCCAGAATTAATGGACATGCTCCACCTCAGTAAATCTAAATCCCTTAGAGCCACATGCTCGAGGGACTTAAACCTCAGCACAGAAATAAATAGAACTTGCTGGAGGGACAGGTTCATAACCCAGAGGCTCCCTTCGCTCTGGAATAGAATTCCAGTTCATGTGAGGCAGAGCACCTCACTGAATCTCTTCAAGAAGAATCTCGATAAGTGGATGGGGGATCGTAGGTTTGTACCAGGGATTACTCCTGTGTTACTATTAGACAGAGGCACAGTAAACTAAACCTTAAAAAGGGCACAGTATACTCAAATCAAGGGGTGGCGTAAGCCATACAGAATCGGGCTAGGCTTATAATTGCCCCAGGGCAGATAGCCTAGTATGAACCTATGAACCTATGAACCTATTACGCTGGCAGTAACATTGGGTCTGTTAACAACAACTCTTACTGTGATAGTAGCTTTTTGTGTTTACTGGATATTCCAGTTCAGTTTTTAATTGTTCCATTGGAAATAAATTAGTATTTCATGATGACTAGGTTGTTTGTGATTATATTCCTGTATTCTGTATGAATGCCCATCATTTGAGTATAACCTATGTATGCATGAACAAATCTGCTTGTTAAGAATGCTCTAGCAACAATTATCTGTAAATGCCTTAATGTCTGAATATAAAAGGTTATTTCCTGTAAATGTATGATAGTAAAATGAACAATTGCTATATTGTAATACCTATTCCTTTGGTCCTGGTCATGGCTGAAAAGGGTTTAGGGCTGGCCCACATATCTAGTAAAATAAATAAATTTAATTGCCTAAATGTTATATTTCTCTACCCTTTGTTGATGCTTTAAGAGACATTTTTTTTCTTTTGGATTTGCATATTTGTTTCATGTACAGGAATGTTGAATATATGATGGCAGCTTTTATATGCCCCCATTTCACTTCTGCACCACAATTTAGCCCTTTTACTAATGCATATCTGTATCTAGGCAATATTTTGTCAAAGTCTGTCCATATAAAGTCCAAAACTATCAATTGTTGTTTGCTCAGGTCTATAATTTCTATTTGTGTATGAATTTTATTAATTGTGGTTAACTAAGTGGGCACAAATTCCTGTTTTCAAGACCAGCCAATGAGCACTGCGTCATTAACCGACTGACTGAAACTCCTGCTGCATGCAAGTACCAGAGTTTAGGATTTGGCTTGTTATCAGCACAGAGGCTTAACCTTCCTGCACTATAAAGCCAGACGGATATTAAGTCACAGTGCTTTGAGATAATTTATTCTCAAATGGCTACCCTCTTCCTCACTTGAAATTATTTCTTCATCATTTCAGAAGTATATTGTTATCTACCTGTTTTCCCCCAATTAAAACTATTCTACTAATATGGAAATGGCTTTGCAGACTCTGGTAATTTGTGTTTGTAAATTCACTGCATCCAAATTACAATTTTCCTACAAGCATCATTTCTGTGCAATGCAGTTGTGTCTGTTGGCAGTTACATCAAAAAGAAAAAGAAATAGCATTTAGCCTTAATAATGAGCATGCTACAAAATAAAATGGGAGGAGAACGAGAGATGTAGGTGAACAATTTGGGGCAAGGTTGAGCAATGTGGGCAAGAAGTGGCACAAGTGGTATGGCATTTGTCTGTGTTTTATCTCTTACAAATGTGGTGGTCTTGATTCCCTATGTTAGCCATCTGCATCTCAACAGCTATGCTACCTTCAATTTCTCTCTAACTTATGACTATCTCTTCTGTAAATATGTTCATAGTATCATTAGTC
This sequence comes from Protopterus annectens, assembly GCF_019279795.1. Lineage (NCBI taxonomy): Eukaryota > Metazoa > Chordata > Ceratodontiformes > Protopteridae > Protopterus > Protopterus annectens. Next base: position 1,069,659,150 of record NC_056747.1, on the reverse strand, counting down.
TATGTTAATCTGCTACTGCCTCTACCATATTCCATGCATGATGTACTGCAACTTATTGCATGTTGATATTACTGTCTTTGTATTTGTTATTGTTGTTGTGCACACTTCCTGTTACGGAATGCAATCTGGGCTGAGCTTGCAGTTGGTTATTTTCTGATCAGTGCTCCAGCCCCACTAAACAAAATGAAAATAAACAAAATAAAATAAAAGAAACTGCTATTTCTCATGTAGTTTTAGTACTTACTGTCTAAGGCCTATCTGTAGCAAGATGGCAGTAACCGTCCGGCTTTTTATTGTGCTTGTAATCAATGTGCTAATCTTGACATTTTGCACATTAACCTTCCTCATTAACAACGACTTTTTTGACATCCATTTCCTGCCCAAGAGAAACTGTTCTATATATAATGTCTCTGCAAACTGTGCTACCTTCTTCTATCTACCATGTGACCCACAATACCTCCTTGTACCCTAGTCTGTCTTTAGTTGTTCTGTTATATAAATGGCTGTTCTTCCTCACAGTTTATTCATTTTTATCTGTAGAACTCTGACTGTGTGATTCAGCTCTAATCCTAACCCCCCATGAATAAATAATTAATGATTTTCACCCTTAAACAATATACATAACAACACATATTCTATATTCTTTCATCTAACACAAAAACTGAAATTGTTAAACAAACTAAACTATTAGGAGTCCTACTTCATGATAATTATAAATATGACCAGCACCATCTTCAAACCATTAAAAAAATCATATAAAACTATACTCGCTTTATAAGACTAAAGAATACCTAGCAGGTGCTACAAGAACGTCTGTAGCAATAATATATCTACTCCCACCCTTCTTGTTTGCATTCCCTGTTCTCACAAACCTTAGTAACTCCCTCAAAACAAACTTGACACATGCTACAGCACAATAGCAAAATTTGCTGCAAACACCTCCCAAAAATCCTATCACCTTACAGCCCCAAAGGAACAAAATGGGCTACAACTTTCTCAATATCTGACCTACACAAAACTTGTCATGATCTATAATCTAATACATAACTCTGAAAATGTCCTTCTCTGAAAAATGTGGTATAACCCTACCCTAATGCCAAAGCTCTGTGCTTTGAAAACAGATTCATCCTAGCTGCAACAAAATCAAATAACGCGGTAACTCACTACATTCCAGTTATGTCACAAAACTCTGGAACTCTGTCCCACATCAACTAAAAGTGACAGACAGAAAAGTTTCAAAACATTATTGAAACATTTAACACCTTGGTTTGTTCATGCTCTACACCTGGCCAGTCCAACTACACTATCCCTTCACCAGTGTTAATTTTGAAATTCTTATCTTCATTCCAAAATATACTGCCCTAACTAACTTTTTTTCATTTCTCTTTTCATCTTACAACCTGACTTCTCCCTACTCCCACTTTTACATTTACCCATTTTGCTTCTGTCGGTATTCGAATCTCTAACTCCTGTCACTCCTACCACATTTTCTCTTTCCATTCTGTATGTTTACCCTAACTAATCTATTTCCTTTCTACTTGCTCCCATTCTACCATCACCTTTTCACTTTAATTTTTCATGATGCATTTTCTTTTTTATTCCTGTCTTGTTTCTATCAAATTTGTACTTTTCATTTCAATAACCTTTTCATCTTATCTCGACAATCTCAATCATTTTGTTACCAACGATGCCGTTAACTTCTTAGAAATTATCTTGCATATATGTTTCATTGCTGATAGCTTATACTATAACAGTTTTGTAAATTACAATATCAACTACATTGACTGTATATTTACAAATCAATGTATGTGATTTTAATTTATTTTTCTATACTCACTTTGTATTTTATCTTTCTCTATTTTTATAATATTGCACTCTAGTCAGGACTTTCCTAGTTAACAAAAACAAACAAAAACAAACAAATAAACAGATTATCTACCATGTCCCCCCTATAATTTGTGTACCTAGGTGCATTTACATCCCTGTCATAGTTTTTCATGTTCTACATGCCTGTTGCTGCCACATTATGAATATGTTGTCTTTCATCTACAACCATTCATTCAAGTGCATTTTGCCTATCCAGCAGCCATTTTCCATCATTATTGTCTATTTTTCATTTATATTGACTTTTTCTTCTGGTCTCTGTCTACTCGGAAGATTAACTTTATCTTTCCCTGTTTACTGTTGATTTTTCTCTAATCTTGTTATCATCGTTAAACTTTGCATTGCTTGTTACTCATATCTTAAAGAGAAGAAGGATCTGTCATTGCTTTTCTTTGCACCTACTCCATATAGATTAAAATATTTGCTAATGAAACTTACCACTTAGATTTAAGGTTTTCATTCTATACACATTTAGGTCATCACACCTGTGTAGGATTGCTTCTGTTTAAACTGATCTTCCTTTTCTAAATAAGCTAGAAGCACTATTTATATATTGACTTGCTAGCAAATCAGGTTTTCAAACTGTCCAACCATTCATCACCCCTGTTTCCCAATGTTTTTACAAATGAGGCCAAGGTGTCAGTTCAACAATGACAATCATCTACAGTCAAGGTTTACACTGCCAGTGGATAGCTGGTTCTTCCACACCTCACTCATACCTGTGGCCAGTTTAGTGTGTCCAGTCCACCTGCTACATGTCTTTGCAATGTGGGAGGAAACCAGAGCACCCGGAGGAAACCTACAAGACCACAGGGAGGACATGCAGACGCCACACAGAGGGGACCCCAGCCGAGAATCAAACAGGGGAGCCTCTTGCTGTGAAGCAACAACACTATGCACTGTGCTACTGTGTTTCTGCTTAATCAAAAAATATAACTGCACTCAGACAGGTACTGCAATCAAATTATTGCATTTCTTGTTGTTTTTAACACTGCAAAGCAGATCATTTGGTGCGCTAGATTGATAAATTCCTTCCACTTCATGCTAAGCAAAGTTGCATGATGAACATATGCGAGCAGCGTGTGTGCAATTCAGGCAGCAGAGTTATATGACACTCCCAGCTGGAAAACAAAGTTTGACTGAGATATATGCTAATGAGAGTATAATGAGCAGTGATGTATGTTAATGCGGTAAAAAACATGGCAGAGTAATTCATGAACATATAAACACTGTGGCCACATTACATGTTCTTTAGCATTGAATACAACCATATGCTCACATTCAAGCAGAGAGAAACTTTGAAATATGTTAGGAGTTGCCATCGCCATTGTAAGCTTGTATTGTCAACAGGCTGTTTAAGCAGCTGCTATTGTCAATGGTGTGTATACCTTTAATACATAGTTATATAAGCAGATACAGACAGTAAAAATGATGCATACACAGATAACCACAATTTTACCTTCCCATGCAGTGCCTGGTGACTTTGTGCATCAGACATCTGGAGCACAACTCAGACTCTTCCAGAGGCCAGAGCAAACTAATCAACATGTTCATATGAGGGTGAGTGAGCTTTACTAAATAATTATTACAACAATTAAGCTGATAAAACAGACAGCAAAAATGAAGCATACACAGAAAAGGCAGACTTTGCCTACCCATGTAGTGCCTGGCCACTCAGTGCATCAAATGTAGGCAGCCAAATTCACAGAACATGCAGAGGGCAGGACACAGTTATCATCATCTGCACAGGTGGGTGTTTTACAGGAGTGTATGTCTGTCACAAGAAGTGCATGAGTGTGAGCTGAGGTGTAAACAAATAAATATGTTTACTTATGGCCATTGTGTACAGGTTTGGGCTGTAAGTTTAATGTTTGGAAGTTCCTGGTGGATTGTGTGGGGGGATGTGTTATGGGTGGTGTGGGTTTATATGATTGCCTGCAGGAAAACAGAAAAACATCAAGCAGGAACAGTGGAATAAACCACTCCACAGTAAATAAGTGCACCAATTCAGGCTAAATTCAATAAAGTCAATACTGGAATTTATTGAATAGAAATATAACAAATAAGCGCTTTCGTCCTGACCACTTCAGAACTTCATCAGATAGTAAATTTAATCAAACAAAATATTTTTATAGTACAAATTACCTAATTAAAAAATATCACCAACAATTAATGCATTATTTAGATTGACACACCCCCTTAAAGGAAAATACATTTAAAAGACTGTGTTGTATGTAAAACACATAAAATCTGTGTAAAATGAAATAAATATGTTATAAAAACTCTCATTGTGATGTAAAAAACACAGACACAGCTGTAGAAATAGTATATAAATAGTATTTAAAAATATTTTAAAATACATAAATAGTGAATAAGACATTAAAACCATGTTATCTTTCTAGGGCTTTCAATTTTAAAAGGGAACTAATAGAGATGTGGTCATTTAAGCCTGGCCAACTAGATGCATTAAGACCCAGTTGCCAGTAAAGTTCCCTCTTTTCTAAGCAAAAGTGACCAGGCTCCACCTCAAGGTTCCGTTTTAATATTGTCAATGACAGTAAAATGGAAAGAATGACCAGTATTTTCCATTATGTGCTTGCTGAGTGCATTAGTGTCTTTTTTTGATTTAATGTTATACAAGTGCTCATAAATTCAGTTTTTTTAATTTATGGTCCATTTTTCCGATATAAAAACAGCTACAACAATTACATAGAGCACAGTAAATAATCCTTTCAGACCCACAATTGTATTTTTGATGGAGCCTTACTTCAATGTTGTTTATCAGGAAGGTGCTATCCTCCTTATTGTGTTTACAGCAGTTACACATTGCACACGTTTTCATACAACTATGATGTACTATAAATTGTTTTTTATACACCTTTTTTACACCATTGTTTTCATCCATACAAGTATAGGTGGATGTTCTTATTCTTGTTCAACTTATGATGGCCAGCCATCTTTTAGGCTTAGCACACAATGTACAATTGTTTCATTGATTTTTTGATTAATTGATTGTGTTGATTAGTTTATTTAGTGATGTATATAAGGGATGCTGTGAGTGCTGGTATTTGATTCTGATGAGGTCTCCAGTACGGAGATGAAAGCGCTCAATCCACATGTGTTTGTCAGTCAATAAAGAAGTGTTTTGATTATTTTGGAGTTTTTGGACGTGGTGTTGGTGAAACGTTTCTCATATTAGGAAGACAGCCTTTATTGTAACCGAACTACCGTGAGTTTCTATTGTCGGTTACTTGTGAACAGTTCCATGTTTTCATATGCCCAACGTTGTTCTTTCCCTTTGGTTTCATCTCAAAAATATTTTTTTAAGTTTCTGCCCTTCTTAAATACTATGGCAGGGTGTGAACCAATAAAAGGTCTGATGGCTTTTTCATGTTCAGTATGGACCAATTCTTTTCTAGAATTCTTCTTAGGGTGTAACTGTCATTAGTATAAATCGTAATGAAAGACATCTTATAGTCCCTTTTCTCCTCTTGGTTCTCCACTTCTATTAATTGAGTGGTGTTATTGATACTAATAATACTGGTGTCAACATCTGATAGTAAAGGACTAAAGTGCCCTTTCTCCATTTTGTTTACTACTTCCAACATAATGTCTGTAATAAACTTATATGGATATCCTCTCCTCATAAACATAGACTTCAAGAAAATCCTCCATGACTGACACCATTCGGGCTGCTCTAAAAAATTGCCCTTTTACAATGGCCTTTTTCTGTTTCAGTGGATGTGTGCTTGAATAATGGAGTAGGGAGTTGGAGTAGGATTCCTTTCTATATATTTTTTAAACAAACTTATTGTTTATGTAATCTTTGATAAGAAGGACATCTAGGAAAGGTAACTGGTCTAACCTATAATTGTGAGTGAATTTCAAAAATGTAGTAGTAGAATCCATGTAAACAATTAAATCACTGATGTGTTCTGGGGGTCCTTCCCACAAAATAAAAATGTCATCCAGGAAACGAGTGTAACATTTAACATACTTGAACAGGGGACAGTAGAAAAGAAACTTCTTTTCCCATTGTGTGACAACAATATTTGCATATAGGCCCCCACAGGAAGAGCCCATTTCTACCCCCTCCTGCTGTAGGTATATTTCATGATTAAAGTAGATTAAATTATTTTTCAAAACAAGTTCAAGCGATTATGTCTACACTTGAGCATTGTTGTGTTCAACTCCTTTATCATATAAAAATTCTGAAAACCATTCCAAGCCTGTGTTGTGGGGAATAACAGAATATAAATCTTTGATGTCAATAGTCAAAAGGACATACCAGGTTTCAAATGGAGTATTGTTAATGAGATGTAAAAAACTCTGAGTCCTTACAGATATGGGTTTCAGAATGTATTAATTCTTTAAGTCTAATGTCCAAGAATTTTGCAAGCATGTGGGTAATAGAGCCTTTGACATCCACAATGGGTCTCATTGGTGGCTGTTTGAGGTTTTTATGTAGTTTAGGTTACCCGAACATCACTGACATCCTGGGATATGACAGTTAAATAGTTTAAAACTTTGATGGTAATGGACCCCTCAATAAATAAATCTTGTAACTCATTCTTAATTCTGTAATATGCTGTATGTAATTCATTAGTGGAGGATTTTGCATATGCTTTTCCATTCAAGATGTGTAACATCTTGTTGGTGTAATCATGTTGATTCCTAAGTACTACACCTTCTCCTTTGTCAGGTTTCATTATTCTGAATAAATCAAGTACACTTTTAATCTCCTGTAATACACCATCCACGTTATCTGTCAGCCTTTGTTTGTTGAACCTTAAAAAGTTATGAATATCAAGTTCACATATTCTTTCAAACAGTTGGATGATGGGTCAGCAAAAAGAAACCAAACCACACTCCGAGTCTCCAGAGAAACAATGAAACGTGAAGAAACCAAACACTGGAAGACTCACCACAGCACAAAATCCTGTAACAATCCTATAAAGATTTGAAAATCCAACTTGTAAAATTCAGAGTCTTTTATTGAAGGTACAGCACACAAAGAGATGAGCGCTTTCGCGTGTAGTAACACACGCTTCTTCAGATCTATTTTAACAATGAAACAGTGAGTTTAAATACCCTAAGAAAGCTCAATCAGTATTTTAATGCAAATTAATTAAGCAATTGAATGCTGAGTGAGAGCTCTAGCTTTAAAGACACCATACATACTTTGATGTTATTGATGAGATGCTAAACATTAGTAGCACAGCCACAAAACCTATAGAAATGCATATACTGTACAGAACTATAATATGTGTAACCTACAAACAACAGACATAATATATTTAAAAGATGAATGATAAAATGCATAATTTATATAAAAAACATGATGAAATCTACAAATACTTAATACAAAACTATCATACAGATGATAAATTGTGTAGGCATAAAAATCATGGTTGCAAAAACATGGCTGTAAAAACAAATAAGAACCTTCTAATCCACTAAAGACCTAAAATGTGAACAATGACTAGAGCAGGTGCTACCTGCTCTTAAGCACTGATCTAAGGGATACATATTGATTAATGCCCGGTGGTAAATGGGCCCTTAACTTAAAAATCCACTGTAGTTCAATGCACTCCAATAAATTCATATGGTCACCCCCTCTATTGCTGTGTTTAACTATTTGTAGGACTCTGAAATTAAACATGTGTGTAGTGTATTCCATGACATGTTTCGCTAACGCATTCTGTTCTTTATGTTGTCTAATGTCATAGACATGGTTGTAAATTCTTTGTTTCAATTTTCTCTTAGTGAGTCCTACATAGAACGCCGGGCATGTATTACAATTTGCCAAGTATATGACGCTCTCAGTGTCACAGCAAGCATAAAATCTAGGAATGAACGTGAAGTTCAGATAGGGATGCACAAAGACCTGATCTGTAGTTACATACCTACACATATTACATTTCCCACATGTGTAGGTGCCAGCTTTACCTACAGTTTTCATTAATGTTCCTACATTAGTATCTATTCTTGGATTATTACATAACAATCTTATAAGATTCTTGTGATTCCTATACGCAAAGTTAGGTTGATCACCTACTAGCCTCCTGGTTTCGTCATCTACAGTCAGCAATTTCCAATTGCTGCATATAATATTCTTCAGTGACTTATTGTCATTGGTATAAGTAATGGTGATCCTGATAACATCTTTGTTATCTTTAAAGTTCATCTTTGATGCATGACTGAAAATTTTATTAGACATAACAGGTCTTGCCTCATTCAAAACTTCAGACCTAATTCTCTTTACCATGTTGGAATCATAACCTCTTTGTACAAATAAATCTTGCATTGAATTAGCTTCCAAATACCTTGATGTTTCATTCTTGCACAACCTAACTATCCTGGTAAATTGACTCTTGACTATACCAGGGAACGTGTGTCTGGGATGCATGCTGTTAAAGGATAGAAGCGTGTTTTTCCAACATGCTTTCCTATATAAAGTTGAGACCAGCCTACCTTCCTGTATGGACAAGGTTACGTCCAAAAAATTTAATTTCAGTGGGGGATATTTCTGAGGTGAATCTAAGAAAATCACTGGTACTTTCTAAATAAACAAGAAATGTTTCAAATTCATGTCTAGATCCATCCCATACTAACAGTATGTCATCTACAAACCTCCTGTAGATGACAACCTTTTGGAATAACTCATGACTGAACAGAAATTGTTTCTCCCAGTGATACATCACCAGGTTGGCATACGTGTTGGCACACGAGGTGCCCATTGCCACTCCCCATTTTTGATGGTAAATGTTGTTTCCGAATGAAAAAACATTGTATGATAGGACTAGTTCTAACAACTGACATATCAAAATATGTCTATCATTACTAAAAGCAGTGTTGGTAATCAGAAGTTCTCTAATAGCTTGTGTTCCTGCGTCATTGGGAATATAAGTAAAAAGATTTTTCACATCAAGTGTGATCAAAAGATGTTTGCCTATCATGAGGGCTGTGTCCATGCTTTCTAGAGCCTCTAAAAGCTGGTATGTGTCCTTCAAAATAGTTGGTATTTGATTTACCAAAGGTCGAAGGGTCTTCTCTAGATAGAAGGAGATGTTATCTGTGGCCCAACCATCTCCAGAAATAATGGGTCGCAAAGGTGGAGGATATATATTTTTTTGTGCATCTTGGAAAGGCCTTTTATTATAGGTATTTGTACACTCTCTTTATGAAAAAAGTTGAATAGATCTATATCCAGTTGTCGACACATAAGCATGTCATATACGAAATCATCTATCACTTTATGGAACTCATGCAAAATATCAAGAGAAATCAGTCTGTATGTTTTATCATCAGCAAGCATATCTAACATATAGGAAACATAATCTTCAGTATCAAACAATACAAACCCCCCTCCCTTGTCAGCTGGTCTAATGATTATTGAATCATTCTCTATTAAAGATTTCAATGCCAGACTTTCACTTTTGCTCATATTATAGTATGTGCATTTCTTTTTGCTACCATAAAAATAACCATAGAGATCATGTTCACATACTCTAACAAAACATTCTAAATGAGGTGGAAGGGGGGGAGAAAAAACACTTTTAGCTTTGAACAACGAAACAGCACATTGCTTACTGAAATCAGCACCATCTTTGTTGCCAAACATCAATTTAAGAGCCACATTTCTTGCAAAAAGTCTAATGTCCACACATACTGTATGTAAATCACTTCCTTGAGAAGGTATAAAAGTGAGTCCTTTGTTTAAAAGAGATACATCTGAATGAGACAATACTGACCTTGACAAATTAAAAAACAAACAGTCTATTGTCTGCGACGCTGCCTGTGTTGTATTCCTTCTTCGGTGTCTTTTCTCTTTCGTTTGTCCCAACTGTTTACTCGCCCTCTTCTTTCTCCGAATTTCTTGATAGGGTAGGGTAAAAAACGGCTCTGCTCATTGTCCCCTTTTAAAGGCAAAACTTTGGGTATGGCTCCAGCCAAAGGATTAATAAAATCTTCTGAAAATGAATTCTGAAAAAGGACCTTAAAGTTCAACTTATGTATATATAACTTAAGGTCAATTAACGTACTAGAGATGTCTGTAGATTATACAGGTACATACCTAAACCCTTTTGCAAATAAGTCACAGTGCTTAGTCTCAATTAACACATCACAATAAATTATACACTTTAAAATCACTTTCACCATTGGTAATGGTATGACAATGAGGTAATACATAATCAGTAAACTCCACTATAACAGTTGAAAAATCATTAATGAATTCCTGTTGGACCAAGTTTGAATCTGTGGTCCCCTCCAGGGCTGACCTTAGCTGATATGGTGCCCTAGGCGAAGTAGTGCTCTGGCGCCCTTTAAGCCCCACCCATGTCATATTCACGAGACACCCCTATGAGCCACGCCCACAGGCCGGTCACTCCCCAAAAAAGACACTCCAGTCATTCACTCCCCAAGAAAGCCAGTCCAGTCATTTTCTTTAATTATTTAAATGCATAGAAGAAAGGATAGCTTGTAATGTAGTTTAAACTGCAAGTGAAATGGAAATTTCCTTTAATAAACCTGCTTTGTCTGTTGTTCCCTCACACATCCTTTACTATAAAAGTCATGTCTTCAGAAAATAGAAGCCTATGTGCCTTGGTTCAAAGGGTTGCTTAGGTTATTCTAAACAGTTTAATTTACTCTGGGTAGGTGAGCAAACCTTACATCTCAGGAAAGTAGAATAGCATCCTCTCTCCTCCCTGTGTACAGAAGCTTAAGCTAGAATAGCACAAACACAGATAGCCATTTGATAAACAATACAGTCTTGCAATGAAAACAGGATTGGCATGAACAGTAAAATTCTCTGCCACTGAAATTGCATGAAAACCCATATTTGTAGAAAATGCATCTGGTCAGTGGAGGATTAAGTTTACATTTTGGCTGTTTTCAAAACAGACTCCTTGCACACATTTTTATATATCATTATATGTTACATTTTACACGTACTCTTTGGTTAAAATAAGTCAATAAATAGGGAACAGCATAATTTAAATCTTCAAAAAAGTATTCAGATTAGTAGTACTTGCCACAAATAACTGTCCACTCAAGTTTTTTATAAAGTGTGAACTGTCAGAGATAACCAAATTCACACCATTGGCAGAAACAAGTCTCACTTACAGACCCACAAACAAACACCACAGATGGCCCATCAGATGATCAACTTCAGCAAGTTCACCCAAACCATGAGATGCATCCAAAATTGTACATAAAGATCTGGAGATTACTAAAAGACCAAATATTTGTAGTAAATGATTCCACATTCTTGATATTCCATAGTCACAAACCCATCTCCAAAAGTAATATTATGTCATGACTATTTACAAAACCATGCTAGGCAATCTAGAAATAGAATGACTGGAAGTCAATTTAAATGACAAGATTTAAAACAAAACTCTTTCAAAGCCTCCAATCTTACTATACTGTCTAACTTCCAAAATGCCTTGAATGCCTCGACTGTTCATGCTACACAAAGATTCCTCCTTTGCCAAACTATATTATGCCTGGTAAAGACAAGCATTAATTTTGTTAGCAAGGTGTGTCTGGTAGTTTGTAGTCTAGTGTTTGATTTCCTTAATGACCGCAGTGGCTAAATTCCCAGCACCTCCCTTGGGACACCTGCCTGCCCCATATAGCCTGCAAAAGAAGGTGCAGTTTGACTTGCGGTACTTGCAAGGAAGGGGTTTCCTTACTGGAGGAGCCAGGTTAGGGAGTGGGAGGGAGGGGTTTATGTGAGCTCACCAATCCCAGATGAAGGGACTGGTGTCATGCTTACAGCCAAAGTGCACCCTAGTGAACCCTGCAGCATGTGTCTTTGGCTGAAGGCAGATTTTAATTCATTTATTCATTCAGCCTCAAATTCTCTCAGTCTGTCTTGTCTTGCCCTCCTTTAACCTTGAGGAAAACTGGGTATTACGGGAAATGCACTTAGATGAGAGATAAGCAGTGGCCACTGACTACATTCACATCAAGTGCTGGATTTTGCCAGTGGTGGGTTTGTTGTTATTTGTATTGAGGACCAGAAGCAGTGCTCCATCACTGCTGTGACATGAAGAGTACTGGTTTCACCTTGTCTTTGAATATTACGGTCCATTTGTGACTACCAGATATGGTATTTTTGTAAGAAGCACAACATAATTATCAAAACCTTTCCTTTAACATATCCAAACACAATCAAATTCAAAATCATTTTCATATGTAGAGAGAAACGTAATACTGCCTGTGTTAATATTTGCAAAAGTCTCATTTGCAGCAAGCATGAATACTGTATGCAAGGCCACTATTGGGATTTAAATACGTGTCGGTCTTCACACATACTTAATAAAGAGTGTATATTGCAGCATATTTCTGAATCAGGTATGAAGTATAAACTTACTAACATCAGCAAGTCAGATCATGCAACATGAGATTTAGTACCATCCTTACAGTTATCACAGCAATATACTTATGAACACGAGATGAAGTTGCATAGTGCATTCTCTGACTATCAAGTTTTATGTTCACAAGTATGCAAAGACAGTAAATAAAATGAGAATGTGTTCCATTCTTCTTTCTCTTTGTACACTGACATGTAGCAGGGGATGCTTTGTAAGTCAGTGAACAACTTTTATATATCCCTACAGGCTGGCTTTCTGAACTCAGTAAATGTATGTGTCACATGCCATTTAATCACATTGAGAGTACAGCAGCAACGTAATATGGCAAGGAGTTTACTATTATAAGTTTTAAAGGTGGAACACCTCTTTAAGCATTCATGGAAATAAAACATAGAATCCCAGAATGCTGAATACAAGCAACCCTGCAAACATCTGAAATCCTGAAACCCTCTACCACTCTGCACCGAGGACCAAGTGCTAGCATGAAGGGGTCATGTTTGGACATTCAATATTGTCGGCCTTCATCATTCCAATATTCAGTGCTTTGATTTCAGTATTGCTGAAACTAACATTTCAGTTCTCTAGCTTATAACTGTATACTGTGGCAACTCCATATTGCTTAGCATAATGACATAATGCATGCACCAGAGGGTACAGAGATTAACATGTGCACAAGGGCAATAATCTGATGTCCATCTGGGACAGCATAGACTAAAAATAATAAGCAAATGCCCCTAACATACCTCGCTCAGTTTCTTATCATTTTGGCAGTCTTCAGTGAATACCAGAAAGCATAAATTCTGGGATATTCACATCACATTAACAGACTGTATACATGAGAAACAGCACAAAGATTTGAACTTTGAATTAAATAGCTATTGTATCCATCCATTTCCTGCTTGAATGATGTATTCCCATAACAATTGTTATTTTAATGAGACAGTTCATATCCCTTCATTCAATGGCAATAAGATGTTGCTCCTATTATAGTGGAAGGTTGCCATAACTTCTAAACAGAATGGATAACAGAACAAAAGACTTGTAGCAGGACAATTTAAATTCATATTTATTGTACAATAGGAAATGTTCTATACATGGTTGGGTTCATGAACTTAAGACAATTGCACTTTTGACTTATTGCTATAATATGAAGATAAACTCATAACACTTCAGTAAGCTATTTGTATTTTATTATGGCTATGTTATGATTTAATTTATTTGCTATTTGTATAGGAACATATTCTTGGCCCAATAATCGAGTACATTTGGTAAAAATAACATTTTTTTCCTTTCTTATAGAGATCAACAATTTAAATTTGATTATACTTTTTATAGAAGTTTAGTCAACAATAAATAAAAATAATGCATGAATAGGAAAGCAATTATGCTTATTCATATAATACAAACAATGCTTTTAGGGGAGATAACACATATCTGTTACAGTAACTTATTGAGCAGACTGAAAGTAGTCCATATACAAAAAAGAAAGCCATATATACATAAAGCAAAAACCTATTATAGAAGTAAGTAAATATCTACATTAGTAAATATGAAGAGACATTAGAGACTTATTTTTAGTTGTTAAGGGAACTGTAGAATTTGGCTAAGTAGAACAATATGGCTTGCACATCATAATTATTTGGAGAATAAATAGAAATTCAAGTATGAATGGAACTTGATAGAAACCAAAGTTCCAAAGGAATTCACCTAAAAAAACTAAAGATAAGAGGAGAAATTGCACACTTAACAGGATTGGATGTGAAAAGACTTGTAATAGTTTACAAAGTGTGCTCCACTGAAACCTGCTAGTTGAATAGTCAATGTTCTGACATGAAATCAAAAATGACGTAATTATTTCACAGAAGTCTGTAGCATACATCAGAAAATGACAGGGATAGGCATTTCAAGTTTTACTGAATTAACACAGGCTTCGTTCAGTAACTGTGACTGGTGGATGAACATTCCACATTTTGTGGAACTTATTAGCTGAAATGGCATTATATGAGGAGCATCTTGATCTAAACTGTAGCCCACTGTAAATAAAAGTGAGGTGCATAAAACTGTTTGTAGCTGTTGTAGAATCTGCAAATTTCTGCTTAAGGCTACGTTTTACATTCTGCTTAAGTTAAGCAGAATGTAAAATGGAGCCTTAAGCTAAGCAAAATGTAAAACAGAGCCTTATGCTGCTTAAGACTCCGTTTTACATTCTGCTAAACTCCGTTTACATTCTGCTTAAATTAAGCAGCAGCATGTAAACGGAGCCTTAAGCTTCAGCATTTTAAGTAGATAAAGTAAAATGGAAGCTTACCTGTTTTTGTTTTGAGTCTGGCAGGCAGTAATGATGAAGGGCACACTTTCATGTTTAAATTCGGTGCATGCGTCCATTTTGTTACAGGTCTTTTGCAGTTGTATGGTTCCGGCGTGGCAGCACCCATGCCTGTCCCCAAAACATAACATACCATTCCACCTTACAGCAGACTATCAAACCACGAAGTAACTTTTTTTTTAAACTGTCTTACTAAGTGGGAGGACGCTGAACCCCCTCCCCCATAGTTCCGGCTTATGGATAAACTTTAGCAGGGCACCGAGAAGAGCGCAAACTTTGTTAATTAAAAGAAATAAAAACTGCGCCCTTTAAGAGGCTGGCTTTACGGAGCCCTAGGTGGTCACCTAGTTCGCCTATGCCTAAAGCCAAACGTGGTCCCCTCTCCCTCTGATTGAATCTCCCCCTCGTGTTCCATTGAGTGCTGGAGGGATAAGTGTTCCCCTGGTTTGTCCGGTCCTACTGTTTTATTCCTTATTCTCTCTGAGTATCTTGGCGTGGGAATTCTCGTGGGTCTAAAAAATCATTTGGTCCATTGTTAGAAATATCACAGTCAAATTCAGTATTGTTAGTAAAATTATTACTGGCAAAATTATTCTTACTATGGTCTGGGAATTTGGGAATGAAAAAGCCATCAGACCTTTTATTGGTTCACACCCTGCCATAGTATTTAAGAAGGGCAGAAACTTAAAAAATATTTTTGAGATGAAACCAAAGGGAAAGAACAATGTTGGGCATATGAAAAAGTGTGCAATGTGTAACTACTGTAAACACATTAAGGAGGGTAGCACCTTCCTGATAAACAACACTGAAGTAAGGCTCCATCAAAAATACAATTGTGGGTCCGAAAGGATTATTTATTGTGCTCTATGTAATTGTTGTTGCTGTTATTACATTGGAAAAATGGACTATATATTAAAAAAATTAATTTACGAGCACTTGTATGACATAAAATAATAAAAAAAAAAAGACACTAATGCACTCAGCAAGCACATAATGGAAAATACTGGTCATTCTTTCCATTTTGCTGTTGTTGACAATATTAAACTGGAACCTTGAGGTGGAGCCTGGTCACTTTTGCTAAAAAAAGAGTGAGCTTTACTGGCAACTGTGTCTTAATGCATCTAGTTGGCCACGCTTAAATGAACACATCTCTGTTAGTTCCCTTTTAAAATTGAAAGCCCAAGAAAAATAACATGGTTTTAATGTCTTATTCACTATTTATGTATTTTTAAATACTATTTATATACTATTTCTACAGATGCGTCTGTGTTTTTTACATCACAATGAGAGTTTTTATAACATATTTATTTCATTTTATACAGATTTTATGTGTTTTACATACAACACAGTCTTTTAAATGTATTTTCCTTTAAGGGGGTGTGTCAATCTAAATAATGCATTAATTGTTGGTGATATGTTTTAATTAGATAATTTGTACTATAAAAATGTTTTGTGTGATTAAATTTACTATCTGATGAAGTTCTGAAGTGGTCAGGATGAAAGCGCTTATCATTTATTATATTTTTATTCAATAAATTCCAGTATTGGTTTTATTGAATTTGGCTTGAACTGGTGCACTTATTTACTGTGGAATGGTTTATTCTACTGTTTCTGCTTGGCGTTTTTGTGCTTTGCAACAGTTACTTGTTTTTGTCTTTTTTCATTGCCTGCAGGAACACAGCCTCAATACATGGGCAAACACTGTACTCTGGCATACTGGACAGTTCCAAGCCATATAAGGAAGAAGGTCCAGTTTCCAATGCATGTCCCCCACCCATGAGAAGTGACTCTAGCAGGTGTTGTTCTGGCTATTCCATGACCCTGGCTATATGTTCATGTGGTGTCTACTGGAGGAGGTATCAGCATGACCATGAGCATGTGCACAACCTCTGGGAAGGTATCTTCTGGGTGTAGATAAAGCTACAACTAATGTAGAAGTGGAAAGGCTACCATTGCTGGAGCAGAACCTGGACCATCCATGGCCATATCAGCCAACATCTGAGGATATACCACATGACTGACCTATTGAATGTTGTCTTACCCCCAACAGATGACCCAGAACAGACATTGCATGCTCCAGTGTGTCTGACATCCTGTCCAGTGAGTCACACACACTGTTCATGCAGTCTTGTAAGTCAGCATGCACTGCTTGAATTACTCTCATGATCTCTGCTAAGGTTCTGGTAGAACCTGTCTGTGCCTCCACAATGACCTTGCACATACATTGGATGGCAGCTAATGACTCATCAACTGCAGGGGAAGGGCATTTACTGTACCTCATGCAAGCACCTCCACTGACCCCCTGTGTGGAATCTCTTGCCCATGATGGATAGGGGAAGATTCCAACATGTCTGTACCTGGGTTCACCTCACTACCATGATATAAAGTGTCCCCAACAACCTGTCCACTCTCACATGCTTCTGTGTTATGGGTATGTGCAGCCAGAAAGACTGTGTCCACAAACTGGGGAGGGGATGTGGGGGTCATACTTCCTGTGTCTGACATACCAGCTATAACAGCAGACTGTGCCTGCTCATCCCCAACATTATCATCATCATCATCATCATCATCATCAAAATCTAATGATTTCCTGAATCAGACAGGCGTGGCTCTATAGTGCAGGTGACGGACAATGATTCACCTGTGAATACACCAAAATAAAACATATCCAGAGTAAGTACTCCCAAGCTCCAAGGTAACACATTTAAATTATAACATTAATAAGATAACCAGGTGTAAGTATGCCCATACCCTGAGCAGGTGCTTGCTAAACCCCGTGAATTAACACAGGCTTCGTTCAGTAACTGTGACTGGTGGATGAACATTCCACATTTTGTGGAACTTATTAGCTGAAATGGCATTATATGAGGAGCATCTTGATCTAAACTGTAGCCCACTGTAAATAAAAGTGAGGTGCATAAAACTGTTTGTAGCTGTTGTAGAATCTGCAAATTTCTGCTTAAGGCTACGTTTTACATTCTGCTTAAGTTAAGCAGAATGTAAAATGGAGCCTTAAGCTAAGCAAAATGTAAAACAGAGCCTTATGCTGCTTAAGACTCCGTTTTACATTCTGCTAAGGCTCCGTTTTACATTCTGCTTAAATTAAGCAGCAGCATGTAAAACGGAGCCTTAAGCTTCAGCATTTTAAGTAGATAAAGTAAAATGGAAGCTTACCTGTTTTTGTTTTGAGTCTGGCAGGCAGTAATGATGAAGGGCACACTTTCATGTTTAAATTCGGTGCATGCGTCCATTTTGTTACAGGTCTTTTGCAGTTGTATGGTTCCGGCGTGGCAGCACCCATGCCTGTCCCCAAAACATAACATACCATTCCACCTTACAGCAGACTATCAAACCACGAAGTAACTTTTTTTTTAAACTGTCTTACTAAGTGGGAGGACGCTGAACCCCCTCCCCCATAGTTCCGGCTTATGGATAAACTTTAGCAGGGCACCGAGAAGAGCGCAAACTTTGTTAATTAAAAGAAATAAAAACTGCGCCCTTTAAGAGGCTGGCTTTACGGAGCCCTAGGTGGTCACCTAGTTCGCCTATGCCTAAAGCCAAACGTGGTCCCTCTCCCTCTGATTGAATCTCCCCCTCGTGTTCCATTGAGTGCTGGAGGGATAAGTGTTCCCCTGGTTTGTCCGGTCCTACTGTTTTATTCCTTATTCTCTCTGAGTATCTTGGCGTGGGAATTCTCGTGGGTCTAAAAAATCATTTGGTCCATTGTTAGAAATATCACAGTCAAATTCAGTATTGTTAGTAAAATTATTACTGGCAAAATTATTCTTACTATGGTCTGGGAATTTGGGAATGAAAAAGCCATCAGACCTTTTATTGGTTCACACCCTGCCATAGTATTTAAGAAGGGCAGAAACTTAAAAAATATTTTTGAGATGAAACCAAAGGGAAAGAACAATGTTGGGCATATGAAAAAGTGTGCAATGTGTAACTACTGTAAACACATTAAGGAGGGTAGCACCTTCCTGATAAACAACACTGAAGTAAGGCTCCATCAAAAATACAATTGTGGGTCCGAAAGGATTATTTATTGTGCTCTATGTAATTGTTGTTGCTGTTATTACATTGGAAAAATGGACTATATATTAAAAAAATTAATTTACGAGCACTTGTATGACATAAAATAATAAAAAAAAAAAGACACTAATGCACTCAGCAAGCACATAATGGAAAATACTGGTCATTCTTTCCATTTTGCTGTTGTTGACAATATTAAACTGGAACCTTGAGGTGGAGCCTGGTCACTTTTGCTAAAAAAAGAGTGAGCTTTACTGGCAACTGTGTCTTAATGCATCTAGTTGGCCACGCTTAAATGAACACATCTCTGTTAGTTCCCTTTTAAAATTGAAAGCCCAAGAAAAATAACATGGTTTTAATGTCTTATTCACTATTTATGTATTTTTAAATACTATTTATATACTATTTCTACAGATGCGTCTGTGTTTTTTACATCACAATGAGAGTTTTTATAACATATTTATTTCATTTTATACAGATTTTATGTGTTTTACATACAACACAGTCTTTTAAATGTATTTTCCTTTAAGGGGTGTGTCAATCTAAATAATGCATTAATTGTTGGTGATATGTTTTAATTAGATAATTTGTACTATAAAAATGTTTTGTGTGATTAAATTTACTATCTGATGAAGTTCTGAAGTGGTCAGGATGAAAGCGCTTATCATTTATTATATTTTATTCAATAAATTCCAGTATTGGTTTTATTGAATTTGGCTTGAACTGGTGCACTTATTTACTGTGGAATGGTTTATTCTACTGTTTCTGCTTGGCGTTTTGTGCTTTGCAACAGTTACTTGTTTTTGTCTTTTTTCATTGCCTGCAGGAACACAGCCTCAATACATGGGCAAACACTGTACTCTGGCATACTGGACAGTTCCAAGCCATATAAGGAAGAAGGTCCAGTTTCCAATGCATGTCCCCCACCCATGAGAAGTGACTCTAGCAGGTGTTGTTCTGGCTATTCCATGACCCTGGCTATATGTTCATGTGGTGTCTACTGGAGGAGGTATCAGCATGACCATGAGCATGTGCACAACCTCTGGGAAGGTATCTTCTGGGTGTAGATAAAGCTACAACTAATGTAGAAGTGGAAAGGCTACCATTGCTGGAGCAGAACCTGGACCATCCATGGCCATATCAGCCAACATCTGAGGATATACCACATGACTGACCTATTGAATGTTGTCTTACCCCCAACAGATGACCCAGAACAGACATTGCATGCTCCAGTGTGTCTGACATCCTGTCCAGTGAGTCACACACACTGTTCATGCAGTCTTGTAAGTCAGCATGCACTGCTTGAATTACTCTCATGATCTCTGCTAAGGTTCTGGTAGAACCTGTCTGTGCCTCCACAATGACCTTGCACATACATTGGATGGCAGCTAATGACTCATCAACTGCAGGGGAAGGGCATTTACTGTACCTCATGCAAGCACCTCCACTGACCCCCTGTGTGGAATCTCTTGCCCATGATGGATAGGGGAAGATTCCAACATGTCTGTACCTGGGTTCACCTCACTACCATGATATAAAGTGTCCCCAACAACCTGTCCACTCTCACATGCTTCTGTGTTATGGGTATGTGCAGCCAGAAAGACTGTGTCCACAAACTGGGGAGGGGATGTGGGGGTCATACTTCCTGTGTCTGACATACCAGCTATAACAGCAGACTGTGCCTGCTCATCCCCAACATTATCATCATCATCATCATCATCATCATCAAAATCTAATGATTTCCTGAATCAGACAGGCGTGGCTCTATAGTGCAGGTGACGGACAATGATTCACCTGTGAATACACCAAAATAAAACATATCCAGAGTAAGTACTCCCAAGCTCCAAGGTAACACATTTAAATTATAACATTAATAAGATAACCAGGTGTAAGTATGCCCATACCCTGAGCAGGTGCTTGCTAAACCCCCGTAATAGATGTACCTATACGCAATAGCTGAGATAGGTATTTAAAAAAGTAATGGGATGATCTTTGGTTAATGGTGGAAATAGTAAAGTTAGGACTACATACCGGGGACATTGCCTGCAGAAATCCTGGGAGCCTTGTCATCTCTGCTCAAACATCCACCACCACATTGTGGAACCCTGAGGAGGTGGTACTGCCTTTGAATGAGACCAGGAACTCCTCCACCTCTGTAAGGAGTGGTACAGTAGATGGCCCACCACATGTAGCCCTCCACTTCTATGCCACAACCTCTGCTGTGATGGTGGCATTATGGGAAATGTCACTGGCTCTGCTCTATGTTACACCATAGTGCAGTTTTGGCCCCATCCACTAACAGCATTGACATAATTGACTACTTTTTATCAGACATGGTCACAGAAGGGCTTATCAGAAGATTGCAAGTCTAACTGCCATTTACTATGCATATGGAGGGCCTGTAATATCACCTCATTCTCACCATCAGAAAATTGTGTCTTGCAGGTAGATATGGCCTTAGCAGCCTGCATCATAGGCATATCCCTCTTGGTACAGAATGCAATGATATTAACAGCCATGGTCCTACACTGGTAGCACATATAGTAACAGTTATGAAAATTATAGCAGTATGCCCATATATCATGGTTTACAGTGGCCTGATACCAACAGTCCAGCATACAAGGCACGCACGTAGGACTGGTGGTGCTCGGTCCAAACCACGTCAATGAAGAAAATGAAGGGACCAGCACTCGAAGGCAACAATATAAAACTATTTTTATTAGATTGTAAAAACAACCTAATATGAAATGCACATACCGGTTTCGGCCAACAATGCCTTTCTCAATGTGTCTTATCCAAATGGTTTAAATTTAGCCCATAATGCATCCAGCTATTCCATTTATAGTCACTTCTTAAAGTGGTATATTCCATATTCATTCAGTGGTGCTGACTACTTAACTAAACACTGTATAACCATATTTAAGAAATAGATTCACCAAAATAAACCTCTTATTTACAATAAAGAATGGCTTAAATGTTAACATTACAATCAACCTATATGTTGTAGTCATTAGTATGGTGAAATCCATTTTAAACAGCAAATATTAAGCATAATATGATTAATGTGAATTGTGTTTTATGCATGAGAAAGCATAATATATTCAAAATATTTTAAGAATAGTGAGTACATGTACTGAAACAGATGCTTATGTGTCTGTTTTGGATAATGTTAGGATGCTGGAGATAATTGTGGAGAATATTACAACAAAATAAAGGAAATAATAATATTATATTATATCTGGGATATAATACCAGATTTTCCTCAGTGTAACTCCGCTATAAACATAGCTTGTGTGTCATTTATCCTTCGTGTACATGATATTCATTAAGTCCAGGTTTAAAAAGGGCCCCAAGTATAGTAATCCATCTTTGTTCCATATTATTTAGTCTATTGTGCCAACCCATTTTGAAATTCCTGTGTGATTGTATTCTGTCTATAATAATGAATTGGAACGAAGCTGTAGTATGTTGTTTGGTATGTTTATATAACGCATTGGTTATACGTATGTTTCGAATTGCGCTCAGGTGCTCGCTGATTCTGATCCTCATAGGCCTAGAGGTCTGGCCTACGTAGAAAGCTGAGCAAGAGCATTGTGCCAAATATGTCACCCAGTCTGAACTGCAGTTCCCAAAGATTTTGATATTAAAGATTTTTGGTGTATTTTTGCTGGTAAATTCTTTTGTTTTTCGGATGTGTTGGCATAAACTACAGTGTCCACATGGGTAACAACCAACCAATGTGTCTCCAAATAATGTAGTTTGGTGTTGTATACCAGGAACATGATGTTTATAATGTGCAAAATTCGACTGTATAGTCCGTCCTCTCCGATAGGAAAATGAACAGTTTTCAGGAAGAATCTCTCTAAGAAATGAATTGGACTGTAAGGTACCCCAATGTTTATCAACAATTTGTCTGAACCATTTTGTATTATTGTCATATGTAGTAATTAACCTGATTGGTTGTTTGGCTGACCGAAGCCCTTCTTTCGATTTATTATATTGAAGCAAATCCTGCCGACTTTTTTGGTCAATTTGTGCAGCTGTGTGATTAAGTCGGTTTATATTATATCCTCTGTCTATAAATCTGGCAGTTAATTCGCTAGTTTTTTTGTAATAATCTGTGTTGGATGAACAAATCCTTTTAAGGCGCATATATTGTGATTTAGGAATGTTGGTGGGATATAGAATTTACCATCAACATTGCATATACAGAGATTGTGTTTTTGGATGTACTAATCAAAAGACTTGCGGATCATACTTTATCAACAACAATATATCGGAAATTTCCGCAATACAACACGACTCTACATGCAACAAGTTCTCACCCCCGCCACATCATCACCAACATTCCTAAATCACAATATATGCGCCTTAAAAGGATTTGTTCATCCAACACAGATTATTACAAAAAAACTAGCGAATTAACTGACAGATTTATAGACAGAGGATATAATATAAACCGAATTAATCACACAGCTGCACAAATTGACCAAAAAAGTCGGCAGGATTTGCTTCAATATAATAAATCGAAAGAAGGGCTTCAGTCAGCCAAACAACCAATCAGGTTAATTACTACATATGGCAATAATACAAAATGGTTCAGACAAATTGTTGATAAACATTGGGGTACCTTACAGTCCAATTCATTTCTTAGAGAGATTCTTCCTGAAAACTGTTCATTTTCCTATCGGAGAGGACGGACTATACAGTCGAATTTTGCACATTATAAACATCATGTTCCTGGTATACAACACCAAACTACATTATTTGGAGACACATTGGTTGGTTGTTACCCATGTGGACACTGTAGTTTATGCCAACACATCAGAAAAACAAAAGAATTTACCAGCAAAAATACACCAAAAATCTTTAATATCAAAATCTTTGGGAACTGCAGTTCAGACTGGGTGACATATTTGGCACAATGCTCTTGCTCAGCTTTCTACGTAGGCCAGACTTCTAGGCCTATGAGGATCAGAATCAGCGAGCACCTGAGCGCAATTCAAAACATACGTATAACCAATGCGTTATATAAACATACCAAACAACATACTACAGCTTCGTTCCAATTCATTATTATAGACAGAATACAATCACACAGGAATTTCAAAATGGGTTGGCACAATAGACTAAATAATATGGAACAAAGATGGATTACTATACTTGGGGCCCTTTTTAAACCTGGACTTAATGAAGATCATGTACACGAAGGATAAATGACACACAAGCTATGTTTATAGCGGAGTTACACTGAGGAAAATCTGGTATTATACACCAGATATAATATAATATTATTATTTCCTTTATTTTGTTGTAATATTCTCCACAATTATCTCCAGCATCCTACCATTATCCAAAACAGACACATAAGCATCTGTTTCAGTACATGTACTCACTATTCTTAAAATATTTTGAATATATTATGCTTTCTCATGCATAAAACACAATTCACATTAATCATATTATGCTTAATATTTGCTGTTTAAAATGGATTTCACCATACTAATGAGTACAACATATAGGTTGATTGTAATGTTAACATTTAAGCCATTCTTTATTGTAAATAAGAGGTTTATTTTGGTGAATCTATTTCTTAAATATGGTTATACAGTGTTTAGTTAAGTAGTCAGCACCACTGAATGAATATGGAATATACCACTTTAAGAAGTGACTATAAATGGAATAGCTGGATGCATTATGGGCTAAATTTAAACCATTTGGATAAGACACATTGAGAAAGGCATTGTTGGCCGAAACTGGTATGTGCATTTCATATTAGGTTGTTTTTACAATCTAATAAAAAGAGTTTTATATTGTTGCCTTCGAGTGCTGGTCCCTTCATTTTCTTCACTGATACCAACAGTGCCATAGCCAAAAAAGCAACAAGCAGCAGTTTAATTACATTTTCATCTCTCCTAACCCACGCACCCCGAATAAATCAATAACAAGTGCAAAAGAACCAAGTTATCAGGCAAACAACCTCCTATAGCAACAGTATTGACACATAACACAAAGAAATAAATATGACAGTCATGAACTATTTATAAACACTTTTGAAGTTAGGCAGCACTACACTAGCAGAGATAAAACTATTCTTCTCAATAAACAGCTCTTAAAACAGCACTGCCAGACTACCAAAGGCTGCACCCATGGGTGAAACCTGTTACCCATGAAAACATATCATAATACCTTAGCTTTTAGCTTATTGGTATATCCTACAGGTATACAGCACACATGATATAAATGGTAATATTGTACAAAGATGCAGTTTTATGAATTAACACATGCTACACAATATATGTAGACTCTTGTAGTGCAGAAACAACTTTTTCTAATCCATTTTCTGTAGTGAGATGGAACATTCCTACTACACATCATGCATATATCTTGTACACTGGCCCCCTTTGGCCACACTGAGTACATTAATTAATTTTTCCACCCATTACCCTTTCTAAATCACTCAATTTTTGTGATGAGCAATCTAGGTAAACATCATGTGGAGGTCTACACAATGCCGTACACACACACGAGCAACTATGGTGTGCTCTGCACATGGGCGTGACCTCCAAAGAGCAGGGGTAAGTTTGTCAGTGTCATATCTTCCAAATGTTCCTCATTAGGATTAATGTTCAGTTAATAATGTTTTGAAGAGCCATGGTCCTAAAACTCACTATGTGAAAGGGTGTGTCAAATACAAGTATCAGAAATAATTTGTTTTCCCACCCAGCACTACCAGAAATTTTTAAGGCAGGAAAACAGTGATGACAACTCTCAGGATGAGGAGTAATTCCACTGTGTCAATGCCAGAAGGAGATGTTAAGGGTCTATATTATACGAACGAAAGTTCATAATCTTGAATGCTCTGAAGAGCAAAAATGCCAGACCTTGAAGAGCTTCTTGTGGGATCACAGTACAGTGAAGGTCAGAATATTTGCCCTTTCCTCACTGTAGTGTGATCTCAGAGTTGGTATTTATATTTAGCAGGGGGTGTGGGGGGCACAGTCCCCCACAATAAAAATTTCGAGGTCCAGCATTTTTGCTCTTTAGAGCTTTCGAGATTATGAACTTTCATTCATATAATATAGACCCGATATTCCTCCAAAGACCCATTCCTATCCCCATCATGGTGTGCCCTTTCCTCTTGTGCCAATCACCAGCCCGGTGTCTCATAACTGTCTTGCCTGTCTTCCCCTCTTATAATTTCCCTTTCTTACTTACCTCTGGTAATCCCTCACTTCTGTCCCCAATTTTCCTCTCTCAAAGTAAAAAAAGGCACCTGTCCCACATAAAAACTATGCTCTGCGCATACATCTCAACCTCACACATATAATATATAGTAGTGATGTACCACATCAATTGGCTTTAGTTAGTTAGTCATATTTTGGAAACATATTTATAATATAGTGTAATCACAAAGCAATAATATTTGTCATATGAAAAATTCTGTATGTAAGACATTGAGAGACATTTTTCTATCCTACACCTATCCCGATCAGTCCTCAGTTGCTTACCTCATGTCTCACCATCTGCTTGCTTCCCCTTTTAATCTTTGTCCTATCACCCCATTTCTAACTTTAATCTGATTCAAAAATGAAACAATACTGCACAAAAGTACACATGCCCAAATAGGGCTTATAAGCATAAATTATGAATTTTGCAGTCGTAATTTGCATAACGGGCAGCATTGTGCAAACCCTCTGGTCATGGATGACCACATGGAAATGCTGTTTCTCCTCCTATGGCAAAAGTGAAGAAAACTCCTTTGCTCGTGGAAAGACTATGCCATCATTCATGCACCAGAGCTAATCATTAGTGTGCATCAGTAAGCAAGTCAGAAATAAAAGTAAGGTAATGTGATTCTGTTTCTGCACTTGCCTTCATGGCTCAATTTATTAATGCTGTGAGAAGTCTATTTCAGTGCAGGGTTCTAAGCCACTAAGGGTGGGATGTTATTTTACTTTTTCTTTTCAGTTTGCAACTGTCTTACATTCCATTGTATATTAATGTTGAAATTCTTTGAATGTATTTTTTTCTGGATATCATGCTGCAAATGGCATACATGTACTTGTTATGATTCACTTATGACCCCATTCAGACAACATGACTTGCAATCCTTGTGGAAGACAATGCTATTGCAAACATAAGTATCAGAGGTGTAAGTTAGAAAGCCATTGACTTTAAGAATTCACTGTCACCGACCCATATCCTGGTCAGTCCCTATCCTTTTACCTTTGTGCTTTCCCCTTAGAAAATTCTCAATTGTGATTTTTCAGAAACATGCATTCTAAAACAACTTCTGTGCCTCCAAATGATCATGTAGTGCTCTACAGCATATCACCTAGACAAACATCCTTTGAATTCGATTAATGTGCACCTTGCATCAGTATTACACATACAGATAAATGTGCCCTAACACCGAATTTTCATCTTAGGTAACACATTATAATATACTAGGCATGACATGAGAGTTACGAATATAACATAATTTTTTTCTGTGATCATGCTTTGCCCAGTGGTTGCCAGAATGCAGCATTGCTATCCATCAGTATAGTAACATAACTGACAGTTCTCCCCTTTCAGCAAAAAGATGGAAAAATGCTTTGGTCGTGCAAATGAGATTACCCTGAAGGAGTGACATAAATCCATAATGCTATAAGCAATGGCTGATATCATTACTTTGGCTGTAACAACTGCCATATCTCACTGTACTGCTAATGTGGCTTTTAAATTTGTGAGTGAGGTATGCTGATGTTTCTGAGCCCCAATTATTGCAGTTACTGTAACTTTGTTCATATTGCAGTCTTCCACATGGTAATATCACTCCATTCATAAGTATGCTTTACAGGAGGAGCTGTGAAAGTTCTTCTCTGGCATCACTAGCTAAGACACAGGTGATGTGAATAATATCAGTGAGGCAGGCAGGGATTTGAATCTAAAAATGTATGCATTGTTGAACTATACAAAGCAATGTGTCTCATACAATAAAAAAATTATTGCTCAGGTATGAAGTAAGGTTTACTACCATCACTCGACAGGCGGATGGTTTTAATTTCCTGAGTAGCAAGGTTCCTTTTCCTTCTGACATAAACTGGTGATAACAACATCCCCTCAAATATTTTCTTTCTGACAAGGGTTACACAACTTTTTCTATGGCTAAGACATAGGTTAAGAGGATATGAGTCAGGTGAGTGAGGGTTCAGAACTAGTAATGTGTACACCATAGAAGTATGAAAAGTGTCTCATGCAATAATACCTTAGAGAACAAATATAAATTAATGTATATTATTTTGAGATGACAGTTTGACAGGAAGTGGTTTTACAGCCTAGTGATTTCATCAGGTGTTTCTGCAGTTACATCTTACTAATTCCTCTAGGCATCAAATTTCACTTGCTCATATTTCCATTAATAATGCAAGAATCATTCTATATACATTGTTGTTGCAAACATAACCGTAGCTAAACAGATATCGAATATTATTTGTATACCCTTTATTTGCATTGTAATCATTTTCATATTTCTCTAAATATCTCAACAGTCAAGTAGGGTTGCCACCTTTGGAAGAGGCAAAAACTTGAAAAAAAAACCCATCCTCTGAGCACCACTGATTTCTGTATCAATTTCAATAAGTAAATGTAGATTTCTTCTCTTTCAAAGTTAATATTCATGCTATCAAGGCTAGTTATCAATCTAGCAACAGTTCCGAAGAAATAATAAATGATATGCTAACTGAAATATATAAGCAAATGTGCTGAAATCTGCAGTATTGCTTTGTGATTGGTATGTTTGTTGAAACTATTATTTTAAAACAGTGTTTTAAAAAAATCATACTAAGGAAATGAGTACAGGAAGAATGTGTAATATTTGTACACTGCTTCCTGCAGTGTGTACTTTACAATTTTCTTGAATCTACATTTTAATCATATCTAGAGTATTCTTTTTACTGAAGAAAAGTATATATAATTTTCTAACAGTGAAAATGAAATTTAATTGGTGGACCAATCCTTTGTTTCACATTGATAAAAAAAGAACACTCAGACTTTGAGTGTACTTCTTCAAAGATAAGGAGGATTCTGGGGGCGGAGCCTAGATGGCCAACTGGTAACAGCTTTTTTTTTGCACTCTACATCAGTTACTAAGAAACAGAGAAATTATTTAAAATTCTATTATTTGCTCTTTAATGTTGTACAACCTGTTTTAGAACCTGTAATCTACTAGATCTTCAACTTTGGAGTGTTTTCTTAAAGAATTTCCTGTCAAAATTGATGATTATTATCTGAACAGAGATGAGCAACTCAAAATCCTTACATTCTGACTCCTCACTAAAAAAAGAGATCCAGTCTATACCACTCTCCAGGAATTATCCTTAAAGATTGATAGATTTACTGACAACCTTGAAAACTTAAAGATACTGTCAACAACAAACTGATGTTTTGAAGGAAATCCTCCAGCAACAACAATCTAAAATTCTGGACTTCACTGAATGATATAGATGGAAGACTTAAGCAAGATAAATCCCACTGTGAATTCACTTTGCAACAAAATAACTGGCTGATAAACAAAGTAGATGATGTTGAAAACAGAGAAAGGAGAACACATATTAGAATCTTTGGTCTCCCTGAAAAAACAGAAGGAGAAGACATCATTTCTTTTTTTAAATTCCTGGCTACCTGATTTTTTAGACTTAAAAGAAGGTTTGTCCTAAGGGACTGAAAGAGCACAAAGAGCTATTGGGAAACCTATTCCTTCTTCTCCTAATGCTTCCCCAAGATCCATAGTCGTGAAACTGCTATCCTTCTTAGACAAAGAAATTGTACTAAAAACAGCCTGGAGAAAAAGTCCCTTATCATTCAAAGGAAACCAAATAAGGTTTGATAATGAAATGAGGAAAAATTCTTGGCCACTGGTAAGACTGTTAAAGCAAAATAAAATCAAAGCACAACTTCTCTACCCAGCTAAAATCAAAAATTTTCATCAGAATGAAATGAGATCTTTCAATAATATTAAAGAAGCTGTCACTTTCATCCAAAACAAAAACATCATTACAATCCCAGAATGTATTGACTGGTCACCATCAAGAACACTTAAAAGATCATCTGAGAAAAATAATTGGATGGATGTAAAAAAGAAGTTAAAGACTGGTTTTAAGAGTGGTGGACTTTCTAGTTCTCTCAAAGATCAAACTAAATCATAAAATGTCCATGAACATGTAAAGAAGTATGTATCACTATTTTGTCTGTGAATACTCCCTCATTTATCTTATTAGTGAAATATATAACTTAAAATTAATATTACTTCTCTCTTAACCGGATATAATTGCTAAGAATGTTTAATATGTATAGTCAGTTAGATTCTGCACACACACGCTTATCTCCTCTCTTGGACTTTAATTTCTTTCAACAAGGTTAAAATGTTTGTTGTCTATTTGTGAATCTGAAATATTTACTGTCAGAGCTTGGTTCTGTGTATGTCTGACAAAGCGTGTGTTTGCTTGAGTTCCTTCAACGTGTTTTATTGTAGTATATGGTTTAAACATGGTACAGACTTCTCTTCCCTTGTAAACATTTTTTTGTGTCAGCCTAGCGTTTCAGCATTCTAAGCTGACAGTTTACTGATTCCCTTCACGAAATAATAGTCTCAAGCATTGCTATGAAATGAGAAGTTGTTTCTTTCCCCTTAAATGCACTCGCAGTTCTTTTATCTGCTAGGCTTCACTTGATATGAGTGAGACTTGTTTTGACTGCAAACCGAGTGATGTAATGAGTTTCCATATATTTTTTTTTTTTGGTGCTTCATGACATGCAGTATACATTGGTTTGCCTGTCTTGTTGTTTCAACAGTCAACAGTTTTCTAAAATGATACATGATTTATTTGAGATGTTTTATTTGAAATTGTGGTGGATTAGAGGTAATATTAGATGGCATAGGTTCATATGTAGGTACTAGGCTATCGGCCCGTGGGCCTATGTAAGCCTAGCCAACAAGGTTCCCTGGCTTATGCCACCCAAGAAAGTTATTTTCCTGTGCCATTGTCGAGCAGAGACACAGAAGTGATCCCCGGGGTGTATTTCCTATTTCCCATCCACTCATCAAGATTTTTTTTGAAGGGTGCTAATGAAGAACTTTGCTTGACATATATGGGTAGCCTGTTCCAGAGTATGGGAAGTCTCTGGGACAGGAATCTATTCCTCCAGCATGTCCTGTTTATTGTGGTGACAAGGTTTAGGTCCCTAGAGTGTGTAACTTGGAGGGATTGGGATTTCTTTAGGTGTAGCATGTCCAACAGCTCTGGGTTTGACATGGCTTTATATGTTAGGCAGCGATCACCTCGGAGTAGGCGATATGCTATGGAGTAAAGCTGGGGTTTTTTGAGATGGTCAGTGTAGGGCATCTGTTTGAGGCCAGTAATCCTCTTTGTGAGGTACTTCTGTGGCCTTTCCAGCTGCTGCAGATATCCTGTGAGGTACATTCCAGAAGGGGTGTTGTACTCTATAATGGGTCTAATGAGTGTTGAGTAGAGGGGAACAATGACCTTTTTTTTCCTGGATGAGAACCCTTTTATGATGAGGTGTGCCATGTAGAAGGACTTCCTGACTACTGTGGTGATGTGACTATCAAAGGACAGACTACTGTCCACCTGGGTCCCAAGATCTCTTCTCACACATTCGGTGTTAAGTAGACTGCTGTCTATCTAGTAGTTCATGGGTACAGAGTTTTTACCAAAGGGGATGACAATGCACTTTTGGCATTAAGCTTGAGGCCATGGCTGTGACACCAGGCATCTGTCTCAGAGAGGCCCTTCTGTAGGATTTCCACATCATTTGGGGACTCGACTATGACTCCTAGTTTGCAGTCATCTGCGAACATCGTTAGCCAGAGGCCTTCTGTGTTAGCCTGTACTTCCGAGAAGTAGATACCAAACAGGAGAGGTCCCAGGACTTAACCCTGTGGTACTCCACTTGTCACTGGTTTGAGGTCAGATTTGGAGTGTGCAGCTTTTACAGTGTGGGTTAGGTCAGTGAGCCAGTTGGCAACCCATCTTGTGATGTAGAGATTTATACCTAGTTTAGTGAGTTTAACTATAATTCCAAAATGGGGGATGGTGTCGAAAGCCTTGGCAAGGTCAAGATAGGCTGTGTGAACCACCTTACCCTCATCTATGGCTTTGGTGACTGCCTCAAAGAAGTCAATCAGGTTCAGGAGGCATGACCTGCCTTTCACAAACCCGAACTGGGTAGTATCCAGAGTTTAGAGGTTACCAATGTCTTTGTTTATGAGTTCCATGATGATACGTTCTATGGCCTTGCATACCAGGCTCATCAGGCTAATAGGGCGATAGTTCCTGGGATCAGTGGTGGCTCCCCCTTTGTGGAGTGGGATAACTGTTGCTCTACGCCATTCAGTGGGCACAAAGCCTGATGTGAGGCTATGATTGAACATGGTGCTTAGGTGGGGAACCAGTTCATTCTGAAGTTCATGTAAAATGCAGCCGTGGAT
This sequence comes from Protopterus annectens, assembly GCF_019279795.1. Taxonomy (NCBI): domain Eukaryota; kingdom Metazoa; phylum Chordata; order Ceratodontiformes; family Protopteridae; genus Protopterus; species Protopterus annectens. The sequence goes on along the minus strand of NC_056747.1, from coordinate 1,069,627,025 downwards.
GTTGTCCAGTCCCATGGATGCTGTGTTTTTGGCTTTAGAGAGTGCAGCTTTTACCCGCGTAGTTGTGATTACAGTGACTCTGCATTCTTCCTGTATAGGTATGGGCCCTTTAGGGGGTGAGGGGGGGGGGCAAAGTCAGCACTGAACCTATCTGCCAGGATGTTGGCAATATCAGTTGGCTCTGTAATTTTCGTGCCGTTGTGCTGTAACTCAGAGCACATCTGGGTGTTGCCATTGAGATTCTTGACATAGCTATAGAATGCTTTGTGGTTGTCCTTAGAATCAGTGGCGATTTTGTTTCCATAGCTAGCTAGCTTTGGAGGATCTTATAGGAGATCTCAGCTTCTTACTGAGGCTGACCAGGGAGCTCCTCCACTCATGGGATTTTGCTCTTTTGCAACAATTTCTTCCTTCTGTTGTACAGTTTGTTTATGGCAGGGTACCACCAGATTGGCTTCCTTTTATTGGAGGATAGCATCTTGGTTCTATTTGGGATAGAGTTAAATTTCTGTATTTCTAAAATGTACAAAATATCATATCATCTGTTGTAGTTTATTGGCATTGAGTTAAACCTTTGTTTAACAATTGGTCTCCATAGAAACTAGGGCAGCGCTATGCTAATTAATGATGACCTCATTGCATGATTACCAAAAACTCTTCAAACATCTGAAAGAATAGGTAATCTAGATAAATAAACAGTTTGGTTTCCCATATCACCATCACTTGTAATCACACACACTAGTACCTTGTTTCTTTGCCTATAATTGCAGTATTGTTCAGTTAATGAAAACATCCGAGCACATACAATAGAATCTATTAATGGACAGTTGATTTCTTACAATCACCATCACTTGTAAGTATTTGATTACTAATGGCAAACACATCTTCAGTATAGTAAACACCGTTTGCTATCACTTTTGCTCTAAGTTTGGTAACGGCAGCACATTTTCACTCTTGTTACCAATGGGCATATTTAATAAAGTATTAATTACCAGCAGGTACAATGAAATGCTGTTAAAACTGTGCTAGTTCATAAAACATGACTGTGGAATAGCAGGACAGCAACAGAGATTTACTGAGAAGAGCTTAAATGTCTTGCTTAATGTGTTAGAAATGTAATAACAATTGCCTGGAGACATAATGTTAAAGCTGTCCCATATCATTAAAAGTGATTTGAGGAAAAAAAAAACATAAGCTCTTGACAGAAGAGGAATAAACTACAAGAGATGATAAGATATTTTGTACTTTATAGAAATACAGAAATTTTATATGAGCCAAGCCAAAACTGCAAAAAGTTCAAAAGCCTCAAACCCACCACCACAGTGAAAAAAAAAACTGGGTTTGTAGTCTCATAGTGAACAGTAACTGATCAATTACAGTTCCTGGTTTTGGCATCATATCCATAGTTCACACATAGTTACACATTAATGTCTATAATTTTAATGCTGTCCAGTTATTGGGGAACAGCAGAGTGAATGGGAAAGTTACTTTATAGGAAAACATCATTTAAAAGGCACTTTGTAGAAAGAGAGAGAGAGAGGGACAATCTGAAATAGCGTTGCAGATCGGCTGACACATACATAATGCTTCTCTGAGTAAAAAGCAGTTTCCTTCCCTTTAAATATGCCTGCAATTGCTTAATTCACTAAGTTTCATCCCATATAGGTGAAACCTGTTTGAATGCAGACCGAGTAATGTGGCATGCTTCCCTTGTACAGCTGTACTTGGTTTATTTGGAAACAAAAATGGTGATTTGTTAATTAATGTTGTAATCACTGCATGGTCATCAGAAGCTCTCTAAACATCTGAGCAGATTGAAAACACTATTTAAACAGTTTTGGTTTCCCTTAATCATCACCACTTGCAATCGTACGTACTAATTCCCTGTTCTCTTGCCCATAATTGTAGTATTGTAGTGTTGTCTAGTTATTAGAAACAGTAGAGTGATATGTGAAATTATTATACAGGGAAGCACCATTTAAAAACAGTTCATAGTAAGGGAAATGATTTAATTAAGTTAATTCTGTAGCATGGATTGGTCTTATTGACATAATTTGTAGCTAACTCTTTATTTTATAGTGCACTATGACCTTTATACTTATGTTAAGCTGAAGAGGCATATAAGAAATAAATTGATTCAGTTGACATAAACTGTATGCTTTTCTGAGAAAGGCCCTCCCTGATAATGAGGAAGCAAGTGAGATTTAGAAAGTACAATGGAATGTTACTTTGATTTATAATATAATTAAATCTTGAAAGTATGGAAAACTGCAACTAGCTATGCATCTAATTATCAGCATTAATGAAATAATGACTACTTAAAGTTTAGCACAAGCAAACGAAACCAGAAACAAAGTAAAATAAAACACCAAAACCAGGAGACAATAAAATCAACCACAAGACGGCAGCTTAGCGCTTTCACTCACTTTAATACACCTGAGCTTCTTCAGAAAAATTGCCTCACACACTCCATTCAATTAAATATAGTGTGTCATTACATCACGACTTAAACCTTAATTAATCAGTATAAAAATATATAAATATAACTATATGTAAAACTCTACACACATAAAATCTATATTTTGTAACCGTAAACAGAGTGTTGAAGCATGTAATGTGAACGTAAAGGCTTCTGGTACGCACGTTCACAACAATGGAGGAGGGCCGATGTCCAACAGTACTGACAAGGGTGTTTCTTCATTGTCTTCACGTGTGAATGAAGATCTCATTGGAAGTATTTTTCAACTTGACTCTAACCAGTTTTCTGGTGTAAAGGACGATGTCAATCCTACACAAGTAAGTGTTGTAACGGACAGCAATGCTGATAATTCGTTTGAGTCCTTTAAGAATAATATCTTTAAATTTGAAAAACTAGCCATTAAAGTTGTTTCTTTACAACAAGCGATATTATATTTTAAAGAGAACATTAGGTTGAACTGTGTGCCACAAGGTTTGAGAGTTTTCAAATTTCCTAACTGTGTAACATATGGTGACACGTTTTCCAAAGAACTAGTGGAATTATTCAATAACACTGGCATTTCATTAATGAAAGCCTTGGTCGCACACTATAAGGAAGACATTATTTCTATTAAGAGTGAATTTGAAGCACTTGATAACAGTATCAAACAGTCACCCTGTTTTTCTTCCTTTCATACTTTATACTTTGGCATTACAGCAAATGTGGACAGACACAGGGCGTCTGTTATTGTGAGGAAATGAGGTAAGCTGAAAAGAGATTTGAATTCATATTCTACAGGTTCAGCTTACCCATTAAATTTTAAGACTTTTAAACAGGGGAAGAGTTTGTCCTATGCACAGTAACTAATTCGGGTGTCAACCAGAATCAAAATACAAGCAGTGATTTAAATACTTTTGGAAACCAAAATCAAAATTACATGGTTCAAAACAACAGAGTTATGGTTGGCCAGGAGGGTCATGGGTCTGCTGACCCACTTATTACAGTCAATGCAGCCGGCCTTTTTCTAATTGATTCCTCTGGCAACAAAAAGACTCTGAAGTGGTCACAACAAGCACAAACCAAGAACGGAGGGAAGGGGAAGGGTCGGAAAAAGAACTAGCATTTGACATTAATGTTTTGAAACTAAGTGGTGAAGAATTGAGGATGTAGTTTCTGTTTTGAAACATGTTTTTTCTTTTATTCCATCCAACACTGTTAATGTTACTAGGTTGATTGTAGATTTTAGGTTGTATTTAAGGAAACTTAACTTAAAATTTATTTTTGACAACACTTCAGTTGTTGGTAGGGAGTCATTCCATTTTAAGAAAAAAGTATGTACAATCCAACCTTAAATCCTACTATACAGGTATTTGGTACACTTTGTGAACAACAGTTAAGACATCTATGGGGAGACATTTGTGTTTCCAATTTATCCCAAGGTGAAAGAAGGGCTCTTAGTGATTTGTGTAAAAATAATGAGCTTAGAGTTATGAAAGCAGATAAGGGAGGTTCAATAGTGGTTATGAAAACTATGAAGTATGAAAAAGCCATTTTGGCTTTATTAAACAACGATGATTGTTATAAGGTTGTTGACAGTGATTTCATCAAAAGCTGTTTTTTGAAACCTGATACAATGTTATTCAATTTGTTTTGTGAAGAATGTTTTGATTTTGATACTTATGAATATTTACAAGTTGAGTATCCCAAGATGGCTGTACTTTTTGGTATACCAAAGGTACACAAAGACCGTATCAACCCCCCTTTTAGAGCTATAGTGTCTGCTGCTTACTCCAAAACTGAGCCTAGATTTTACCTGCGTGATTCCTGGTGTTTATTGGAATTACTTAGTGAAGTTGAGACTTCTGGTGATTTTTGTTTTGCTAGTCTTGATGTCACTTCATTGTACACTAGCATTGCTCAAGAAATTGGGTTGGAATACTTAAGGGAGTATTTAACGCAACATACGTCTTTTGAAAATAACATCACTAGTACAGTTTGTATTTTGATGGAATTGATTCTAACCAACAATTTTTCAACAGACATCTGGAGTAACAATGGGATCAAGGGTAACCCCTTCATTTGCCAATTTAGTTATGGCCAATTGGGAACTGAAACATCTATACATTCCCCCTTATTTGGACAACATTCTGTTTTACAGACGTTACATTGATGATTTGATCTTTCTTTGGAAGGGGGACCGGGCTAGTTTTTTGGCTTTTGTTGAGCACCTAAATCACACCACTGATTTTTTTAAGATTTACAGTTGGAGGTTTTGGTAAGTCCATTGATTTTTTGGACGTACACTTGACATATGACATTCCATCTCAATGTTTTGTAAGTCAGATTTTTAGAAAGACCACCTTTGTAAACCAGTATTTACAGAAAGAAAGTCTGCATCCTAGTCATATGAAAAGTGGGGTAGTCAAAGGCCAGTTCATATGTCTTAGCAGGTTAACCAGTGAACAATCAGTTTTTGCAACTGAAGTACAGAAACTCATGCAGTTTTTTGTACAAAGAGGGTATGATTCAAGTTGGCTTATTAAAATAGTTAAGGAAGTTTTAGGGCTCAGAGACACTACAGCTTGTCCTATTTTAAAAATTAGAGTCAGAGAGAGGAATACTGACCTGACTGATCCACATAGAAAAGTTAACATTTTTTCCCCTTGCCTTTCCTATTCCTATTTGTAATCAGATGGCACATATTAAAAGTATTATTTTGGATTATTGGAAAGTTATGATGGGGAACATAGAATTAGTTAAAATTGTGGGGGACAAGCCACTCTTTACTTACAAAAAGAGTATTAATATTAAGTCAATATTAGAAAACAACAAAAGTATGACTACAGTCACCAAATCAAACATTTTAGGTAGATTTTCATGTGGACGATGTAAACAATTTAGGTTCATTAATAATGATTCCTGCATTGAATTCAAGCACATTGATAAAACCTTTTGGGCTACAGACCGATACACCTGTAATACCACAAATGTTTATTGTGCCAAATGTGATTCATGTGACTGTTTTTATATTGGCAAGACTATTAGAGCCCTTAACAAAAGGATCTATGAGCATTGTTTGACCATAAAAAAGAAAGACATCACCAATGCTTTGGCAGTTCACGCTAGTATTTGTCCCTCTTTTAAGAAGTTTTATTTCTTTGTGTTAGAGAGAGTTAATTCTGATTTATTTACAGGGGATTATAAGACATTACTTGAATGTCATGAAAGTTTATGGCAAATATCTTTGATAGCTGATCAAACACCTGGCCTTAACGGCATCATCAATATTAAGTGTTATTTGTTATTAGCAAAGCTTAGATAATAATTATTATTTTTACTTTGTTTGAGATTATTATTATTGAAATGTTCTTTTACGTAACAAAATATGGATTTTTATGTGTGTAGCATTTTATATATAAACATATAATTATATTTATATATTTTTATACTAATTAATTAAGGCTTAAGTCATGTGATGAAGTGGCACGCTATATTTAAATGAATGGAGTGTGTGAGGCAATTTTTCTGAAGAAGCTCAGTTGTATTAAAGTGAGTGAAAGTGCTAAGCTGCCGTCTTGTGGTTGATTTTATTGTCTCCTGGTTTTACTACTTAAAGTTTCTCACATTAGAGAAACCTATGACTAATTACTCTGTTTAAGTGATTCTTTATGTACTGATACTACCTCTTCTTAGCTGTTAACATATATTGACAAATAAGATGCTTATTAGACCAATAGTCAATTGGATTATACTAACATCATTTTACTTTTACAATAAAAATGGAGTGAACAATACTTTTTTTTGGAAATAGTCCCAGTTTGACTTACAATATCTCTAGCTTAGAATTGTTTTGATAAAATTTTCCCTATTCAGTGTCAGTCATGTAACTATTACTTGCTTGGTGAAGAGTGCAATGTATTTAAGTGGCTCTTAATTCATCAACATTTTCACCATTTTATTTTTCACTATAAAGTGTCCTCAAGTGCTGATCTACTGTTTTACTGATTTATTCTAACTAATGCTAACATTGTTTATTTATCTATTAATTCTAATAGAAGTGTTTACATAATCAATTGTTGTTTAAATACTTTTCTTTTGACAAACTTTCTCATACATATCCGCTGTTAAGCTATGAATTATTTGATTCTGTAAGGATTCATACAGTAATGAGAATATGTTCCTTTTTAATCAATGTTTTTATTAGTGAAGTCTAAAATGCACTGATTATAATCAAAATTATATGTTACATCAATATAGTGTTGTTCTCTTGTGCCAATTAACTTATAGAATTTCCATACAATACATATTCTAGAGCCTCAAGTTGGGCAACTTTGTTCAAATCTTTGGAATGATGGTTAATCTGACTGGATATATTTGTTCTGTCAGATTAGTAATGGTTTTCATTCCATGTCAGTTAAAGGATTTACTGAAGTTTAATCACTTTTTAAAAAAAAAAAAAATGTTTTCCTTTTTCAGGCCTCAATCTAATTTTAAATTATATTTTTTTTAATGGGAATTAGCAATCTGTCATCAAAATATAACCTTTCCAAGAAGGATGCACAAGATTTAAATATTACAAATGCTTGCTACTATATCATTCTAACATTCTTAACCTTTGAGTAAATAATGGATTTGACCTTTCTTTGTCTAAATGTTAATGGTTTAAATAACCCAAGGAAAAGATTTAATTTACTAAAATACTTGAAATTAAATAAAGCACAAGTAGTTTTTTTTACAAGAAACTCACTTCCAAAGAAATTATAGCTTTATTTGGAATCCAAATGAATACATAAAACTATCCAATTATTCACACATTAAAAAAACTAGAGGAGTTTTAACACTGTGGAAGAAAAACATTATCTCTCCTCAAAATTATTTACAATTATGAAGATAAAGAGGATCTTCTATCAATTATAATAATAAAATTTAGTAACAAAATTTGGACATTAGTTAATGCTTATTGGTTTCCTGGAATTGGAGTAAAACAAATAAAAAACACTTATAACTTATCATTAAAAATACTAAGGGTAGTCTAATTCTAGGAAAAGACTTTAACTATTTACTTAATGATTCAGAAATCTCTAACAAAAGACCTTTTTGTATTATCTATATGGGGAAATATCTTAAAAATGGACAGATAACTTACAGCTATATGATTCATTTTATCTCAAAAATGATAACTTACTAGAATTCTCTCACTGTGATTTTAGGCATAAGACTCAGACTAGAATTGGTAACATTTTATATCCCAAGATCTAAAACAAAAATATCATACTTTACAATAACCCTGTGCCCTATGTCTGATCATAATGCACTCATTTTTAATCTTCAAATGGATTTTAAGAAATTGTCTTTCACTAAATGAATTCCAGCCTATATTACCAAATTCAGTTTAAACCTTGGTTAGACTCAGAAATAAATATTTTCCTAGATACAAACCTAACCAGTAAGGTAAATGTAATAATCCTCTGGGATTCCTCAAAAGCTTATTTATATGGCAAAACTATTACATGGTTTAATAATAAAACAAAGGAATAGGAGTCTGAATTATATAACATGCAAAAACAAATTGTATTAATTAACAATGATAATACAAGAATTTTCTTGAATAATAAAAAGGAAATTGAATCTTTAAATAAAAAAAAATATAATGGCATTCTAACTCACAACTAATTTGGCCCTAGAAAATTAAAATTAAATTCTTTCTCTGTATCTCCAAAATATATGCGCAACCTAGCATTGAGAATAAAAAGACATCCCATTGAAAATAATATTGTGATTGTAGTTCATGAAGGGAGGAATAATAAAAAAAGTTTCTAAGTGATATTTTAAATGCCTTTAAATATCACTTCTCAGAACAGTACAAAAACAAAGAATTTCAACATAGAATTTCAGACCATGGCCTGGACTTTTCTAAATTAAAAAAAAACTACCAGTAAATTTAATTAATGAGATTCAGAAATGAATTTCCCTAAAGGAAATTAATGAAAAAAATAAAGAAAGCAAAAATAAATCACCAGGCATAGATGGTATTAATGAAATATATAAGCTTCTACCATCCTCTGCTATATCAGTCTTACATAAGGCTCTGAATGAATCATACTTACAAGGTATAATTCCACCTTCATGGAGATATTCATCAATTACCCCTATACTAAAAGAAAATAAAGATTCTCATTTGTGCAGTTCATATAGGCCAATTTATCTGATTAATAATGATTATAAAATTTTAAGGTCTATTTTAGTTAACATATTTAAGAAATCACTAACACGTCTCATCACTGAAGATCAAATGGGATTTATTTATAATAGACATACTCAAGACAACATTCAAAAAATCCTATCCACCATAAATATCTTAAATAGAGATAAACAAGAAGCTCTTATAATCACCCTCAATATTGAAAAAGCCTTTGACACATTAAATTGGAATTTCCTTTCTAAAATTCTTGAATCATATAAGTTCCCTATCCAATTCATTTCTTTTATAAAAAATATTTATAATAATAATTTAGCCTATGTAAAATTAGGACCACATATGTCTGAATCTATTGAAATTACTAAAAGTACCAAACAAGGATGCCCAATGTCCCCAATTTTATTTGCATTAGCAATAGAACCTTTTTCTTTGGCAATCCATTCTAATTCCAAAATTAAAGGCTTTAATATATATAATTAATTTGACTCTAAGATAATGCTATTTGCAGACAATATCTTACTTACTTTAATAAACTCAGAAGAATCCTTACAAGAATTAGATTTATTAGTTAAAAAAATACTGTATCTCAGGATTAAAAATTAGCATTTCTAAATCTAACCACATACTATTAAATAAAAAAACTCAATGGTAACACTAAATTGACTATAAATTAAATAGTTGGGGAACATGTCTCTTCTTTAAAATATCTAGGGATTGTACTGTGTAAAAATATTGATTTAACTTTAAATATGAACTATAACAACATTGTGAACGTATTAAAAACTCTTACAGAGAAATTGAATAAATTACATTTAAATTTTGAAGATAGGCTACAATTAATTAAAATGATTCTGTTACAAAAATAAATTGCATTTTTTTATCTTTTCCTATATTACCCAGTAAAAGTATTTTAAGAGAAATAAATAGAATTCTCTTAAAATTTTTATGGTATCCCAAAATAAAAATAGCTTTATCATATCATATTAGACCCTGGGAGCTTGCAGAAATAAATTTTCCAGATTTGGAATCCTATATTTAAGCTTCTAATCTCAAAACAATCGTAAATTGGATTGATCACAACTTTTCTTCAGCTTGGAAAGCCCTACACGCAGCTATTATCCTAAATGAAAATAAATTAATAAAAAAGTTACAACTAAATGATCTGAGTAACAAACTTTGGTATTGCTCTTTGTGTCAATATACAATATAATATTATTAAACCCACAAATCTAAATTATATAAACTATATTTACAATACTTTTAGAAGTTTTGTTGACTACCAGATTGATATTAAACTATGGATACAGTTACTATTCCCCTTTAAAATTACAAACATTTTTTTTAATAATATCAGCGAAGATACTCAGTAATTGGGAAGCAAAAAAATTTACATGCTGGTATCATTGCACAATGAACTTAGTTACCCTGGATGCACAACATTTAATTAAAACATTTAATTTATCAAAATCAGATTGGTTAACTCTCAATAGCATACTTCCATTTTCTCAAGATCTGTGTAAAACAATAGAGAACTCTTCCTTTAAATCCTCACCCGAATTTTTACTTCTTATACATGAAAGACTATGTGGAGAATTTAATTGGAAAATTTTAATTTCAAAACTTTATAAAATCATTATTAACTACAAAACTATTCCGAATCAGAAATTTTGAGGTTTTATTACTAAAGATTATACATGGTCCCTAACCTCTGAGAATAAAACTATTTTTTTACATTCCATTAAATTAACTTCTAATTTACAAGTTTGGAAATTTTTTTCCAGGAAATTCTTGCATAGAGCTTTCTATACTCTTAGTAAAATTGCTAAATTTAATCTTTCTAAGAAGGTAACATGTTGGAGATGCTCTCTAAAATGCAAGGCCGATTGGTCTCATATTTTTATGAATGTTCTCTCATTAAGAAATTTTGGGAAGATATTGATAATTTCCTTCAAACTATCTTTACAGATTCCTTTATATTATGAAAATCTTTAATTTTTTTAATGTAAATGAATCTATTACAATGAAAAACAAAAATAAATATCTTCTTTGGACAATTTTGGCAGTAAACAAAAAATTAATTACAAGAAGATGGAAATCATCTTCCATTCCAGCCTTCGAAGACTTCATGATTCTATTGGATGAAGTAGCATCAACGGAAATAAAAGCTAAAGAATTAAGAATTTTTCCTAGAAAATGGACTAATAATCCTTGAGAGAAAGTTCTCTCTCTTATTAAGACAGTGAATCCAGATATACTTTCATCTAATTAATCAAATTGAAAGCAATAATTGTTGAATATTGTATAACCTTCTTTACATGTTTATATTATTTTGCTATTCCGTTCTCTTTTGCTCTTGAGGCCTTTGTAAATTTTGTACATAGTTTATCACAATTTGTTATTTAAATTGTAAAATTATTTTTTTCTCTATTGTTATTGGAAAATGAAATTAAAAAAATTGAGCAAATAAAAGGGGGTGTCCCAGGCATGAGGCCGGGTCCGGTCAGCCAGGGTTTGTTTGTTGCTTTCATCGGCTTGTGTCGCGGGACTTCTTCAGAGTGGAATATACAAGCATACAAAAACCACAATTTAAAAGGCATTAATTGGCCACATGACCAGATATCCACCAATAAAACATAATTTATAATTATTCAATCAATTAGTCTCCTAGTAACAAAATAAAGTGCTAAACACAATGTGAACACAGCCTTAAAAACTAGCTATACATATATATTCAGCCCAGGTGAAATTTGGGGATTCAACTTTATCTGCCAATGAAGTTCTCTAAACTCAACCATATATGCCCAGGGCCCTCTTAGAATGTCTTTTTTAACCCCTTCTAAAAAAAAATAAAAAAAAATAACTAAAAGTATGTCTAGGGTACTTTTCCACATGCTTGTAAAGGACTTGTTACTGTTTTTATTTTTCATGTCCCTAATATGTTTGTAGATTCTCTCTTTAAATCTATGTGTAGTTTTCCCTATATAAAATCCAGGGAACTAGGAGCAAATGGCAGAATATATAACCCCAATAGAGTTACAATTGAAAAGCCCATTAGGTTGTATGGTACAGGAATTAATTCTAACATATTCTTTGTTTAAAATATAACAACATTGTATACAAAACCCACATTTTTTCATTCATATCCTCCCTTTACTTAATGAGCTCTCCTCTTTCCATTCTAACCTTTTTTTAATAGTACATTTCCTCTTGTATACAATATTGGGCTTATATCCAAGTTTTTTCTATTAATCCATTATGTACTTGAAATAACTGCCAGTTCCTATATAAAATGTCCTGGCTCATGTAAGAATCTACGGAAAACTTAGTGGTAAAGGAACACTGATAATTATTTGTAGTATAAGATTTTGAAGGTCCATTGTTTTCGGAATAAAATGTACCTTGTGCCTGTAACAGGTGTGTAAATAACCCTCCATTCCTCTTAGTAACTATTTCATCTTTTACCTTATCTATTAAGGGACTTTGATACCCCCTTGAAATAAACATATTACTGAGAATGGAACAATGGGCAAAAAAATCCAAGTCTCTGGTAATCATTCATGCTATTCGGACAAATTGCCCTTTAACAATACCCTTCTTAACATGGTTAGGGTGACAGCTATCATAATACAGCAGACTATTGCAATAAGTGGGCTTCCTGTGTGTGTGTTTGTGTGTTTTGTTCTGGGTGGGGGTCTTGTGGTGCAGGCTGGCGAGGGCGCTGGGTGGACCTTGGTTGATTGGATTTGGTTTCATGTCTGGGACACTTTATTTATTTATTTATTTATTTATTTATTTATTTATTGCATTTGTTTATCTGGATAAGTCCACTGGGCCTAAAAGTGCCCATTTTCAGTGGAGGCCTGGGGAGAAAAGCTCCAACGAGATACAGAAAAAATATAAACATTAATTAGTGTCGAAACCAAGGGTAGGTGTCACGAGAGTATCCTGAGGTAGCAGGCTTCCAAAATGAAGCACTAAAGCTGGCCAAAGCTTCGTTAACTGGAATAAAAGTACGCTGATACAAGGAAGTTGCAGATAAAAACCGTTGATTTTAATAGGTCAAATCAGGAAGGTAAAAAACGAAGCTAGTAATGTAAAACGCTCCCAAATGCGTTTTTCGTTCAAGTCACTGCTTGAACTTCCTCAGACTTACAATGATATTAAAACCAAATATCACTTAAGTACTCTAATTAATTAGGTTAGGTAGTAAATTGACTGATTGGTTAAAAACAGTTTTACAAAACGAAATTGAAGAACAGCAATCACATGCACCAAAACAGTAAATAGTAAATAAATAATAGTCATAAATAATGAAAGGATGATAAAACATGATGGTACAAATACTCAACGGACCTGACATAGTAAGAATATAATAATTTAGCACTTAAATTTGTCACACATATAAAGATGTGGTAAATAAAAATAATGAATGAGGAATGTATACAATATAAAAAGTGTATGCAACCTATCTACTGTTAAAATATTGCACCAACCACACAAAACCTGTTATTGTCCACCAATAATAAAAATAAAAATAAAAATAAATATGAAAGTAATAACAGTGATAATTTTGTCGTATGTATGACAATAATAATTTTGACAGTAATAATTTTGTCAAATGAATGACATGGAGATGTGGGAGACAAAACTATAAGTAAACTGACATACAATTACATAGATTTTATATGTTTTGTGTGTACAATCTGCATACAAGTCATTCATGGTGTAAAAAATAAAAAAATTATAAAAATATAGATATAAATATACCTTACACGTGAAATGGAAAATAGATTGAATGAAAATATACACACCATATGTATAGTATTGCATGTCAGGTTACAATAAGATATTAGGGGTTATGTATTAGATTTAAGGATGTATACTGTATCTTAACATCTCTAATATATGAGGTGTAGATCATGTTCCCTACAAAATTCTTCTCCACTACTTCTATTGAAATGTAATGGAGTATATTAATGAAATTAATAAAATTAATGAAGTTAATAAAATTAATATTAATAAAATTTGTAAAGTTAAACATTAATTAGTACAGAAGCAGAAACAGTGTTACAAATTGTAAATATAGTAACATATACAGAATATATACATAAAAGCAGGAATCTAGTTTGTTTGATTACAGCAATATATACAGAAAATATACATTAAAGCACAAGGCAAAAAAAAAATAAATAAAGATGATTTTTTTTATTAGTATAACCCATCTGCTAGTGGTCATATTCCACATCACCCAGGTTACCAGCTGGAAGAAATAAATGACTATTCAAATAAAATAATTTAAATGCAATTTGGAAATCAAAATGAAACACTAATCAACTGGGAAATATACTTCAGATATACGTCAACCCTCAGAATGATTCAAAATGCCAGAAAAATACTTTAACCAAAACTCAATTTCCTGATGGAGATCTTGATTTATAAATTTCCTGATAGAAACTCTGATTTCAGGATTATCAGGAAAACGTCCTGACAGGTGGCAACCCTACAATCAAATGACACACTCAGAACTGATAATCGCATATGGAAGCCAGCATCTGTATGAAGAAAATCCTGTTGGCTGAATTTGCCTGAATTTTTAATGAGATATTGCAAGTTGCTAATACATCATTATAAAAATGAATATTTACTGTGTTTATTATGGCTTATAAAATCCAGTTTAAGACCTAGAATTTAATGAGTGCAACTAATGTAAAAATCACTTTGTATCGAATAGTTCACCATTTACATTTTCTAGTGACTTATAGATCTCAAGATAAGAAATTTTGTTTAAACTATGAGGTGATAATTTCATTTTTTTAAAAGGCTCAGGCCACACCAATTGGAAGTTAGAATACAAACTCAAAAGAGTTCCACTGGAAGGAATGAGTTAACACTACTCATTTTCATTGCACAAACGTTTGGTAACATCCCTTCAAATGTGTGCTGTTTGAAAACTGTTGCATTATGGCTTCTGTGGTATCACAGCTATAACACTCCAGAAGAATGGAAATTAAGGAAGGAGGAGTTCAGACCGAATAACGTGTGTGTCATAGCAATGTGTATCATAGAATAGCTAATGATCAAATATGAGGTAACACTTTCATGTACCACTTTGACATGGGAAGGGTTGAGTCCCCTAAGTAGGAATACTCCTTTTCCTTATGACACAAACTGTTGGCAACATTCTTTCAAATGTGTTCTTTATGACAAGTGTTGTATAAGTTCTTGTGTAGTGTCAATAGTTAGGACATAGGTCAAGATAATATGAATTAGGCAGGCAAAGGTTTGAGCCTAATAAGGTGTGCATTGCATCAGTCTGACAATCAATTATAACTTACAAAAAGTCGATACAATGATTATAAGTAATAAGGGTAAGCATAATATATGTTTGAACTTGTTATTGATGTGTACATTGGCAATACAGTAGTGGGTAGATTTTGATCCCTTTATCATTATATTCTGTTTACAAATACACATTTTTCATTATTTCGTGACATTATCACACCAGAGTTATGTTCAATAAGGCAGTTCACAATGAAAAAACTCATATATCGGCAATATAATTTGCACAGCTGTTGGCAATCACCAACTTTACTGTTCTTAAGTAAGCACAAAGAAATAATGGTTCTTGTTCTATGGCAAAAACTGAGGAAATCCTTCAGTCGGACTAATAACCCGACCTACAACATGCAACTGATGTGAGTGGCAATGCACACAACCAGGCAATACTGACATAAGCTTCCAGTTTTACTTACAATGTCACAATTTCTATTTATCTTTGTACTTATAGTGCCATGTCTACATTGTCAATACATTAACAGGAGGATTGTGAGTCCCTCCTTATTATCTGTAGTGTACAATGATCATTCTTATTCTTCCAGTGTGTTGTAACATTCTCTGGAAATGTGTATTGTCTGCATCCTCCACTATAGCATCTGCAGTGGCTTTAGTGGAAAACATACGACTCTAGAAAGATTGCAGCTAGGCAGGCAGGTGTTCAAATTCATGATGGTTTGCCATGTACTGCACTGACAAAAATCATTATCATGTGCTACTTACATGCCATGCATGTATGAACTCAGTTAAACATGATAGGTGGAGGCGGGAACTCCCTTGCCTCAGTCTACTTCTGCAGTGATTTGTAGAGTGCCTGATGGGTGGTAAGTCCTCCAGTGTGGGCTCTTATTTTGTTTTCTACTGTCAGTCGTCACTCTTGCAGACTGTTCCCACATTTCCCTGAAATGTCTCATGTCCAGAGTATGCTATAGACTAAACAATATACACACATGCAAAGCTCATGCAAAGACTGACTATATAATCTGTGCTAATCATTATCCATGCATGACAGTTGCCGCAGAGCAACAATAATGGTCAGTAGTAATGACAAAGTTATGGCAGTCTACATCCAATGGGAAAAAATAACAGAAAAGCCATCAGTTGAGCAAATGAACAAAGCTTCATTACAGCCATCTGCTGATTTCAGATACCACATAAGTTGTACCTTTTGTTGCAACTGTTGTGTTTGCAGACTCCCACAGGTCCCACATTTCCCAGATATGTGATTGAGTACGTTTGCACCCTATGTGCTGCATAGGTTATTCTAGTGCAGTGATATGATGCATGCATGCATGTGTGTGAGTGCTGGGATCAATTCCTCTAAGATATTTTTCTTTGCTCCCCTCCATCTGCAAATGTACTACATTTACCATATATGTGTTCTGTGATCTGTTTCACTTTTAATTTATGCATGCCTTACCCCTTTGCTAGTTGTTGTTGTTTGGCTTTTTCGCGGTAAGAGGTCGCCACAGCGGAACTCCGGTCCGCTAATGATTGGCAGTAGATTTTTACGAAATGCCGAGGTGCCAGCTCGACACCCGTCCTTCAACGAAGGCACGCATGTCTTTCAAACTCTACCCAACCGCGGGGAGGACATGCAGACTCCACACAGAAGGCACTCCCAAGCCACGCTGAGAATCAAACGGGAGAACATCTTGCTGTGAGGTAACAACGCTACCGCCGTACCACTGCGGCATTATCCCTTTGCTAGTATACTGTTGATATAAATGCAGGTGAAATGACAATTGCTGTGTTAGTCATCTCAGGGTGACATATTCATTCTTTAATGACTTGCATGTATAATATAGCTCCAGTGCTGATGCTCTGGCATTTGAAAAGTATTTTAACACCTTGTTCTCTATGTATACCCGTGCTTTGTTATGTTCCAAATCTCTGCACACTTTATTGTTGTTCATCACTGTGCATTTATTTGTTATTTGTAGGGTAACCTCCAAGTAGCCTCAGCATCTGGATTACAATGCTTTCCATTGCACATACGCTGATGTTGTTTACATCATCTTCTACAAATGTGCATGCAGCTTCACATCCCCTACTGGTAGTATTTGTGCACCTTCATTGTTTATTTCAGCTCCATGTGTATGTGTTCTTGTGGCCACATAATGGGGTACCATGATCTTGCTGTGGGTCTGTGCTGTCATCATGATAAAAGGCTCCTCGCCATGTAATATGTTCCTGCTGCATGCATATTTGAATAGCATTGCTGCTCATCATGTTTACAATGTAAACAGTGCTGGTCTGGCCATGGCTGCCTACGCAACATTACTAAATCTCCAGGATTTGTTGAAAAACAAATACTAGATCACATCTTACTTACCCATTTTAAAAAGCAAATGTACTAAAGTCTCTGTTTCCTCAGATTTTTTATACTGCACTAGCTATTGTGATACAGAAGTTTTTGTTTTCTGGTTGCAGATGCATTATTATGATCTGGACATTCAAACTCAGTAAGTGCTCATGATGAAAAAAAAATGCCATTAAATCAGGCATTTCAAATTGAATTACAGAGGCCATTTATTAATAAAAGCAAAAGGAGTGGATATATTGACATTGTGGTTATTATTGTTTCTCTCTCTCTAAGATGAAGTGTTTTATTTTCAGTAGGGCCTTACATATATAATACTTTTACAGGGACAGAACACTGAGGAAGGGCAAACACGTGATGTTTGGCAAGACCTGCCAAAACAGATGAAGCTTTTCCTATGTCAAATGCATTTTGTTCACTAAGGGCAGAATACATTGACAGGATATGAAATGAAGGGGAAAGGTGTTTTTTCAACCTAAAATAACCTTGTATGCTTTTATGTCAAAAGTCTTTATGAGTTTGCTAGCTCCACAAAAATGTTGCAAGAATTTAACCTTGTGGTTGTAAATGCTTATAGTTTATTCTTCATGAGGCCAGGGTATACAATATTTGTAGAGGCGATAATGAAAGAGCAAATGTTTGCAATAAATACAATTCTTAGTCAGAAATTAATGAAATTTATAATGCTAACTTGGTGAATGCTTTTTGTTTCATTTTATTTAGCTTGAGTGATGGACACATCTGTTTTTGACCTTATCCTGTATCTTTCCTTCCTGTTACTTATACAGCAATTTCAAATATGTGCGATGTACCATATAAGCTTCAGTGGGAAGCACTACAACTCCTCAGGTGATATAATATTGTGATTTCAATATATGGTTTATGTTCAGAACATCACAAATTATTTTCTTCCAAGTGCGGTGGTTTATTTTAGATCACAGGACTCACAGAAAAGGGAAAACATATTTTCTTTTTCACATATTCTCTTTTCTGCAAATTTTTGGAACCTCAGAGTTAGTCTTTATAGAAACTAGGTGGTTTATTTTTAGGTCACAGGCCTCAGAGAAGGGGGGAAGGGTATTTTCTTTTTCTCATTTTTTTATTTTCTTTAAGTTTGTAAACTCTCTCCCCAGGATTCTCTATGCCTTGCATGGCGTGCAAGATTGGTGCAGAACCTCTAGCAGGCAATATGTCTGCCATGCGATCCAGGAACAGGCTGCAGGAGCGTGCACGAGCGCTCCTGCACGGACTAAGACCCTGTATGCAAATCACCCCATTTGCAGGAGAAATCTATGCAAATGAGGTGATTTTGCAATCCAGGAAGCTTGCAACCGGCTGTGCAGGACTATTGCAATGTGCAGAAATGTACTCTGTTAGTAACCAAGTACATTTCTGCAAAATCCAAAACGGAGCTGTGACAACTCCAAATAAAGGCTGCATATCATGTAGTAAGCATGCCAATGGCTAAGTATAAGGCCATTGGTATTGCAAACAGTGAAAAAAAAAATGCAAAAATCAACTTTTATTTTTTTTAGCCAATCTCGGCTGTTAGGGCAGCAGCGTGCAAATGGGTCCGGGGGGAAAATAACAAAATAAACCTAAATTAAGCATTCTAACTAAAATTATTACTCTGCCATGCAAGTCAATGGCAGACAGAAGACAACATGGCCAGTGAGTAGTGGCTTCTAAGGGGGAAGTCTCAGTGTGAGACATGTAACTATGCATTAGCAGGCAATCCTATGCAAATGAGGGGAATGATAGTGAATCCCAGTTTTTCTGTCAGGCATACTGTAAGATAATTGGAGCCCTGTGGCTCGGGTTTGTTCCAAGCTTAGCACAGGTAATCTAGGGGGTGTGTCTAAATCTGCCTAGCACTCTTTACATTGCCTAAGCGTGTGTGCGTTTTGCAGACTAGGTTTTAAAGGCAGAGAAAATATGTTAAACCAGGAAATAGCAGCAGTGTGCACATTTGTGCACTGTGTTTGCGCGGTGCACCCCTGGGCATAAACAGGAAGGCAATGGGAAGGATAAACAGCAGTAGGAAGGTAATCAAGGAGAACTAGCATAGATGGTAGGTGAAATGTATCAGAATCAGCCAATTACACAGACAGCAGACCAGTCCAGCCCAGAACACTACTATAAACTATGCAAACACCTTCCCCACTGTTTTTTCCCACACTCTACACCACTGGTGTAAACAAGCGGGGAACTTTTAACAATCACAACAGCAAAATGATAGGGTCTGCAATAGCTATCATACAATGACTTGTGGAAGAGGCTGAGGGTGGTGAGGATGTGAATGCTGTCGACCAACCCACAGTGAGGAGGTGGAGAAGAGTATACAGACCAGGGTAACCTACTAGGGGTTACATGAGTTGGGGATAGTGGAGAGCTATAGGGTGGATAGGACCTCCTACAGCAAATTGTTGAGCTGTGCTGACCACACCTGACACACAGAACTAACAGAGGGGAACCCATCCCAGTGGATACCAAGGTATGTGTGGCCTATGAATACTAGCTACAGGTACCTTCTAAAGGCCAACTGGGGATATGATGGGGATTTCACAGGCATCAGCATCCAGGGTACTCCACCAGTTCCTGAATGCCATGTCAGCACATGTCAGTGAGCACGTATATTTCCCCAACACCCGTGAGACGTTGGCCAGCAATATGTAACTGTTCCACCAAATAGCAGAATACCCTGAGGTAGTGGGTGCTATAAACTGCACACACATATGCATCAAAGCACCACCTGGTGAGTGGGGTAGGGGCTACGTCAACTGCAAGGGCTCCTCCTCTATCAACTGCCAGGTTGTGTGCAATGCCCAGGGGCATAATAATGAAAGTGTGTGCTGGCTGCCCTAGAAGCTATCATGATTCCCACATCTGGCATCTGACGCAGCTGTTTTTTTGCCATTTGCCAATGGGGACACCCTGATGGTCACCTAGTGTGGGATGCTGGATACGCACTGGAGACATGGCTGATGACACCCAGCAGAAATGCACACACACCCAAACAAGAACTCCATAATGAGGCACACGCACAGACCAGAATTATGGTAAATTTGTGTTTGGGATGCTCATGTCATGGTTCCAGTGTCTGGACACATCCGGTGAAGCCTTGCAGTACTCACCAGCTACATGTACCAAAATTGTCCTTATATGTGCCATGCTACACAATATGATCCTGTGGAAACAGCTGCAGCAGGAACAGCACGGGGCAGGGCCACACAACCCCCACCATTGCCAAGGCATGCACAGGCACAGAGTGGCTTGGAGGAGGAACAACCTGAGCCTGCCCCAGTAGGCAGAAGATGGCATGCCCAATATGCCCTGGGCTTGGCAAAGAGGCAATGCATAACACATACACCGACACAGGAGGGACCCAGGGATTAACACCTCTCTCTGACTCTCACATACAGTAAAAGGGATGCCAAACATTACGCTACCTGTGCTTAACCTTGTGTAGGGAGCATGCTATGTGCATCCAACATAAGCAGCCCTGCAGCACCACCCTCAGTACTGGGACACCCACAAGGTAAGTGACTTACACATGCCAGTCAAGGGGGATCACATACCCAACAACATTCACAGCCAGCAGGACAGGTGTAGACAAACACAAACAAAGGCTGTGCTATGGCCTCTGAATGAGGCCTATGGATAACCCCTCCCCGGCCTACACAGACAGACTACAGCAGGTCAGGCAGTGGGATGTCAGTTCTGAAGGGTAGGAAGTCGGAAACTAATATGTAGGTAAATAAAACTAAGATCTGTAGTGCACTGATATGCCTCTAGTCAGCATGATAGGTAAGACTACAGAATGAAATGGAGTACCTGACATACCAGTACAGTCCTAGCAAATGTGTACAAGTGTCAGGTGTCCCCCCCCCATCCTATGTAGTAATGTAAGAACAGTCAGGTGTGCCCCCAATTCTGTGTAGAAATGTAGAAATAGACAGGTGTGCCCCCCCACCCTAAGTAATAACGTAATAACAGTCAGGTGTGCCCCCCCCAATCTTGTGCAGAAATGTAGAAATAGACAGGTGTGCCCCCCATCCTATATAGTACTGTAATAACAGTCAGGTGTGCCCCCCAATCCTGTGTAGAAATAGTCAGTTGTGGTCCCCCCATCCTACGTAGAAATGTAGTAACAGTCAGGTGTGCCCCCCCCAATCCTGTGTAGAAATGTAGAAATAGTCAGGTGAGCCCTCCCATCCTAAGTAATAACAGTCAGGTGTGCCCCCCCAATCCTGTGCAGAAATGTAGAAATAGACAGGTGTGCCCCCCATCCTACGTACAAATGTAGTAACAGTCAGGTGTGCCCCCCCCAATCCTGTGTAGAAATGTAGAAATAGTCAGTTAAGCCCTCCCATCCTAAGTAATAACGTAATAACAGTCAGGTGTGCCCTCCCCAATCCTGTGCAGAAATGTATAAATAGACAGGTGTGCCCCCCATCCTACGTAGAAATGTAGTAACAGTCAGGTGTGCCCCCCCAATCCTGTGTAGAAATGTAGAAATAGTCAGGTGAGCCCCCCCATCCTATGCAGAACTGTAGTAACAGTCAATGCCAAATGCTCAATGGATACCCTGCAGAAACAGCATGCTACCTGTCGGTGTACAAAACAAAGGTCAGCACTGCAGTACAAACTACTTGGACTCAAATACAGATGGGCATACTGGGCATGCTCACTCACTTAAACACATGAAGGCCATTTCAGCAAACATCAGTGGACCAGACATATCTGGCAGTCGCAGTTGGTGCAGAGACTTGTCATTATGCACCACTCATGTCTTGCACACACAGTGGATAGGAATACAGACATATATGTAAGGACAACACACTATAATAAGCCAAAGGTAGACATACATAGATGTGTGGAAGAGGGTGACTGTGACAAGGAGCTATCCAGGCCTATCTCACCCAGCACACAGCCAAAGGGCTCCAACCACATGAGGTTCAGATGTCACTCACTGCAGATACTAGTCACCAGTATCTGTGAGCATTACAAACTATGTGGTGCATGTGCTAGCTGTGCAACATGACTGTACAAGGAAGTAGTCATCTAGCAGCTGTATACACATACCTGTGAAAAATGACCCTGTGTGTGCTCGCATGTGGCGTGTTAACCTCTAGATGAATGGGTTATGGCCCATGTACACACACTGCCCTCTCCATAGCCCTAGTATGATAAGCCTGCTGAGGCCATCCACTGTGAAATACACCTTTGGGAGAGGTGTAGACCAATAAGCTCTGTGGCGCCTCCCATAACTGCTGCAGTGTGATAAACTAGTTGGGTATGAGTTCAAATCCCAGACATGGCAACTGTGTGTGTGTGTGTGTGTGTGTGTGTGTGTGTGTGTGTGTGTGTGTGTGTGTGTGTGTGTGTGTGTGTGTGTGTCTGTCTCTGTCTGTGTAGAGAGCAATGCTTTTTAGGGTTGTCACACTCCGTACAATTGAAATGCTCTACTGTGGTAAGGCTGCTGATGTCATCCACCTAGAAATATATCTCTGGAAAGGTTGTAGCCCAGTAAGTTCGATCGGGCATGCCATGACTGTGTACTGCTGTAGTGTGATAAAATAGGTAGGCGTTCTAATCCCAGCCTTGGCAACTGTGTGTGTGTGTGTGTGTGTGTGTGTGTTTCTCTGTGTAGAGAGCAATGCTTTTTAGGGTAGTCACACTCCCTAAAATTGAACTGCTCTACTTTGGTAAGGCTGCTAATGTCATCCACCTAGAAATACATCTCTGGGAAGGTTGTAGTGCATGCCATAACTGTGTAGTGTGATAAAATAGTTAGGTAGGAGTTCTAATTCCAGCCTGTGTATGTGTGTGTGTGTGTGTGTGTGTGTGTGTGTGTGTGTGTGTGTGTGTGTGTGTGTGTGTGTGTGTGTGTGTGTGTCAATGCTTTGTAGTGTAGTCACACCCCATACAATTGAAATGCTCTACTTTGGTAAGGCTGCTGATGTCATCCACCTAGAAATACACGTCTGGGAAGGTTGTAGCCCATTAATCTCTGTAGCGCATCCTATAATTGTGTACTGCTGTAGTATGATAAATTAGTTAGGTAGGAGTTCTAATCCCAGATTTGGCAAGTGTGTTTGTGTGTCTGTTGGTGTACAGCGCAATGCTTTTTAGGGTAGTCTCACCCCATACAATTCGAACGCCCTACTTTGGCAATCCTGCTGATGTCATCCAATGTGAAATACACCTAGGTAATCACCGTGATGTGTCCTATAACAGCTCCATGCTGTAGTGTGATACAGACCTCTGTTAGGGGTTTTATACCCACACATGTTGGTTCTGGATGTTTTGTGTGTTGCTGTCTGTGTAGGGAGCAATGCATTTTAGCCTGGCCACACTCACTACAATTCGAATGCCCTACTTTGGCAATCCTGCTGATGTCATCTAATGTGACATACACCTTTGGGGAAAGAGCACTCCAATAATCCCATGGTGCATTCTATAACAGCTCCATGCTGTAGTGTGATATAGACCTCTGTTAGGGGTTTTATACCCACACATGTTGGCTGTGGATGTTTTGTGTGTGTGTCACTGTCTGTGTAGGGAGCAATGCATTTTATCCTAGCCACACTCACTACAATTCGAATGCCCTACTTTGGCAATCCTGATGATGTCATCCAATGTGACATACACCTTTGGGGAAGGAGTTCTCCAGTAATATCCATGGTGCATCCTATAACGGCTCCATGCTGTAATCTGATATAGACCTCTGTTAGGGGTTCTATACCCACACATGTTGGTTGTGGATGTTTTGTGCGTGTGTCACTGTCTGTGTAAGGAGCAATGCATTATAGCCTAGCCACACTCACTACAGTTCGAATGTCCTACTTTGGCAATCCTGCTGATGCCATCCAATGTGATATACACCTTTGGGGAAGGTGTACTCCAGTAATCTCCATGGTGTGGACTATAACTGCGTAGTGCTGTAGAGTAATAAACTAGTTAGGTAGGGGTTCTAATCCCAGACATGACAGGTGTGGGTGTGTGTGTGTGTGTGTGTGTGTGTGTGTGTGTGTGTGTGTGTGTGTGTGTGTGTGTGTGATTGTAACTCATATCCTGTGTGGAGGTGGGTTTGAGTGTGTGACACCTGGCCCCAATGTGGAGCGGGTTTGCAAATTTCTTATATGGTGGCCCTAGTATATATCACAATGCCCACCATACAGGGATAACAGATGTAAAATAGCCGAGAGGTTGGGGTGCAAATCCATACCCATACCCATACATGTGACATCAAGGCCAGGCAATCACAGTTAGCAACCCTAGTATTACCCAGAGCACACTCTCAACCCATGTCTCATATACACACACACACACACTTGCCTAGGCAACAGCCAATATCTGGGTAGTACAATGCATATTTACCACTGATAGTACTATGGAGTGATTGCAGTTGGCAACAGAGGGCATGGCACCCTGTCCATCTGTCCAATAGGCACATACATGCAGACAGTGTGCCTTCCCCATGTTCCCCACTGGACACCTGCAACACTTGTGGTGCCATCAAATGTGACCCACAAAGGACATAACATGCCTAAAACATGCCCTGTATGGACAGATGCCACTGGCACCAGGGAATGCCATTAGCATGCTATCAATGTAGGTGCAAGGTAAACCTGCTGTCCATGACCAGTTCCCACCACAGGTAGCCAAGACTGGCACATCTGCTGATAGTCTGTGTACACAACATGGGCCAGACATCCCATGCACAGCTTCACATGTCACTGTACATGCATGTGGGAGGTGTGCACATCACAGACACCGTCCATGCCATGGACTGAGGAACACATACATGGCAAGCAATGCACAACATTGGCCATACACAATAGTCACCCAGGTGATAGGATGTGGATATAATACCCACCTGTGTGGGCAAATGCAGAAACTGCAGCCCTGAGCCACAATGCAGACCATTTTCATGTGGCCTGATGCCAAGGTATAACCATCACCTAGCATTATATAGCTGTCTGGCACAGTCGACCATCACACACCTGTAAAGAAATGCACCCATGCATGTCAGTACTGGCACCCTTTGTGTTTGTGTATGAGTTGTACAATGCGAATGATCACATCCCCACTCACTACAACCCCCATTGGCATACTGAAACATGCATCTGATGTCAGACACCTCCCCATACCCTTTGCCCATATAACCTTTGTGTAACCCATGTGGTGCATGTGATATCTGCACAGTAACATGTTGTGGCAATCTCACTAGTGAAGGGTTGTAGTCCTGGCCCTGCCAAGTGTGTAAATGTGTGTGCATCCCTGTGAGAGTGTGGCTGTGTTGACACTGGCATCTGTTTATGCAGACAGGCACATGTACTACACCTATCATATAGCTACCATATCCCTGTTGCAGACATCACTCACCATCACATATATGTTCTGAGGGCTCCACAGCAGGAAACCTGTGTGTGTATCCAATAACTGCATAGAACTGTGATAGCACTACATAGCCATCAAGGGTTTGATACCCTGTGCTGGTAGGTGTGTGACACAAACATGCCTAAGTTTTATTCTCTCCCCCTCCCTGACTTGTCTTTGCCTCTCTCTGCTTCTCTCACTCCCTCACTGGTGGTTGTGGAGACCTACACCTGCTTTGCTTAGGCAGCAGCATGTGTATTTTAAGTGATGCTTATGATCAGCTGATGGCCTCTGCATGAATTGCAGCCCTCCCCTAGCTGATTGAATGTGGAACAGCTGTTGTAACATTCCCTTAGCCAATTGCATGAAAACACACTCCAATATCTAGGAACATCATGTTGGTGTTGGGCCTTTTCATTCACTGTGAGGAAGAACTCGATCTGTTGTTTGGCTAACAACATCTCAGATTGATTGGGGATTTACTTCTGACAGCATACACTGTGGAAACAGGCCAACACACAGGAGGGGGATGTGCCCCTCTATCTAGTTATGTGTTTTTTACATTAAATCTTTTGAATTCCACCTTTTCTGCTGGCTATTTTTGTGTTTTGATGTGCTGACTTCACAGCCGTGCAGTTGCCATATGTGCATCACGTTGCTTCCTGGGGGATGTGCCTGACCTGACTACAGACTGTAAGTGCTGCTATACTGCAATTGGAGTAATGTTGGTTTAACAGGGTGTGTGCGGATATGGCTGTCCTAAATGTTTTAATACCGCCTATGTCAGTTCTATGTTTGAGGATTCCCCATCTGTAAGGTCATCTGCAGACTGGGCAGTGTGTGATGCCTTTGGTGTCATGTGTTACCCACAGAGCATCTATCTGTGAACTGCAGAAGGTAGTGTGAGGATTGCAGTCTATAGATGGTGAAAGCCGTGACAGTTATTGACTTCATATCCCTCATAGGACATATGTTGCGACAAACCCTGTTACAACAATAATTGTATGAAGTTATTCACAGGGCAGCATGTCAATATTGGCCCTGTGTATGTGCTTCCAGCCACATCTGTCGTCAACCTTTTTACATATGTCACGCAGTAAGAGGTGCATATGTGCTCTACACCATAATTAGTGTCATCATATCTGATAACAAGCCAGTGAGATATCAGACTGCTACACGTTATGTACAGTAGGATTTATATTTGATGACATAACCTGGACATTCTGTGCTTGTTTGTACAGTACTGAGGTCTGTGTACTTATGGTGAATGTCAGTGTGTGTATTGTTAATATGTACTTTGGCCTGTGTATAGACTGTGATAAATGTCATCGTTCTAGGTCCCGTCCTATCTGATGTTACATGCTGCTCCACTCTATGTTACCATGTTGGCTTACATGTTTGTAGGGCCATACACGCCAATGTCGCATACCACAGACAGGCATCAGACTGCACTGTGTAGCAGCCCAGTATATGTAGGGTTAGTGTGTGAGTGGAACATATGAGGATGGTGTTGAACAGATAGTCCATATACTGTAATATTATGCCGGCTTATCATATGTGGCTGTGGCTGTGTTCACACAGGGTGTGGTTATGCACTTTCACACAGGTGTTATCTTACCCTGTGCTGTGACATACCTGTAGAGCCTGCTATATATATATGCAGGTACATGTGCATTCCCCAGGTCTATATTAGAACATCGAAGTTTCAAAACTTCGAATGCTCTAATATCGAACCCTATTCAGCGAAAGCTGAAAACATTGAACATACAGAATAGTGATTTTTTTCCTAGGGAAAAAATTTACTGTTCCAAAACACATACACACAATACAAGCACACCAAACAAACAGCAATCCACACACATACACCTAAAATCTTACAACTAACCCTACACTAAACTATACACACACCACTAACTATCCACTTACCTTAACCCAAACCCTAACCTGTGACTGCACTATCGCACACTCAACTCACCCGCTCCCTAACCCTAAATCACCTACCCCGGCCTAACCCTCATGTCCACACAATCACACACTTACCTGACCCGCGCCCTAACCCTAACCCACCCTAACCCTCACGTCCACACAATCGCACACATACCTAAACTGCACCCTAACCCTAACCACCCTAACCCATACTCAATCGCTCACTTACCTGAACCCGACCCGTAACTTTCTACCACAGCGCTGAAAATACCGAAGCAACCGAAACGGACAACCGAATTCTTTCCCTAGGAAAAAATTTGGTTTTCTGTTGCTTTGATATTTTCAGCTTTCACTTAATAGGGTTCGATATTAGAACATTCGAAGTTTTGAAACTTCGATGTTCTAATATAGACCCGCATTCCCCCATAGGAGATGTAGGTCAGTGTTGAGCAAATCTGCCTGTAGCCTGCACAGTGCTTTGTTACATGCCTAGCAGCTTAGTGTACTTACCCAGTGAGATGTCATGTCCAGATACTTGCCAGATGTACTGCTGCCGGGCCTCCCTTAACAGTCATGTATGTCAGACAGAGCAGTGGGATGCTGTTCAGATGTATGTCAATATCTAGTGGGTAGTATGTGACCATGGCACCTCTGTACCAGTAGTTATTATGTGTCAGGACAGACAGGGATGTGTGAGTGCATAACCTATGGGGGCGAATGTATACCAGTCGTTATGTGTTATACCCATCTACATGGATGTTAACATCCATATTGTCAGGCTTGGTCCACATGTTTTGCACTAAGGGGTTCTGTGTATACCTCTGGACTGTCCAGAGTGTGTCAGAATGTCCACATATATTGGCCAATATCTCTGCT
Source organism: Protopterus annectens (assembly GCF_019279795.1). Taxonomy (NCBI): domain Eukaryota; kingdom Metazoa; phylum Chordata; order Ceratodontiformes; family Protopteridae; genus Protopterus; species Protopterus annectens. The sequence goes on along the minus strand of NC_056747.1, from coordinate 1,069,598,525 downwards.
GTAGTCCACAGAAGCATTATGTGCTTGCAACGGTACTGTACTATGATGTCCTTAGGATGTCTATCAGTAGCCAATGGCGCACATGTGAAAAGCAGATGTGACCTCCCACACACACACCATGTCTGTAATGACAATCCCTATTACAGTAGCAATAGTCTACTAATATACCTGCTATACATACCTGACATCACCTTGCACTACAAAGTTGTGACTATAGGGGCTGAGGTAGGGCTACACTCCATGTTCAGGACATATGGTGAAAATATACGTACATATGATTATCCAGATATCTATATAGATAATTACACATGTACATATCAACATATATAGATGGGTATGTATATGTACATAGATATGCATATACACACCCAGATACATACATATACAGAGCATTATATTTCTACACATATACAGATAGTGATACATATGCACATATGCATATACCACACTGCCATTCCTGCCAGTAGTCCACTGCTGTTTTATCCCCCACACATATGGTGGGGCTGGGGCCATATATGTGTGGGCCTCACCTACACAATACGTGTGTGCCCATATGTACTCCAGAGGCCAGTGTATGTAACAGTGGTGTATGGCCCTGTATTATTGAGTCTAGGGGGGGATTGCACCATACAAAACCTAGGCTGTTACAAAATGTGGGGGTATCAGGGGTGAGCTGCCTTAAGGTATCTGGATGTACAGTATCATACATTTCACCTATCTTGACATTACTTACATAAAGTGGGTTACTGCAGGCCTACTGCCTCCTGCCATACAGACTGTTCTGTTTGTCAGTGTGCCTGTGATGGTGTCAGTTATGCCTTGTTATGTAACATTTACATCCCATTTGGTCAACTGAAGTGTACAGAGTGTAGGTAGAGGTTGCTGACCTATACACCTGCATTACTTACTGTTGATTGTGTGGTATCCCTGTGGCCCAGTCTGTCTTTACTATTTTACGATTTGAAGGGCTTGGCCTGAACAGCAACAGTTGTGGACCTTTCCAGACTACTGTATTAGTATAACTGTTTCACAGTTGCATTAGTCTGTTTATATGGATGTCAGTGTATGAACAGCTATATGACATGGCATATATATCTGTAATAGTACACAAATAAAGGTTTTCCATTTCTGCAAACCTGTGTGTGGTGTTTTATCCTATGAACTCTCTGTGGGTATATGTTGCCGGCAACGAATGTCATTTGTATGGTGGCTCATCCAGTGTTGAGTTGTTAGGGTGTTAACTGAAGGCATAGTGGCTGTTCCATATTGTGTGCACCTACTACATAAGTATCGTACTGTACATATCTCTGCATGTGTATGTGTAGTCACATGTATATCTCTATCTGCATATATGTGCCTGTGTATATGTATCCTGGGGATGTTGATAGCTTTCACATTTTACATTTCCTATGGGAGCCATACTGTACTGCATGATATGTTACCAATACCAGCCTGACATCATACAGGTGGTATGTAGTACTGTTAACATCTTGTGGCCATGTCATGTCAGGACCTGGTTATGGGATCTGCAACACTTGGTAGTGTATTGCAGGGCAGATGTGTTTGGCTGTGGGGGGTGGGTATACTTATTCGTACTAGACGTATATTGTTTGAGGCCTCTCAACCCCATTAACGGTGCATGTGGACATATATGGTTTAGTTAATCTCGCTTTGATATCTACACATGTATGTCCATATATACCTATATGGATATATATATATATATATATATATATCTGCTTACATATATATAACTATGTCCATATATATCTACATAGATATATATCTGCTTACATATATGTAACTTGCTGTGTATATGTAGACATACAGGTGTAGACATATATATGTGTTGATGTAGGCATTTGCATGTATATATGTTCATATTTATGTGTATATATATATATATATATATATATATATATATATATATCTACATATAGAGATATGTTATATCTGTTTAGATATTAATATATTTACACACACACACATACAGCTAAATGTTGGAATATATTCTCTGTACTGATTAATGACTGGGTTGGATGATATGTTTTTGAAAACATCAGAGTTATGTATATCTGGTATGGCTTAGTGGCTTAGTGGTAAATCACTTTGTCTATGGAGTGCAGGGTCCTGGGTTTGAGCCTTACAGCGGCTGTTTATTTTGTTGCTGGGCAGAACATGGGCCGTTGGATAAGAGTGATTAAGGCACTTTAAAGCAGTTGTAAGCGGGTTTGCGCGTGTTTACATGGAGGTAAGCATTGCTAACTTCCGGTTACAGTTTCTTATAGGCAGTTAGCTTCTAAATGCTTAACCAGTGTAGGCATTGCTTACCCCCATGCAAACAGGCTTAGACCCACTTACTGCTGCTTAAATGTGCTTACTCCCACTTACCACATGCTAATTTCTTTAAAAGAAAAGAAAAAAGTGTTGATAGGAAAGTGGTGAAAAAGGGGCACAAAGAGGGAAAGGCAGTAGGGAAAATAGCTAGGGATGTGCAGGAATGGTGTAGGGAAGGTCCATAGCTGCCCATTTCTTCTACAGCAACAGCTGTACATATATACTGAATTTGGAGGTAGATTTGGACACAAACCCCTGGGAGAAGGGTGAGGGCAACAATAATAAGTTGTGATGCCAATTAGACCAGATTGCATGTGACCAGTGGACATGTGTGTGAAATGGACAGCTATGTATGGGGTGAGATTTTTGTGTGGGAACAGACTGCCCTTTTTTTCTTTTTTTCAGGTGAGAGTGGGATGTTGGGGAGGGGTCGTAGGTATATTTGGGGAGGTAGATTGGGTTAACAGACAAGACAAGACGCATACAGGGGTGGTATATAACACATCTGGGGGGTATACACCTTGATTGGGAAGGGTGTTGGGATATCGGAAGCCCACAAGCCCCCTAGTGGGAACAGTGGGACTGAGGACCCCACCCATGAGCAGTCACTACTGCACCTTCACAGCCCTGAAAGTGGATATGCTGGGGGTGAGTCGCAGAGCCAGGCTGACTCTCTAATTGTGACATGCGGCCCTCAAGCTGGTGTAGAAGATCCCCAAACTGCTCATTGATCGCTCTACACACCACAACCCTGACCTGATGATGGGTGACAGGTGCCTGTCAATGCCCACTCCCGGGGGGGTGAGCCCCATCCCCTGAGTTGGTTCCACCCAGTGGTGCAGGACCAATGGACAGGGAGGTCCATGGTTGGGCCCCAGACATGCTGGTGCTCGGTGCCACGGCCAGCTGAGGTGGGACAGGTGGATCGCTGGGACTGTCCTTCCCAAGCGTGCTATAGTGTTTAGATTTCATCATCATATATGAGTTAGTAATAGTCATCACATTCCAGGGTTAGGTATAACAGCATGCATAGATATTCCCATTAACCTAGACACCGGATATGGAACAGTTGCATAGCAAACAGAACACATGCCTATATGGGACCATAATGGTAATAAGAACAGCATGCAGGTACGTTGATGGCACCATGCCACCAATGTTGGAATAATTCAATATAACACATGCATGGGAACCATTAATATATTTATCAAACAAATGGACAGTATCAGAGAGAATACATACCAGCTGGGGTGGGTATGTTGGAGATATGGTGGGGGTAGAGAAAGATGTCAATTAACAACTAGTATATTCCTGTAGTCCACATTACATTCCTGGTCAGTGCTGTTATCTGTACCTTATAAGTCTTACTACACTACCCTATAGCCTTACTTTGGACAGTGATATGGCTGTTGGTATCGTTACACATGATCCGGTTTTACCTGCAGTATACACCTCTTACCTGGTATAGCTGTGGAGGGAATGTTTGTTAACACTAACTGTTTCTTCATATACTCCCATATTCTGGGTTTCTGTTTTGCACATAGCTATCCAACTCTTTTTGCACAGACTCTGGCCATGTACTGACCACATGCTGGTGTGCCTGGACATAGCTAGAATATTGCCCTCTTCCACCTTTAGTGACCTGACACACACATATACATGCTTTCCTACACAGTTATATTATGCAACACAGTGTGGGTGACAGTAACCAGTGATGTTTTATTATTCAGAGAAACTGCAACACTCACAATTCCCCACAATATCAAAGTGAACAGTACCAGTACAGGTTATAATGGCCTGTATTTCTCTGCACAGTGTTTGTATCCAACATACCTGTGGGAGCAATGTTTGTCAGCACTACCTGACTGTTGCCACACAAAGTTCCAGATTACACATTAGTATTATGCACATATGTCTCACACTGTTACTATACACACTCTGGTCACAGCTTGATGACATGGGAGTGTAGATAGGACATACTTGCAATATTACTCTCCTAACAGTTTTGGGGGTTGCTACAGTGACAAGTGTGTTCTCATGATTTTTGACAATCACTTGTATATGGGCACATATATGAGACATTCTGGCCTCATCTGTACAGTTGTGAGGTATCCATCTGTATGCAGCCTAATTCCACTCCCAGGATTCAAACCATGGCTGTGTCTGCTACAACATAAACACTGTCCATCACAGTTGTGTCTGCTATATAGCTATTGCTATATATATCCTATCTGCTTTCTGTCTAATTAATCCCCTGTGCTTTTGCATTCTGACCTTGTATTAGGTTCATAGGTAAGTACTAGGCTATCTGCCCGAGGGCATCTATAAGCCTAGCCAGAATGTATTGGCTTTCACCACCCCCTTAGGTTAGTTCCCTGTGCCTCTGTCCAGCAGAGCCATTAATTCCCTGTGCCTCTGTCCAGCAGAGCCACTGCAGTGATCCCCGGGGTAAATTTTCTGTTTCTTATCCACTCATCGAGGTTTCTCTTGAAGAGTGTTAGTGAGGGGCTCTGCCTAATGTAGATTGGAATCCTGTTCCAAAGCATAGAGAGTCTCTGGGACAGGAATCTATTCCTCCAGCATGTCCTATTTATCACTGTGGTGAGGTTTAGATCCCTAGAGTGTGTAGCTCTCGAGGATTTGTTTTTTTTTAGGTGGAGCATGTCCATCAATTCTGGGTTGGACATTGCCTTGTATGTCAGGCAGAGATCACCTCTGAGTAAGTGGTATGCAACTGAGTACAGCTGGAGTTTCTTCAGTCAGGTTTTATAGGGCATCTGTTTTAGGCCAGAAATCCTCTTGGTGAGGTACTTTTGTGGTCTTTCCAGCTGTTGCAGATGTCTTGTAAGGTACAGCCCAAATGGGGCGCTGTACTCTATGATTGGTCTGATGAGTGAGGGGTAAAGGGGCACAATAACATCTTTTGTTCTAGATGCAAACCCTTTTGTGATTAGGTGGGCCACATAAAAGGATAAAAGGAGAGATTACTATCTACTTGAGTCCCCAGATCCCTTATTACATTTTCTGTATTTAGGGGACTACCACATATGTGGTAGTTTGAGGGTACTTTGTTTTTTCCAAAGGGGATGACTATGCAGTTTTTGGCATTTAACTTGAGGCCATGACTTTAACACCAGGTACCCATCTCAGTGAGACCCTTCTGCAGGATGTCTATCAGCCAAAGAGTCAATTATGGCCCCCAGTTTGCAGTTGTCTGTGAACTTGGTCAGCCATAGTCCTCCTGTGCTTGACTGTAACTCTGAGAAGTATATACCGAACAGGAGGGTCCCAGGACTGAGCCTTGGTGGATGCCACTTGTAAGCAGTTTAGAGTTGGACCTAGAGCCTGCAACTCTCACCATGTGGGTTCTATCCGTGAGCCAATTGGCAACCCATCTCATGACATAAGGGTTTATGTTAAGGCTGGTGAGCTTGTCTATAATACCAGAATGGGGAATGGTATCAAAAGCCTTTGCAAGATCTAGGTAGGCTGTGTGGACCTCCTTTCTCTCGTCTAAAGCCTTGGTAACTGTCTCAAAGAAGTCCACCAGGTTTAGGAGGCATGATCTGCCCTTAACAAAGCCAAACTGGGTAGAGTTCAATGTTTGGAGGTTCCCAATGTCTCTTTTAATAACTTCCATGATGATGCGCTCCATAGTCTTGCAGACCAGGCTAGTCAGGCTTATTACAACACACTCATATACAGTTTCCTAGACACTTATATGTTGTTGGACAGTGTGGGTGACAGTGATGTCTAATACCTCATTATAGAGTGCAACTGTATATCGCTCTTGTATTTCTGGGCACAGTGTTAGTGCACAGTGTTGTATCTGACAGACCTGTGGGACGAATGTTTATTAGCACTACCTGAATGTTCCCACACATAGTACCAGAGTCCACATTACTATTATGCACATACATCTCATTCTGTTAATGTACACACTCTGACCACAGCTTGACAAGTTGGGGTGTAAATGGGACATACGTGACTTCTTAGTCACATAAGGTATTGGGGAGTTGCTAGTGTGCCAGCTTTGTTCTCATAGCTGTTTGTCAATCAGTTATATTTTCTGTTTGCTGCCTATAAGTCTGGGATCATCCCACTGATTTTCCAGGGGGACAGGTTGATAGGCAACAGATACGGGCAACTTTACTAGACATTCTGGACATATCTGTACAGTTGTGGGGTATGATTCTGTATGCAGACTACTACCACTGGCAGGATTTGAACCGTGGCTGTGTCTGCTAAGAAACTACAGTGCACATCTCAGTTGCATGTGCTATTCAGTGTTTGTTCTCTGCATTTTCCCTGTTTACTGTCTGAGTCTCTCAGTTGTACTAAATGGCCTCTGGGGGTTACACCTGCATATACAGGGATTCCTACACATTCAATTTATGGTGCACAGTGTGGGTAATAGTGCTTAATACTACAGTACTATTACATGATTGCATATCTGCATTACCGTATGATACCAGGATATACACACGCAGTCCAGCAGTTAGACCGGTTTTGTCAGGCTATTGCACTTTTATTGACTTGCAGACAATATGAGACTCTTCCTGCCATATTCTCTAGTGTATGCAGTACTTGCATTGAATAATACAGGTTTTATACTAGCAATTAATTTACTACTACTTTTATTTTTATTTACTATGACAATAAATGCATGAGTATTACTGACCTGCCTCGCATCGCAACCTCGCCAGGCGGCTGATGTGGGCCTCCTGGTTCACGGCCCACTCCATTGCAGCTGTGGGGGACATAAGAGGAATACTTTGCCATACCTATCCATGATATACCTGAGCTGGCAACTATTATACACATACTGGGGTGATACTTACACATGTCCGGAACATCCCCTGATGCTCTAGCCTCTTGGAACCACTCCTCCAAGAGGTCCCCCTTCTGCTGCTTCAGGTCGGCATAGTGGTGCCTGACCTGCTCACCAGTTCGAGGTATGCCAGTGGCACTGGTGAGGTCACGGGTGAGATGGTCCCAGGTCTCCGCCTTATATTGGGAGCCCTGGTACTGGCCCTGCAGCAGTCTCTGAGCATGGTCTTTAACTAAGAGTCCTGCCATGACCTTGGACTCCTAGATGCACCAGCACTGCACCTGGAAGCGCACTCCTTCTCCCCTTACTGCCATAGTGCCTGCAAGGGGAAGCTACAACCAGTTATGAGATGTATTCCCACCTCTTGGGTTTAAGTAGGGCCGATTTCCCGTACTTTTCCATGATTGCCCGGTTTTGAAAAGGCTAAGCTATTGGCAAACCTGCTTACCTATGGTTGGCATTGTTTAAAGGGGTATACCACTGGGCACAATGAGTTAGCTGGTCTACACATTGCTCACACCTCCTAAGCTGGCCTGTGCAATGCTTAGCGTTACTTACATTAGACTTTAATTATAATGCCTTTTTGGCATTGTGTTATTATTCATTACACCTTATATGTATGCCTGGTATCCATGATTAATGTTTACGTACGCTCTGTCAGGTCCTTGTGTTTTATTGGCGACTTCAACACTCTTTTACAATTACACCTCACTTCTGGGCTTACTGCTGTACTCCAGTTCACATATTTATGTTATGTAGTGGGTTATATCCGGGGTGGTGGTGCTGCAGTAGCGGTGTCGCCTCACAGCAAGACGTTGTCCCATTCGATTCTCAGCCAGAGCGTCTTCTGTGGAGACATGTGTGAATGGGCGTTGAAGGTTGTGTGTTAGGGCCAGCAACTCAGCATGTAAAAATCAACTGCCAATTATTAGCGGACCGGAGTTCCGCTGTGGCGACCCCTGACCGGGAAAAGCCGAAAGGCACAACGTAGTGGGTTATGGTACATATGACTGCATACTGATTCCTTTCACAGGTTCAGTTTGGTTATACTATAGTGAAGACTTGTTAGCTACTACCTCATTCTTCTGTACTTTTGTGATAGCTTGGTGGATAACTACTGGGACTATGGTGTATGGGTTTAAGACCTGCATGGCTGTTTATTTTGTTGATGGGCAGAACAAGGCCTGTTGGATACAGAGTGATTAAGGCAGTTTTGAGCAGTTGTAAGTCGGTTTGTGTGATGGTAAGCACTGCTAACCTGCCGTTATATCTGCTTACACAGTATTAGCTTCAGAATTGCTTAGCCAATGTGGGCATTGCTTACCGCCGTGCAAACGGGTTTAAGCCTGCTTACTAGTGCTTAGATATGCTTACTACTGCTTATTTGTGCTTAAACCTGCTTACTTGTGCCTTATTCATTATGACACTGACACCTCATATGTGCATTTACTGCAGTACTCCAGTTCATAAAAATGTTATTTAGTGAGTTATGCAACATAAATATTACTCATAATGTGCTTTGCCATGGAAAATGGAATCTGCTACAGTGGGACTCAAACTCAGACTGCCTGCTTGTAAGGCAAATGCTCTGCTGCTTCATTTGCATATATCTTCCTTGTTATCCTCTTCAGCCATTGCAATGGGCACACCCGCAGACCTACGGTTAGCTTTAATCGGATTTAAAAAAAAAAATACAAGGGTTTCTTCATTTTATTTATATATGCTGCTGGTATTATACACAAGAGGGACTGTTGGTGGGGATATGTTGGCATACCCCTTTCTGCTGTTCTACATTGTGGGGGTGTGCTCCCTGCACTCTTACATGCCCCGTGTAACCCTAGGAGCTTGGGCAGCGCACCTCATTAATATGCATGGCGTGCTGCTGTCCTACTCCTAAATGGTCGCTTCCATGCAGGACTAAGCTAGTCCTGCACAGAAGATTAGTAAATCCGGGATTCTGAGTTGCTCTTTATAGAGACTAGGTGTCTACCACCGGACACCACCCCCACATTGGAGAGGCCTGGGCACATACTTCTGGAAAAAATATTACTTTGCAATATTTCATGCTGTTTTGTAGGATAAAGATTAAAAAGTCTGATTAAATGTATAATTAGATGTTTTATCTGCCTTTCCTGTGTTAAATTGATGGGCACTTCTGTGAGTTATATTTATCTGTTTTTGGTCATTCTATGATAAAGCCATAAAAGGAAGCATACAAAAACATTTTTGCAGGAGGACAGGAACCCCCATCTCTACATTTCTCTTCCTTAAATATACTAGCTCCATGACTGCACAATAGCAGAGAAAAGTGAAATATCAGATTTATATTTTATAATAGTCAAAAAAGAAGGGAATCATTGCTGGTGTGTACTTAGAGATCACTCCATCAATGCCTGACATTATCTTTCTTGGTGTCTTTTATTTTAGTCAAGTGATGCTTGAAGAGTTTCTCCCTTATCACCTGTAGATGAGGAACCCATCTTGATTAAAATAAGAAGCTGTTCGAGCTGTCATGTTTTGTGTCAATTAATGTTTCCTTGGTTATTCAATAAAACAAAGCACCACGAATGTCAGGAGGCCTTTTCAATGACACACCTTTAGCATCTAGCATTTTTTACATCTCCTGTAATGCTGGATGTATTGTGATACCATTTCTAGTTAATGTTTTGTGAACTATGAAAGCAAGGTGTCCATTAAAATATTCCAAATGCAAAGTTACATGTTTATACACAATTTAGGAAGGAGATTGGTAATGCTGAATAGTATGGGAATGTGACCTTTTTGTTATTTCCCTATATTTCTCTACCATAAAAGTTTATTTTCTCATCTTTGTCTTAAATCAGATTTAAAGCTGAAGTGTTATATTTGTCCTGGTCCACTTCAATAAGCACACAACACCGAATGTCATTTCACGACCTTTATTAAACTTCCATAAACATGATTGTCAACCAGTAATTATAAATTTCAACCAAAACATGACACAGGTGATAATAACATCCATGAAAGAAAACATAAAATAACCATAAGGGCAGCGCAACCACTCACCCTTGATAAGGAGTATCCCCAACTTGTTCACTTATCTTTGCAATATCAAAGAAGCATTACCCCACTCACCTTCAATTTATTGAATTACACCACCATCCAAATAAGCAGCTCTGCTTGCTTATTTACTTATCCAAAAGAGCAATTGCTCACTTTCCTTCCCAGCTTATTGAACTGCACATCCAACACCAGAAGGGGAACAGAAGAGGGCAAGCTTGCCCCTCTTCTCCACCCACCAGCCTGACCTGGCTGTTCCCCCTCTCTCCGACCAAACTTCCAGCAATCTAACCACCATTAAGGCAGTAGGTCAAACATCATTCAGTGTACCCCTCCCTAACCAAGCTGGATCCAAATTAATACCTCCTAACCCTATACATACTAACGTAAACAGCCAAGTACCTAACAACCGAAAGCAAACCACTGACCCCTCACCTGTGATAAGGTAGAAACCATAACCTCATCACCTGTCATAACTACTGCTATGAAATAATTAAACCATACCACCCGACCACAGAAAACCTCGCAATGATACCAAGAGCCTTACCATCCACTGGACCCACTACTAAATCCACTACCACTGAAGTAATGCCGAGGCAAATGCATACCACTATGTCACATTGCAGCCCCATAGTATCACCCAAGAACAACTATCCAGTGAATGTAAACCCCCTCTAAAGTCACTTCTAAATACCATTTAATAAAATTCTACCATCACGCCAACTACCCATTATAAACACTAAGAGACTTAAACCACCATCATGGCCGGAAGCAGTATAACCACAAAAACACCACCATCATGGCCAGTATCACCAACAATAGACTAAGCCAAGCAAAATTAACCAACAAAACACACCAAAGTATAGAATGCCCGATGCCACCATGTCACTTAATATGCATGACATGCTATTACCATCCAGAATATAGTGAATCAACCCATCCCAGTCTATCCTGAAACTCCAGTAACTCAAAGCTAAATGCTCCCATCAAACCCCCCATCCAGCTCACAAGCCTGAAGCAATGCAACTTGCTAATCCCCTACCCCTGATGTCTGCAATAATATCTGACCCATTCCAAGAAGACTCACGCTACCCATAAAACAGTGTAATATTCCACACTGATGATCCCCATACAAGCTCAAACAAAAATAAGACATTACCTGGTGCCTGCAGAGAAGAAAATCACAATGAACCAACAACTCCATATTCGCTGCTCTGCTGGCAACCCGTGATCTCCTGTCGTACTGCTCCATCAGCCGAAACCCTCCTCAGGTTCTTCTCTCATCTGTCAAGTCCACATTTCTTCAGTCTCCAAAGTAAATACCATCTCTGCATGTCCCAATCTGTAGTCAGAGTGATGTGCAAAAGAAAAGACTAAATACTCCACCCAGGTATAAAATAAACCAAATTCTCAAAGACCATTATACACCCCCGAAGGCATGTCTCATTTATCAACTGCATAAAATGCAGACATTACCAGATGGAAAACACCCCTGAAAATTAAATGTCCTACTAAAGATCCCATAAAATTTTCTCCCAACTCCCTTAGTAACAGAAGAACAGATACCCCTGTGAAATAAGACAAGGTCTTATGTTATAGCTAAAATTATCACTCTTCTACCAATACGGGAGGTCTCACTAAATTAATGACTAGACCAAGGAAAATTAAAACCGGCCACTTACAAAAAACAGAGATACAAACTCCACCTACAGCTCCACCTATATGCCCTTATGACAAGGACAACATTCACCCTAGCCCATTTTAACAATGAGCAACATGCACTGCACTCTGGATGGTGAAACTCACTTACCTGAATGTGGCTAGGTTATGAAAAACCTTAGACCATAAATCTAGAAACCACTCCAAAGAGCAGAATAATAAACTTATCATACTGTGTACCACACCTCACCCAGTATCTCCCCCTGCAGCTTACCCTATCTTCCCCATGAATTGCAGGACTTACCAAGCTTAATAGCTTTAATCTACCGCTTGTTCTCAGCCTCTCCCTTAAAACCAAAACTATGCCTTGCTTATGACTTCTAATGTCCCAGACAACAACAAAGCATCCAGTTCCAGAAATAGCCTGAAAGCAACTGCATACCTGCAATGCTTCCTGAAACCCAGTCTACAAATAACTGAGTAGAGTAGGATCACCTAAGACCTCATTGTACACCACTCCAACCACCAGAATATCCACCCAGCAGAATCCATTACTTAAGAGCTCTGTTTCCTTCAGGCCACTGACCTCTTCCCACTTATGACCTCACCGCATGTAGTTCAAGCATTCAAAACCCCTCTACAGCGATATCCATCACCAAAAAGGAACCCCTTCCTTCAGTCCTCAAGCTGACACAACTCTGCCCTGGGCAGCCTCTGTGAACTCCTTGCATAGCACAGCACGTCAATCATGCAATTACCTAAATACCATTTTTTTTTTATTTATTTCTCCCTTCTCCCTCCTCTCTAGTTTGTCTGCCCATATTGCCACCAGCGGAGAAAAAGAATGGTGCTCCTCTAAGGTATTCCGCACCCCAAGGAATCACAAAGTGTGCCGCCCCGCCAGCCTGCCTCAATACCGTAATGAAGAAATAAGGCATTCTCAAGTGTAAACACCCACTCAGAAATGAATGCAACCATGGGTTTGCAATGGCACAAGCAAACCCAACAACTGATGGGGAAGAAAGTGAGGAAGGACGCGAAAATAGAAAAGATTTAAATATTTTGTTTTAAAACTTAAAAGTTACTATAATGATATGAAGTCTCAAAAGTGAAATTTATTTAATACTATTCAAATGATTTCAGTCCTTAATAATTCCCCAGAAACTACAAATTTTATGAAGGATCGACCAGCATTCCCTCCAAACTTCCACATTCTATGGCTACGATGAGAACAAGAAAACATGCCAACAACTCCAAGAAAGCCCCCAAAAGTAACACTTCCCCATAACTTCCCAAACTACCAAACTGAGACACGAGAATATTAGCACATTCACTGCAGCATACGTGCACAATTAGTTTCTGTGCTTATGAATCTAGCCCATAAGTTGACCAACAAACCAGAAAGGTATTCCCCCTCCTCAAACTCTAAATGTATGACGCAATGACTCCTGAAATCTTTACATTCTTTATGTATCACCGAATGTCAATCAGTATTTTCTAACTTCAGTCTGTAATGATTTGCCCCTAATTTGGGCAAATCACAGTGTTATGACAATGAACCAAGCTACAATGTAAAACATTGCTCCTGATAACTTAAAATTGCCAGAACAGATGTGACAGCAGCCCTTGGAAAGGGCAGGAAGTCTGAAACTGCCATGACTTTTTTTTTTGTATATATATATATATATATATATATATATATATATACCTCTCAACCTCTAGAAATCTGGATATAGCCATGAATAAAATTGGACAAAGATCCAAAAATAGGGAAAAATTAAACATTGCCCTTCCAACTTCGAAAGTTTATAGAATGACAATTTGTGCATTAGTATAACTTGCCCACACACTCTATGCAGGTAGATACCCCCTTTGCCCTATTAGACATCATAGAACATCACAATACTACCAATTGCGAAACCCAAGGGTCCTACCATCCAGGTCATTGCAAAGATAATACAAAGCTCCCTCACCAAATCATTTCTATTTTTTTTGACATCATGGAACATCACAGTACCACCAACTGTGAAACCTAAGGGTCCTACCCTCCAGGTCATTGCAAAGATATTACAAAGCTCCCTCACCAAATTATTTCTATTTTTTTTTTTTTATTATTATTATTTATTTTTTTATTGTGTGTGCATGCCCTCGTGTGAGGAGAAAGGGCCGGCACTGACTAAGCTCCAGACTGAGCATGCATGGAGCTTACCATAACCTAACTCACTCAAAAAACCTGCGAGAAGCCGCCACCGGTCACTGATGAAGAAATTAGCCCGAACATGGTTCAATAACTTCCCCCAAAAGAAAGACTACCTTTCTGTTCAACTCTGTCCTACAGCAAACACCATGTCCAACAAAACGCTACAGACCAAAGTCCATCCACCGATAGTAAAACAGAATACCTGGTGGCTGCTTAGTTTCTTAGTGACCTCAGTTTTAAAAACAGGTTAAATGTTTTTTTTTTTTTTGAAACTAGACCCACAGAGATTTCCTTTAAATATGTAGTAGTCTTTACCTACAAGCACTGGTTCACAGCACAAAATCCCTTAACCATAATGCCTGCACAGCAGCAGCCGTGACTCCTCTTCAAGAAAGCCTGCTAAAAGCCACTCACTGCTTCAGCTGAGTGAAAACCGCTGCACTGGACTGTTAGAATCCAACCACAGCAGCCACCTGACTCTTTGCACCACTCACTCGACCGGGCGCCTTCAACCTCCACCCTTGCAATCAACCCCAAGCCACCCTGCAATCCTCTGCAAGTGCATAACAAGCCAAAACACCAACCTCCCTCCCATAGCCCCACTCAACAGGCAATCAAATCCAAACAAAGTCCCAAAGAGGGAAAAACCTTCAACTATTGCCTCCACAAAACCAAGGCAAAAGTGTTGGAATGCATCCAGCTGCCATCACCTCCAATCACAACCCTCAATGACCCAGAACCCCCAACTCCACAGAAACCAAACCAAAATATGAGAAATAACACTGCAAGAAACTTTTTTTTTTTTTTTTTTAACCAAGAGGCATGCCAGACAGCACGCAGCCCAGCAATGACTAATTTACCCAAAAAACACCATTTTATGACAACGGACCAAGCATGAGGCAGCATCTGTACATTCTGTGAAATCTGTATGGTTAAATGATATGAGCAGCACTCAACCATTTTTTATTATTTTTTTGCACACTGTTCACGTGAGCATGGTTTGTATGTACTATTCATGCAAGTACACGTAACAAGAATCGCACGCTGACACAGGCATTAATCTGTACTGCTAAAAAACAGCTTTCATAGACTGCATCATATTCTAATCTCACAAGCACTACTCTGCAGATGTAAGCATGAAGCTCAAATATAGTCACCCTTAATGCACTTTCAGCCTAAACTATGAGGTGAACTGAACCGATAATCTGCACAGTTGAAAGATATACCTGGTTCCTTATACCTGGGATCGATGTTTTTTTTTTTTTTTTAAACATTACACCCCGCATATGCAGCAGCAACCTCCTCCTCCCATTGACTCGCAGATCGTGCAAATAGCCATTGCAGCTTCCTCCAACCCACAAACCACCACTGAAAGAATCCAAGCAAAGAAAGACGTCAATTCTGAAAAAGGACCGTTACGAAGGCAGCTAGCCAAGATTATAGATCAAACGAGCCACACAAGCAGACAAAAGGAGCTATAACTGTAGCAGAGGACTGCAGAAGATGGCACTTGCATGCCAAACTCAGATAGAGTTATATAGATATAGATATATATATATATATATATATATATATATATATATATATATATAGAGTGTGTTGAGTAGATGGAAAGAGTATTTTGAGAGGCTGATGAATGAAGAGAATGAGAGAGAGAGAGAGAAGGTTGGATGATGTGGGGATAGTGAATCAGGAAGTGAAACAGATTAGCAAGGAGGAAGTAAGGACAGCTATGAAGAGGATGAAGAATGGAAAGGCTGTTGGCCCAGATGACATACCAATGGAAGCATGGAGGTGCTTAGGAGAAATGGCAGTGGAATTTTTAACTAGATTGTTTAATGAAATTTTGGAAAGTCAGAGGATGCCTGAGGAGTGGAGAAAAAGTATTTTGGTACCTATCTTTAAGAATAAGGGTGATGTGTAGAGCTGCAGTAACTACAGAGGGATAAAATTGATCAGTCACAGCTTGAAGTAATGGGAAAGAGTAGTAGAAGCTAGGTTAAGAAGGGAGGTGATGATTAGTGATCAGCAGTATGGTTTCATGCCAGGAAAGAGCACTACAGATGCAATGTTTCCTCTGAGAGTGTTATTGGAGAAATACCGAGAAGGTCAGAAGGAGATGCATTGTGTTTTTGTAGACTTGGAGAAAGCATATGACAGGGTGCCAAGAGAAGAGTTGTCATATTGTATGAGGAAGTCGGGAGTGGCAGAGAAGTATGTAAGAGTGGTACAGGATATGTATGAGGGTAGTGTGACAGTGGTGAGGACTGCAGTGGGAGTGATAGATCTGTTTAAGGTGGAGGTAAGATTGCATCAAGGATCACCTCTGAGTCCTTTCTTATTTGCAGTGGTGATGGACAGGTTGACAGATGAGATCAGACAGGAGGCCCCGTGGACTATGATGTTTGCAGATGACATTGTGATCTGTAGTGAGAGCAGGAATCAGGTTGAGGAGACTCTGGAGAGGTGGAGATATGCTCTAGAGAGCAGAGGAATGAAGGTCAGCAGGGCTTAGACAGAATATATGTGTGTAAATGAGAGGGAGGGTAGAGGAATGGTGAGGATGCAGGGAGTAGAGTTGGTAAAGGTGGACGAGTTTAAGTACTTGGAATCAACAGTTCAGAGTAATGGTGAATGTGGAATAGAGGTGAAGAAGGGAATACAGGCAGGGTGGAATGGGTGGAGAAGAGTGTCAGGAGTGATTTGTGACAGACGGGTACCAGTAAGAGTGAAAGGGAAGATCTACAAGAGGGTAGTGAGACCAGCTATGTTATATGGGTTGGAGACAGTGGCATTGACAAAAAGGCAGGAGTCAGAGCTGGATGTGGCAGAGTTAAAGATGTTAAGATTTGCACTCGGTGTGACTAGGATGGATAGGATTAGGAATCAGTATATTAGAGGGTCAGCTCATGTTGGACAGTTTGGAGACAAAGCAAGAGAGACTAGATTGCGTTGGTTTGGACATGTGCTGAGGAGGGATGATTGGGTATATTGGGAAAAAGACGCTAAGGATGGAGCTGCCAGGTCACAGGAAAAGAGGAAGGCCTAAGATAAGGTTTATGAATGTGGTGAGAGAGGACATGCAGGCAGTTGGTGTGACAGAGCAAGATGCAGAGGATAGGAAGAAATGGAAAGAGATGATCCGCTGTGGCGACCCCTAACAGGAAAAGCCGAAAGATGATGATGATATATATATATCTATATATATATATATATATATATATATATTTATATATATAATATATATATATATATATATATATATATATATATATATATATATATAAAATATATATATATTTATATATATATATTTATATATATATATATATATATATTTATAAGTATATATATATATATATATATATATGGATCTGTTTCAAATTGCTGATCACTCACATCATCACCATACTAAAGACTGAGATAAAAAAAAGAACAAAGACAAGTCTAAAACTGCACCAACCACACACCCCTGCTAAATATATATATATATATATATATATATATATATATATATATATATATATATATATACCAGCTCCAAGACTGCTGTACAGTGAGAAAGGTCAAATCCTGAATAACCGTTATATACTGATCTCAGAAAACATGCAAGTGCCATGCTTCACTACAGTGCAAGGCTGATAATTTGGGCTCGATGCTCAGTGTGTTGATTATATGGGTAGTCAGCAATTTGCAGTGCATTCATACATTTAACAATGCCAGTATGGTACCTGTTCACATACATTTTGGTTTATACCAGATCATAAGGGGCAGTAGTGGTAGATTCATCATGTAGCTAGTTTGATGGCTATTCTGTTTTTCTCAAATCAACCGAATACATTTAGCTGAAAACAATTTAGGCAAAAATCTAAGCAAATCTTTTTTGCATACCATCAAGTTACTCTGCACCCCTCATGTGGGAGGACACTGTCCATACCACCTCAAACTTAAATACAGTAGTGGCTAAAAAAATAAGGCCACTTCAACTTTCTGATCAATGTTGCCTGTTTCTTGACTTTTTGCATTACAATAACAATTACAGTAGCTGCATTCAGCCTGACAAGCAAATATTTATTGAAAAACAGAAAAAAAACAAAATTCTACATATCTAACAGTCATTATTTTGTTGGATTTCCCTAATTCTTCAAGACAGCCATGATATGAGATGGCATGCTCTGAACCGGTGAGTTGCACTATTCTGACGTGATCTCAGTCACCCAAACTTGTTTGATGATATCTTTTAAATCTTTTTATGAGGTTGTCCAATGTGCTGCCACTTTCGTCTTCATATTCCAGCAATGTTCTATGACATTGAGATCTGGCAAATTTGATGGCCAGTTTGAAAGGAGATGAATGTGGTTGTTGGGAAACCATTTCTTGACTGTCTTGGTGGTATGGCATGGAGCCAAATCCTGCAATATTGTTGTACTACAAATGTTCATATGGATTTTTACTTTTGAGTTCAGCACAGAAATATACTTTACAGAATTCACTTTTTCACCTTTGTCGAATATGTGAATTCTGCAACCCCCTTTCACCAAGATTGCTCTTCATACCATAATGGATGGAGGATGTTTGACTGTCTTAATCGTATACTTTGGATTCAGGCATTCACCAGCAGGCAGTCTCATGTAATTATAGCCTGACCCCCGCCATTGCCGAAATGTACTTTCATCTGCAAACAGCACTTGTTCCCACCACTCTGCAGACTTATCTTTCAAGTCATGACAAAACTCTTTCCGATCTCAAAGCTGCTTCTTTAGCATCAGCAGCTTTGTATCTGGTCTTCTTGCCATCAGATTAAAATTTTCTGCTCAACATCATCTAACTGTTCTGGAACTAATATTAATTCCCCATTTTTTAGCCAGATGACCTATTTGTACAGATGAAGTGTGAGGACTTGATGTAACAATGCCCTTCAGACATCTGAGTGATGTTTGAGATCACAGCTGCAGTTAGCACAATATGTTGCACCACCCAAAGAAATGGTATTTTGTACTCCACATTATGAAATAGCCTAATAAGCCTAATGTTTAGCAATATCATGTTGGGAGTAGCCTTCAGAATGCAGTGATATAACTTGTCCCTTTATAAAGTCACTTAAATCGTACGTTCTACCTATTCTAATCAATACAGATCATATACATAAATTTATCAATTCTCATACAATTTTTTGTAAAATTTGTTGCAGATAAGCAAAACTGTGCAAATAGGAAACACAGATCCTCTAAACAATCAAAAAAGCAAAGAATATATATACACATAATGTAAAATTATAACATTGTGAACATTACTGTCCATTTTGTCGAAAAACAATTGGCTGCCTTATTTTTTTGGCTACTGTGTATCTATATTGAGGGTGCACAAGAGGAGAGAAAAGGGGATCCTTCACTATCACTGAAAATTCACTGATTTGCATTCTACCATACTTCCTTTCCTAAAATGACACAGTCCCATGAAGGTAAGGTATCCCCTGGAGTACATCTATACAGCATGGCTTGGCAGCTGTTTGCAGTATTTGCAGAATCATAGCTTTGCATTCAGCTGGATTAATGCCAGGTAGATTGAGACATATGTTTCTTCATTGTATACAGTTTTGAAAAAAAGATGAAGATTGTTTTCTTCACTGAGAATGGAAAGCTGGACATTGGTGTTTGCAGCATCGTAACTAAGGAAGTGAATGAAGGGATCATTGTCATGGTTTACGGTAGCAGTAGCAGTTGTATCCTTGTACTGTCATGGACGTTTCCCACTCACCTGGCAGCTATTGGGAGGGGGCAGCAAATTGATGGATTTACAAGATTGTTGGTGCCCTTGTTGCTTTGTTCAATGTTTTGGCCTAGTATCATGTATATGTATATATATATATATATATATATATATATATATATATATATATATATATATAAACTGTGGTGGTGTTGTCACCTCACAATAAGACCTTGTCCTGTTCGATTCTCAGCTAGACCATCTTCTGTGTGGAGACATGCGTGAATGGGCGTACCTTCGTTGAAGGTTGTGCATCAGGGCTGGCAACTCAGCACGTAAAAATCTACTGCCAATTATTAGCAGACCGGAGTTCCGCTGTGGCGACCCCTAACCGGGAAAAGCCAAAAGACACAACAACAACAACAATATATATATATATATATATATATATATATATATATATATATATATATATAAAAAATACAGTGTTTTCAGTTTCTCTGCTATGGTAATACATTAACTGTGATTAAGATATTAATTTAAGCCTTTGCAACAGTCTGAATAGAGCTCTCAAGTGGTGTTTCGTTCTGCATTGTGAAAGCATCTTCTTATTTATAATATCTGGATATTGGCTTTCTTTGTAATTCCCCATTTCTCCTTCTTCCCACCACTTTCTTTCTTTGTCTCAGAAATTGCCTTTAAATAATACAACAGTTTCTCTAATGATCTACATTTATAAAATAGTTGAAAAAATCAGGACTGAATTTGAAGTAAATTAAGATATAAGCTACTTCTAAATGTTGAACAGCCAGTGTGAATCAAAAACAATAACTGGTGCTTTGCAGTAAGGAGCCAGAGAAATGACTGGCTGAGGATTTATGACCCTTGACTGGGCAGGTGCAGACAGCAATACAGCAGAAAGGAGGAAAAGCTGCATAGGGAACAGCAAGATAAATTGCAGGTGATGATATAAATGGATAGTATGTGAATGCACCACATTTATTTTTCAACACAAATTCACTGCACTGTAGCTTCAAGCTTCATAAATTTCACAATTTATTTACATTTGCTATTAATTACTCCCAAAGAATTTAGAGACTCCTATTATTTTCCAGCGTAAGTTAAGAAACTTAAATAAATTAGATGACTTGTGAAGATTTGCAAAACATGTAAATAGGAATTGTTAGGATTCAATCCCTGCACCCTGATGCATTCAGCACTCTGCCATGTTACAGTCATTGTATTATGGTGACTAGCACATAATGTAAAAGTAAAACATATTTGTTTAAGTTTTGTTGAGCAGTATAGAGGGCTGATCTAAAGTGGATCCATTTCCCCCAAAGCCTGGGAGTTGCAGAGCACTGGGGAAAATCAGTACAATAGTTTTAGAGAATACAGTCTAAAGTAATACAGTGTAGATTAAATGTCTATACCTAATGGCACAGAAGATGAGATTTTTCCATATATATACTAGTACAGTACAAAATAATGGAAAAAAAAAACACTCCTTTTATAATGATGATTTAGCTTCCATCCACTTTATCGATGAATGAAAATAAATACTAGCAATTTAGTGGACATAATGATGCTCTTAAATACTGAGGGAATTAGTGGAATTTGACCTGGCAGCTTGTAATTTACTTTTTTGAGCTATAAGCACTTGAGATAATTAATGGTTACTTACAGTTATAAAGTATAACTTTTTGAAAATCTCTTTCAAGAGCTGCAGTCTGTGCTGCAGACTCCGATCTTTGAGGTGGTAAAACACGGAAGCACAGACCTCAGCAGGTTCATAGGTCTCTATT
This sequence comes from Protopterus annectens, assembly GCF_019279795.1. NCBI lineage: Eukaryota > Metazoa > Chordata > Ceratodontiformes > Protopteridae > Protopterus > Protopterus annectens. The sequence goes on along the minus strand of NC_056747.1, from coordinate 1,069,576,945 downwards.
AAGGAAGGGACTCACTCATTATTCCTTGTCAGTTTGTTCTGTTTCACTAGTAGGAGCCTAAGCTCTGCTGAGACTCCCACAGCAATATATTACAAAAAAGTAAAAAGCTGGCTTAACATTGACAGATTGATTTTCTTTTGCAAGACAGACTTGAACAAATGCTGTATAAATGTTGGTCTTTTTTGCTAAGCTCAGATAAAATACTGCAGTGGCATTTGTGCAGAAATTGATCATATATGACTGGGTGCCACAAGTGTGTGAGAATGGAACTATGAGCTGAACAGCCTTTTTGTGAGTGAGCATGTACGTCAACACACATGCAGTCATATGCATGCACACACGTACGTGCACATGTATACACACACACACCATAAATAATAGTTGGAGGAGTGTACTTGAAACACAGTAGGTGAGAGAGACATAGAAAGCTGTAACATTTTCATGGTTTATTTGTTTAGGTGCACAGCTGATCTATATTACCTAACAGTGCAGGACTGAGGGCATACTCTGAAAACAGAATTATTTTGTTATAACCTGGATAAAATTAAAACACATTCTTTACAGAATTCAATCAGCATGCTATTATACATCAGTCTAAGTCTTTTCATTCTATATCCTTTGGTAATGGACTCAGTTCAGCTGATTATGCTACATTGTGTCCATCTCTGCCAATATCAGCAGTCTTTTCTTGCAGGTCACTTTACTTTTGTATCATAAAATACTCTCCTTATCACCTCTAGATATTATGGTAGCTGTAGGTGTCTTGCCACCATCTGGCCTGCATTACAGAGTTTTCTTCTCAGCAGTGTAAAAGCAATGTCAGAACATTTGATAACATTAGCAGCATTACAAATGAAAAGATATATGTAAAACAGGCACAGATAAAAAAAAAAATGCACCAAGTAAAAAGTGCATTTCATAATTGTTCACTTGTAATCTTGCTATTTTATGGGGAAGTTATAAGAGAAGGGTACTGTTCCTGTAGGAGTTGTGCCTACTATACCTATCTATAAGATATTATTGAAACAAACAGTATCATTGTAATGTGTGGCAAACCAAAAGAACGTCTAAATTTGAAAGCATTTGCACTTTAGTAGCTGAAAAGTCTTGCTATCACAAAGAACACAACTTATAGAAACACTAATGGGACGGGTACTTTGGTACCTAGCATATATTGCCCTGGGATTCATTAGCAATCATGTAGGCTTCGCACTAAAGCCTACACAATTTAAGCATGTCAGCCAGATGAGCAGCATTGCTAACGGAACATGCATGCCGCTCATCTCACCTACGCATTGACAAACAGCTTTTCGTGGCCAGCAATAGTGTTTGTGGGCATGTAAAGATGCTTGCTAGCATGAGCACAGAATGAAAATAAAATGGCTTGACTATAGGCAAACGCAAGATACCAGCACACACTGTAGCTCAGAAATATTTAGGGCAAGTACAGTGAAAGAATTCTGAAAGAGAAGTGAAATGGTGGAATTGTATAGAAATAAATAATAGTTTGTACTGCATAATTAATTGATTGGGAAGAGAAGATGGCTAAAGTGTACACATATACTGCAGACAAATGTGCTGAAGTGTCAAAGAAACATTCCTAACATAAATTCTCAGTACTACTATAATGTTAATTAATACCAACGACAATACAGGAGTTATGCATATAACTAATAATGGACATGCTAACAAAGGGTGTGATGGGTATATAAAGCTATAGTGTAACAAATGAGAGTTAAAATGTGATATACATTTAAATAAAATGCAGAGGTGAGATAACCGTTATCAATTACAGAAGATACATAATGGGATGAATGCACAGACTACAGTTGTTGCATATCAGATGTATATACAGGGGTTTTATGTATGCAAGCTGACACCACTGCTGTATTTTTCACTTCAGCATGTATACACAAGAGCAAATGCGTCTTACAGATGTAATGTTGGATACATCAAAAATGGACATGTTTTTGCAAAGAAATGTCAGTGGTTCCCATAGGAAAGGGGGTTATTAGCTATGAACATATAATAGACAAGCAGGCATTGTATAGTCATGTAAATGCTAAATGGTAATCTAATAACACACAATATACATATGTGACAAATGACAAAACAGATCAGATGCTGTGTCATGATTTTAAGTTTTCCATTGCTAATTTGTTAACATCCCAGACATTGTTATACTGGGCATGCTCATATAGAATTACAGGGAACAGTAAAATAACAGCAATTCAACAGCACCAACACACACGAAAATGTTATAACAGAGTCACAGTTTCTGAAAGTCTTGCAGCATGCCATACAGCAAGAAATGTTCATAGAAGCCATCCTCTGCTATAAAGCTGTATAGTGTGACAAGAACAATTGCAGTAATAAAGAAATGTCCGGATGAAGACATGTAATACAGAACATAATTATTTTGGGAATAGGTAATGCCTGTGAGCAATGAATGACATAATAAATATTCACATCATGTCATTTTTGAACACATGCCAGTACAGCTGTCAGAGAGACTCATGTCAATCATGGACACCACTGAAATACATATATTGGTTATGTTATGAAGAGTACCCTTGATGGTCTTACACCACTTTCCTATCATAAGAGCTATGGATGCCCTACCTTGTAGAACAAGGCCTGAAAAAGGTGTCCCACTGACTGGGTCACAGCTATTGTCTGTGTGTAAACCAATGCTGTCTGACACAGTTGTCTGACAGACAGATGTTAACCAGATTCTAATCCCTGCCTGTTATACTAGACTCTCTCCAGATCTCTGTATGACTGCAGGTGCCACATTAGATAACACTGAAGGCTAATATGAACAATCGGATTTAGTCAGAATGCTGGAAAGAAGCTACACATGTTACTGTCCATACAACAGTGAGCAGTACAGTATCGATGCTTCTTTGACAATGAAGATGTTTTCATCATGTGGTGTACACACTGTCCCAGAACTGAACCACACTCTATCTGTGTAGTTATTCTATACAAGCCAGTATGCATGGCCACAGGAGCACTCACAGTGCAACATGCTCCAAATATAATTTTCACTGCCATGCAGATATAACTGTGATTATATATCATTATCCAACATAAAAATGGATAAGAATAACTAGGTACAATGATGTATATGGAGTGTCAGTACATTCATATAATGCTGCCCTTTCAGGAATTGAAAAGCAAGCTATTTGACTATACTGACTAATGACATGTGGAAGCTGAGTGCAAATATTAATGCATTCTCTTCAGGAGAAGTGGCTATAGCACCAGTATTTACACACAAACATGTTCCCATGTTGAGGATTGAACCTCATACTTACCTAGTTACACAATGTGAAGTGTACTCTATTAGCTGCAAGCACCACAGGAGAAGACTGACTTTAATAATGTGAAATAGCACATTTGTACTTCCTGAAAACACACTGTTTGGAGCAAATAGTACTGTGCATTACAGACTGTGGAACAAATGTATATGTGTGCACAGGACAATGTAATATCACTGTGACTGTCCCATGTAATTACATAGTTATCTATTAACATTTATATAGTGTCCATGTACATTTTGTTACTGTGAGGTATATTGACATGTTTCAAATTATGAGATGCCATAGAAATTCACTGCTGTAAACCAGTGGATTATCAATCAAGCTTTCATGCCACTTCATGCCAGAATGATTCACAATTGTATTGTTTCATACTTGCAATATATGCATTGACAAGACAAACATGCAAGTCATACATAAAACAGTGCACTGCAGAGTAACAATGATGGATTATGTCAAAACAGGTTAACCAAACTTGTAACACAATTGGAAGTGTAAACATTGTGGAGCAGACATATATTAAATGACTGAGTTAATTGAGTCAACATAATTCTGAAATCAAGATAACCTGTTAACAAAATTAAAACAGACAAACAAATGCTGTGCAACATAAAATAATAATTATTTCATTTTCTTGTTTTTATGTTAATCTTTGAGTGCTGAGTTGCCAAGCTGAATTTCTCTGCTAATGGCAAAGTGTTAGCACATGCATAATCATATATTGAAGTGTTGAACATAAATGCAAATTAACAGTACTGTATGTTGCCCTGTGCCAACTTTCACACAAGGATCATTAGAAGACAGTCTCAACAAGAGGGAGCAGGCACATTAATATAGTAGCAGGATAATGATTTGCTAAGCAAAGGTTTAGCCAGCATTTACAGCCACAGGTCAGACTAAATATTCTGAAACATTTTATCATCTAGATGCATTCAAACCTTTAGAGCAATGCAAGAAAAACATTTATACCCTAGTGTTATCCAAGCACACCACATCATAAGACATACTTCTGTTCACATTTGACAGCAGATTTCAGCAAACATGAATGTAAGTATTCATCTTCATTACCCTGTTGATCACTGTAATCTGTACATCCAACTCTTCAGCTTGTTAAAAAGTACATTAAAATGAATAAAAATAGCTAAGCAAAGTGACATGAAATGTGACCAAGTAAAGCAGCCGAAGGCAATAAAACCACAAGTTATTGCAAAAAGCTGTGTACTTCCATTTAGCCTTAATTGCATTTATTGCCCAGCTCCAGAGATTGCACAAATGCAGAGGTGGAAGAATAATGACACAGAAGAGAGCAGGGAGAAGTACGGTGACAACTTACTGAAGCAGAAGGGGTGAACAGAGAGAGAGAGAGAGAGACAGACAGCAGATAGGAAAAGCAACAATAAGTTGTGTGGGAGATGCAGCAACAACTCTATGGTGCTTTGTTCCTAATTATTAAATCATCATTAATCTATCATTCTCTGTACAATACAGTGCAAATTATGTTCTGCTGCACTATTCAAATGATGTGTTAATAAAATGGAAAGAAATGCAAATGGTTGTAGTTAAATATATAATAGGAATATGGAATGTCATGATTTAATAAATGGACCTACGGCTGTAATCGAACCCATGACACTACGCAAAAAGATCAGTCTATAAATAAGCCACAGAGGAACTTGTTATTTATTACATCCAGCAACCTATGAACTATTAAATTAATTGTTTCACAGTATGCCCTTAGTATGCCTTTATTCTTAATTACAATACCATAGCAGATTTTAACATGTATGGATGAAACTAACCAGACCTCTGCAAATCACATTGAAATTATCAGCTTTGCTATAAGAAGTTAAACAGCGTTCACTGTTATCCGACATTGTTGTGCTATGCCAACCTTTGCACAAATGCTGAGGATGTAAAGTGAAGGCTTTTCCACAGGCCATTCTGGCCATGTGTGTTATGTGTGAATCTATTTTTTGATGAGATTAAATGTGTGAAAAAGGGGTGGATAGGGCAGTGATGAAATTGGGGGTTGGCAAGCAGATGGTAGTTCACAGGGAAAAGAATATAGGAATTTGCAGGAGGGTTATGAGAGGGCACCACACCTATCTACTTCTTCACAACATGAATGCACAATTGTACATACTATTTCATAACTTTGGAGAGTCACCACACTAGTGATGTGTGACAGCAACAAAATAATGTTACAAGGCCAACTGGACCAACTCATGTATGGCAAGATGAAACATAAGCAAAGTGGACAGCATTGTATGGGGTGTATTTTTTTTTTTTTTGGTGGAACAGGTGACTATTTTGAGATAAGAATATTGTGAAGGGAGCTTAGGAGTAGGTAGGGTTGGTTAGGAAGCATGCACAGACATACAGGACATACAAGACAGACAGGGATGATAATGGAGAGAAACGTCTGGGGGACACCTTGGAGATAGGTAGGGAACATTGGAGTATACCCACATCCAGCCTGAGAGCAGTGAGAATCTAGTCCTTACCCTCAAAACTGTCATCACTGTCTCCTATAACAGCTCCAATGATAAGTGCTGGACATGGCAACAGCTTTCTAATTCGATGCATGATGTTTTCATACCTGCCAATATGTGCACTGAGGCCGCTCTCCATGATATCCTCCACCAGCCCTGTCAGCTCCTACTGGGTGAGAAGTTCACAATCTCCACTGGTACTGCTCCTGCAAGGTAACACTGTACCAGCAGCTGGGTCTGTGATACCTCACACAGGTGGAGCAGGTAAGGTAGGGGTTGTGGAGGTAATGCCGAAAGGTTGTGAAACTGAAGTGCTGGGTATCTCTGTTGCCATCTGTGGAGGTATGGCAGACTGAGACACAATGGCCGGTCATTTATTTTTCAGCAACAAGATATGCAAATAGCAGAATGTTATAAATTATAAAAACAAAAAAAAAGAAAGAAATTGAAAGAAACAGAGTGTGTGTGTGTGTGTGGTGGTGGGGGGTAGAGACAAAAATAGATAATTAGATATATGGCATGTCACAGTAATTTGTTTTTCAATAAACTTTATTTGACAATATATAAACAATTATGATCATTTACTATTGTATACCTTTTCCTCATCCATATTTGATGGGAAGGTATTAATATGTCATAAGATAAACTGATTTCACTGCTATGATATAACAAAGAAACAATCTTTTATTTCTCTATGATGGGTAGGATATATGCATTCAAATGCAATAATTGCAATTACCATAAGTGAATTGTTTCTGACATATTATTGCTGTTGATATGTTATTAAATACTTATCCAGTAGTAAAAAGTAATTGTTGCTTCTGGGTATTGAACCCACATGGATTTGATCTGCTGTTCTCATTGCCTAATGCAAGCAGCAAGAGTTCAAGGCTAAGGTATGCCTGGTCAAGATGTTGCTGACTGAGGGAATAAAAATAAATTTCTGGCTTGAATTTGGACCTGAGTCATTCTTACCCCTTGCCTCTATGAGGTGAGTTAACATCTCCTGGTGCACCTCACGGTTTGTAGCTATTTTCTCTGCAGCTGTTCAGTACAAAAATAAAAGAAATATATATGAAAGCATAATGATGTACCTGCTTTGGGGTCTATGCTTGTCAAATGTGAATTCGCTATTCCACAAACACAATCCAACAAAATTTCTGTTCAACGAAAATGCACATCATCTGAAACAAAATCATTGCATAGCCATACTTGGCCAACATACACGCAACATAAAGGAGTATGGATTTAGAGGTATGCTAGGGATAAGGAGATCTGTCCTTTCCCTACTTTAGTGTAATCTCAGAGTTAGTATGTATAATTAGCATGGGGGTGGGGGGTGCAGCCCCCCCCCACATGAGGAAAATCTTGTTAGCAGATTCTATTCATGTAGGGGGCTGTACTCTCCCACAACCCCCACTAATTATATATACCATCTCCAAGATTACCCAAGAATAGAGAAAGGGCAGATTTCCAGATCACACTAGAGTAAGGAAAGGGCATATTTCCTTATCCCTAGCATACCTGTAAGTCCATCCTCCCTTCCATTGTGTGTATGTTGGCCAACTATGGCTATGCAATGATTATGTTTCCAATGATGTGCATTTTCACTGAACAGGAGTTTCACTGGATAGTGACCATGGATAAACAGTCTGCTGTAATTCACATTTGACAAATGAACATAGACCCCTTGCTTTGGCTGGCTAGCTCATTAATGCCATATCACTGACATTTTACGGGTCAGTACATTTACATGACTGAGGGGTACTCAAGGTCCTAAATTCAGTCTCCCATTGGCTTAGGAGGTCCTGCTTCTGGTTTTTAAGGTCACAGTTTTAATTAATCCAAGGAATGCATTCCTACATAGAAGTCATTATTTCTGTTGTAAATATATTTAATTTGGATGTAGTTGAATGTGCTGAGTAGTATAGGTGGGGGTATGTTACATACATACTTCACAAGACATACCTGTCTTAAACATATAATTAGGATATGTCATGAGTCATGATTGTTATAACAAAAATATTGTGCTCATCATACACATGCAAGAGAATTTTAAATTAAATGTTATCATTTACATGTTTAAGAAACTGGATATAATTTAACTTGACGTTATATGTTAAGCATTAATGCTAAATGATAAATAGAAAATATTACTTATGCAAGCATTACTGATCCATTGCTTGCAACAGACATGTATAACATTATCAATTTTCTTTAGTTTTACATTCCTAATCAAAATGTTGTGAGAAATGGGGTTCTTACACCCTTTGTAAGAGCATCATTTAGCTGGATTCAAACCCTTAATCAGCTGTGTTCTTTATTTGAACTCACTGCACATGCACCTTGTGTGACACCCCTGCACTGGCCCAGTAATCAAGGAGCCTCAATCATCACCACTGGCAACAGTGAGGGATGTACACACTGGGAGGATGACAAGTACACACACAGTAAAGTGCAATTTCCCAGAAGAGCACACAGAGATCACAGTCTGGGGATGGTTTCTCCGTCTTTTTCCAGATCCCCAATTAGACTCCCCACTTCATTGATATTCATTGTCAAACTCTTAGCCTAGAGGGTTTCTATGTATTTATCTTTGAATTTATTGCTGCTCAATATCTGAGTTGTTTGGCTTCTGCTACATACCTACAATCAACTGCATTACTAGCGGAGTTAAGTACAAACTTGCAGTGTTAAAGAATGTACTGCATTTTATTTTATTTTTCTGTGTATTTAATTGTTTAATTGGTCTGTGTCGCTCTGTAATTATTTATTTTTCTATTTGTTTCATAAAATACCGTGGTCTCCCTTTGTCTCTGCAGTTAGTGGGGGGCTATTGTGTTTTACTTCAATGATATTCAGTGTTAAACTCTTAGCCTAGAATGTTTCTGTGTATTTATAAGTGTTAGTCACACGTTTGAATTTATTACTGCTCAATATCTGAGTTGTTTGGCTTCTGCTACATACCTACAATCAACTGCATTACTAGCTGAGTCAAGTACAAACTTGAGGTGTTAAAGATTGTACTGCATTTTATTTTATTTTTCTGTGTATTTAATTGTTTCATTGGTCTGTGTCTCTCTGTAGTTATTTATGTTTCTATTTAATTGTTTCATAGAATACTGTGGTCTCTCTCTGTCTCTGCAGTTAGTTGGGGCTATTGTGTTTCACTTCATTGATATTGAGTGTTAAACTCTTAGCCTAGAGGGTTTCTGTGTATCTATAAGTGTTAGTCACATATGTTTGAATTTATTACTGCTCAATATCTGAGTTGCTTGGCTTCTGCTACATACATACAATGAACTGCATTACTAGCAGAGTTAAGTGCAAACTTGCAGTGTTAAAGATTGTACTGCATTTTATTTTATTTTTCTCTGTATTTGATTGTTTCATTGATCTGTGTCTCTCTGTAGTTATTTATTTTTCTGTTTAATTGTTTCATAGAATATTGTGGTCTCTCTCTCTGTCTCTGCAGTTAGTTTCTCACCTGTCCTCCCTGTTCTTTTTCTGGCATTAATCATGGTGGCTTTGGAATTGCCCACCCCTTCTGTAAATTTGTGTTTGAACACCCCTCCTGGGTCTATCTTATTTGCTCACTAAACCGAGTACAGTGAGATCATATTTTGACTTCAGACACTCCCTCCAGTTCCATCTGTTCAGCTCTATCCCAGCTTTGTGGTAGTTTAGTGCCAGTAGCTCATTCTACCTAATACAGAGAGAACATTTGTGAAGGGCAAGCCACTTAGGGCCTTAATTTTGAATTATCTTCTGTTTCTCCTTTCTCCCTTTCCACTTTCCAAAAAAAATTTCTAAGCTTGTTTCCTGCCTTTCCTGTAACTAGTTTAGTCCAGATACAGATTTGGTGGAACCAGGACTGTTTCTAAGCTTCTGAGCCACCAAAGCCTTTCTGTGTTGGAGGTAAGCCTTCTAGCTTATCAGTGGGAGTAGTAAGCACTAGGTTGCCTATCTACCACAAGAGTGGTTTCTGGCCCAGAAATTGTAGTTTATTGGCCATTTGGGCAGTTTTTCCATCTCTTTTAACTTTCTGGTTTAAAAGCCTGCATGTGCGCTTGTTTCCCACCTTTCCTGTAACTAGACTAATCCTGATACAGATTTGTTGTATTCAGGAGTGTTTGTAAGCTTCTTAACCCCCAAGCCTTTCTGTGTTGAAGGGAAGCCTTCTAGCTTATCAGTGGGAGTGGTAAGCACTAGGTAGCCTATCTACCACAAGAGTGGTTTCTGGCCCAGAAATTGTAGTTTATTAGCAGTTTGGGCAGATTTTCCATCTCTTTCAACCTTCTGGTTTAAAAGCCTGTGCTTGCACTCGTTTCCCACCTTTCCTGTAACTAGTCTAGTCCAGATACCGATTTGCTGTATCCAGGACTGCTTATAAGCTTCTGAGCTCCCCAAGCCTTTCTGTGTTGGAGGGAAGCCTTCTAGCTTATCAGTGGGAGTGGTAAGCACTAGGTAGCCTATCTACCACAAGAGTGGTTTCTGGCCCAGAAATTGTAGTTTATTGGCTGTTTGGGCAATTTTTTTACCTCTTTCAGCTTTCTTGTTTAAAAGCCCGTGTTTGCACTTGTTTCCCACCTTTCCTGTAACTAGTCTAGTCCAGATACAGATTTGCTGTATCCAGAACTGGTTGTAAGCTTCATAGCCCCTACGCCTTTCTGTGTTGGAGGGAAGCATTCTATCTTATCAGTGTGAGTGGTAAGCACTAGGTAGCTTATCTAACACAAGATCCAGGTACAGATTCTTAGTTTTAGCACTTGAATTTGCTTATTCGTGCTCAGCACTTGTTCAAAACTTGTTGTTAGCACTAAATAAGCTACAAATTACTACAGCACTCAACCTTCCTCTTTACCTAGAGGAAAACAGTTTTTGTACTTACTTTCCTCACTTGCTTAGAAAAAAAACATCTCTTATACTCACTTTCTTCACTTGTGCAGAGGAAAGTAGTTTTTTATTCAAGCATGTCCAAGGATCAGCTCCCAGTGTTCTCTCCTGTCTATCTGATGAATCTGGGCATCTTGAGGCACTGTAGCAATTGCCTCATGTACGCAGGCAACCCTCTCCTCCTACCATCCAACACCACAACCTGTACTTATCTAGCCAAACTGGAGGTAAAGCTCTCTCCAACCAAGAGTGAACTTGACAGTCAAGAGGAGAAGGTAAACACTTGCACCACGCCACACTCATCACATAGTCCCACTAAACCTACACCACCAAAATCCACACATAGAAACACAAAAACATTTACAGAGGCTCTCAGTCATAGTCTGCTCAAGCAACAGAGACCTCCAAAGCAGAAATGCAAGCAACTTACATTCTCAACACAACCCAAATGACACATAGCCCATAAGCAAACCAACGTACCCAACACACTAGTCATAGGTGACTCTATAGTCAGGCACACTGATGTCCCACTCACCAGGCTAAACAAGGAGAAGGTTACTGTCAGCTGCCTGTCAGGTGCCAGGATACACCACATAACCCATGCACTCAGGTCACTCCAAAACAAGTGCAACTATGACTCTGTCATTGTCCATATTGGTGTGAATGACCTGAGATGTACCTCCCTGGACTACATGAAAAGAGACATGGAAGAGATCTCTGATCTTGTAGCCCAGGCAGGTATGACCCTAGCCCTGAGAGGCATCCTGCCATCGCCCAGAATGATACCACAGTGCAAGGACAAAATGATTGACTTGACAATTGGCTAAGCTTCTGGTGTCATTTTAAGGGGATCCAGTATCTGTCTGCTTGGGATGACATGGTCGACAGACCGCATGCTTTGACAGAGATACCTGTTGCCCCTGGGATTCCAGATATTGGCTCTTACTGCTCCTATAGTGCCTTTTTTAGGCAAGGTTCAAATGACAAATTCACCACAGTAACAGGAACAGGCAAGCAAAAACTGAGGGTGATGCTACTCAATGCTAAAAGTCTAAATCTCAAAATGCACTCAAAATGCCCTCACTCGAGGTACTCCTTAAAATGGAGAACATCGATATCTGTGCAGTGACTGAGACCTGGTTCAAGGCTCTAGAGAGCACCCCTGCATTACCAGGCTATAACTCATACCACACTTTTCAGCCATCTAACCTGGACCAGAACACCAAAGGTGGAGGTGTGTCCATATTCATTAAGGATATCCACACCTCCTGGCTAGTTGCACAGCATAATGTATTCAAGGTTATCCAAGTGCAACTAACTCTGGGCAAAGCTGCAATCCAAATTGTAGCTTACTACAGATCCCACACCATGCCCCAAAATTCCCACTCCTCTTTTCTTGATTTACTGGAAAATATAAGGGTTCAACCAAACACCCTAATAATGGGTGATTTCAACTACCTCACCATTAACTGGGAAAACTACTCATGTACCAACTCCTTCACTCAACGTTTTTTGGAATTCATAAATTCCAATGTCCTGGATCAACTTATCCACTCCCCCACCAGGGGCAACAATATCCTAAACCTAGTCATTACCAACAGGAGTGACCGGTGTTCCACACCTGAAATCAACTTCCCATTGGTCAGATCTGACCATAAGCTAATCACCCTAGATCACCCTAGATATCCGCATCCCACCCCCACCATTAAGGAAACCATGGTAAAAAATTTCTCCAAAGCCAACTTCATGCTTCTTAAGACCGAAGTGGTTGACACCCATGCAGATGGACAATACAGTTACAACAGCTGAATCCTATACAAATGCACTCTATAAGCACTTACACCAGTGTATGGATCATGCTATCCCAAACAGAACCACAACACTATCCTCCAAAAAAAGGAAGCCAATCTGGAGTTCCCCTGCCATAAACAAACTCTACAACAGAAGGAAGAAACTTTTTCAAAAGAGAGTAAAATCCCATGAGTGGAGGAGCTCCCTGGTCAGCCTCAGAAATCTGAGATCCCTTATAAGATCCTCCAAAGCTAGCTACGAAAACAAAATTGCCACTGATTCTAAGGGAAACCACAAAGCATTCTATAGCTTTGTCAAGAATCTCAATGGCAACACCCAGATCTGCTCTGAGTTACAGCACAATGGCAGGAAAATTACAGAACCAACTGATATTGCCAACATCCTGGCAGATAGGTTCAGTGCTAACTTTACACCTCTCTCACCCCCTAAAGGGCCCATATCTATACAGGAAGAATGCAGAGTCCCTGTAATCACATCTATACAGGTAAAATATGATTCTCTAAAACCAAAAACACAGCATCTATGGGACTGGACAACATCCCAGACTGCATTTTACATGAACTTCAGAATGAACTGGCTCCCCACCTAAGCACCATGTTCAATCATAGTCTCACGTCAGGCTTTGTGCCCACTGAGTGGTGCACAGCAACAGTTATCTGACTCCACAAAGAGGGAGCCACCACTGATCCTGGGAACTATCACCCAATTAGCCTGATGAGCCTGGTCTGCAAGGCCATGGAATGTATAATCATGGAACTCATAAACAAAGACATTGGTAACCTCCAAACTCTGGACCCCACCCAGTTTGGGTTTGTGAAAGGCAGATCATGCCTTCTGAACCTGATTGACTTCTTTGAGGCAGTCACCAAAGACGTAGACGAGGGTAAGGTGGTTCACACAGAATATCTTGACCTCACCAAGGCTTTCAACACCATCCCCCATTCTGGAATTATAGCTAAACTCACTAAAGTAGGTATAAATCCCTACGTCACAAGATGTGTTGCCAACTGGCTCACTGACAGAACCCACACTGTAAAAGTTGCAGACTCCAAATCTGACTTCAAACCAGTCACAAGTGGAGTACCACAGGGTTCAGTCCTAGGACCTCTCCTGTTTGGTATCTACTTCTCTGTAGGAGAACGCGACACCATGATAGCGGATCCAACATTTCTGCATTCAACATAGTGCAGTTTCGCGTAACTGCACTTTCATGTATTCAGTCTTGAAGTACTAAAATTTGACATTTCAGTACTTCGAGATTCTCTAGTGTATCCATATAGATATATACATACACATGCACACACACACACACACACACACACACACACACACACACACAGATATATCTATATATATATATATATATATATATATATATATATATATATATATATATATATATATATACTCACTAGACAATCTTGAAATACTGAAATGTCAAATTTCAGTATTTTGAGACTGAATAGTCGAACACCCACATACCCAAACACCCAGAACCACGAATTATGACCATACACACACACACACACACACACACACACACACACACACACACACACACACACACACACACACACACACCTACCTAACTACACGAAAACAAACAAAACAACACACACAAACACAACATAACACACACACACCTCCCCTACCTATAAGTAGGGGTGCAAGCACCCCTGCACCCTACATCTGGGGGGGGCTGCACCTCCTACAACCCCCTATTTATATATACTAACTCTGAGGTCGCACTAAATGCACAAACACACAAAAAAACACCGCTACACACACTCACACACACTAAAATTCCTAGCCAATACCCTTACACAAACACTTCTTACCTGAAACCACAGATAAATCCACAAACCGCACTGCACGTCATGAACGTGACACCATGATAGCAGGTTCGACATTTCCGCATTCAACATAGTGTAGTTTCACGTAACTACATTTTCGAGTATTCAGTCTCGAAGTACTGAAATTTGACATTTCAGTACTTTGAGATTATCTAGTGTATGTGTGTGTATATATATATATATATATATATATATATATATATATATATATATATGTACATACACACACACACACACACACACACACACACACACACACATATATATATATATATATATATATATATATATATATATACACACACACATCAGTAAGGGCAAATTTCTTGCACACATGTCAATCAACTGCCTAGCGAACCATATGTCGTTGACTATAGAGGTGTCGACAAAACCCGCACTCAATATTTTCACTATTTCTGATATATATATATATATATATATATATATATATATGTGTGTGTGTTTGTGTGTGTATATACACACACACACACACACACACACACACACACCTGCATACACCACACACACATGACCCATGATTCTCACATTTGGCACAGAAGTCATCTGTATCATTTCTTCCTAAATCTCACAGCACCTTCTAGTTGGTAGAGTGCAGGCAGTGTGATAATTTGGCATATCATATACAGAGCTAAAGACAGTCACTACACATCTCAGCCCTGCCTTTATTCCTGCTGTGCTATAGATAATACATCATACTCACTACAGCCCTGTTGATGACTCCCAAATTGAGCCCATAGATCTTAGCTGTACTGCAGAATAACTCAACACATGCTAAAGTCAGAACCATTGTAGAGCACCTGTTCAGCATACTGAAAGCCAAATTCCAGTGCCTGGATAGATCAGGAGGTAATTGCTGTAACCTCTGCCACAGCCTGCAAGGTATTTCTAGCATTCTGTATGCAGCACAACACGATGGCAAGTAATCATATAGGCCAGCAATTTGTCTCAGAAACCACTTGATCCCCTAGAGCAGGTTCTGTCACATTAAGTCAACATACCAACAACATCCAGAAGCAACCATGCGACCAAGAGACATTCAGAAGAAGTGACGCTACACACCCGTGACAGTAATGGACACAGCACATGGCAGTGCAGGTGAGGTGGTGGCATCTAGTCCAGCCCTATAGGACCATGATCATCATACGATGACAGTGGGCTATCACACAGAACAAACATGATGTACGCAGTGGCAGGTAAAGTCTCTGCTCAAGAGTACATGGACAAGTCACTTATATGTCTACATACACTGTTTAGATGACAGGGTGCAGTGGGTCACAGTCATCATCATTTTCATAGGGGGCAATAATATGTGGCTGATGTTACAAGCTGGAGGGTGGTGATATCACAGGAGTCAGAGATGGGGACCTTGTGGTGAGGGTATTCTGGATCACAGACATTGACTGGGAGGGGACCATAATCTGGAGCCTCTGAACTGTCTTGATGTGGCAGGCATACAGGACTCATGTGACAAGGTAGGAGATGTGCTTGAGCAAGAACAAGACTTATATAAAACCTGCTGGTTGGGTATTCTGCTTGTGTAGGTTGGCAGATGTCTCTACATGCAATGTGGTGTGGTGGAGTAAGGTGGAGTAAGGTACTTTCAGACTTGTAGGAACAGACTGTTCACCTGTAATGGCCTCCCAATGTGACCTTCAAGGAGACATACCTCTCTGACCATGGGAAACAATACTAGATAGGGCAGTAATAGTGACATATTATATTCTTCATGTGGAGGTGGATATGGAAATGCAGCACACCATAGTCTTCTTAGTACATCACATAGCATCATCCTTGGGTCCATCATCTCTCCAAGTCATTGGCAGTGCTAGATTATATCCTTGCAGGAGCCACTCAGCACAACAATCAATTTCATGAAGCTTGGGTATCAGCAAACTGCGCCTGGATGGCAGTCTTGCACACACTCATTCAGACTCAACACCACCCACATATCGAGGGTAGATGGTGACAAGTGACAGTAACAGGAAGCCATGTTATGCCACTGTGTGAGAAGTTCACCCACATCAGATGCAGAACACTCATGTACTGCTCCAGTCAAAGTGAAGCAATTCTGCTACTCTCTGTCATTGGAGAATCCCCACCCCCAACTAAGATGGTGAGTGCTTATGTTGTACAGCCTGTTGCTCAGGTGTGGATGAAACTATACCTTCACCCTGAACGGTGGGTGGGTGACTATCCAGGAGGGAGAAAGACAATGCTGATGTGCTATCATCAGACTCTATATAGCTGTTGATATCAGCCTACTATCCTGACCCAGACTGTATAGGTGTCTCTGTAACAGTTGTCTAGTCTGTGAATGTAAAATACAAGACAGAACACAGTAAAATATAAATACCTATGTTACATGTGAGGCCTTGCATTTACATGCAAATAGCCATAAATAATATGCATACATAGAACTGTTACATACCTTTGCAGCCATTTCTGTGAGGGTGCACAACTGACATATCCATGGGGAGACCTATCCAGTGACACATGTGACCTGCCTGTAATGTGTATGTGTAGAGCTGATGCAGACACATTCAGTATGGCTACTAACCTGGTGTAGTTCCCTCTGAGACATGTGGGAGTAGGCCACTCCGGGAACCTCTGTCCCCTGCTCTGGATATTATACCAAATTCCTCATCATCTCCACTCAGGGACACAAGAAAGTCTTCCTTATCAGTTATGCTTGCAGAAGGTGTGGCCTCAGCTCCATTGACCAACTTATCTGTCACTATGCTGTGTGTCTTCTTGTAGTCCTAACTCGTCATTTTGCTGACATGTTTCCAGCATTACTGTGTTATGTAAGTTCAATGATAGGGACAGGATGGCTGCCACTGATGTCTTCTTAAGTCATCCAGCTGGCCAAAAGATGAAGCCCAGTTGGTACAACCACAGTAGTTGTAAAGCAAAACCAAAGCCAAAACACAGTTAGCATCAGTGTCTCTAACATGTTTGCTCCTGAAATTCTGTTACTACTTTTGAGAAATACATGAGGTTAAATAGTAGTTCAGGATTTCAGACTGATGCATACAAGAGAGAACCATTTAGGTGCGCTCACTTAAGATCTTCAGTCAAAACTGAAACTCATCATATGACTTACACTTCAGACTGACTGATAACCTAAAGCAATGCTTTCTGAAAATTTATGTTGTGGAACCTCATGGACATCCAAAATTTTGTGTGACACCCCACCAGAAATGTGTGTGTGTGTGTGTGTGTGTGTGTGTGTGTGTGTGTGTGTGTGTGTGTGTGTGTGTGTGTGTGTGTGTGTGTGTGTGTGTTTGTGTATGTCTATATGTACACACATACATATATATATATATATATATATATATCTATATATATATATATATATATATATATATATATATATATATCACACACATATATATGTGTGTGTGTGTGTGTGTGTGTGCTTCTCTAATGTGTTTGTGTGTTCGTATGTGTGTGTGTGTGTATGTATATATATATATATATATATATATATATATATATATATATATATATATATATATACAAAAAACACAAGTATGGTCACAGCTAGAATAAGTGATCCGTTGATGAAAAACACTTTCAGTACACTCACTAACAGCATTCAGCAAATCAGCCAATGGTGCAGGAAGCCACAATCCAATAGTTAAAAACCACAAGACTTTATTCAGGTAGGTACGTACTTTTGTGGTGATACACACCACTTCCTCAGACCATAATGATACATAAGTTCATACTGTGATATACATACCAAATCACATCAATCAACACCCAATCAAAGGTGAACACTAACTGAAGAACAATCACTATGTTCACAAAGTCTGCTAAAAACTATGTATGACATAAAAGATATCACATACACTAACAGAATGTATAAATACATATATAAAATATATAAGATGTATACATATAAAAAATAAAGAATATACTTCACTTGAAAAGCTTTCTATTTTTCAAAATCTGTCTGAAAGGTACCCTTTCATTCAGTCCCATGCCCTTATCAGACCTCAATCTGATGATCCATCTAGTTTCTGATGTTTCTGTTTGATTAACCACATCACCTTCACGTTCATTTACCCATATTTCCTCAACTGCTAGAAATCTGAAAGAGTGTGTGAGTCCCATTAGGCTGACATGTTTGGTTATAGCATTCGTTAATGTCTTATTCTTGATGTTCATCAAATGCTCTCTTATTCTAAACCTGAATTTCCTATTGTTTTTACCTACATAATATGCTGAACAGGCATTACATATTGCCAGATATACTAAGTTGACAGTATTACAATCTGCTACTACATTGAATCTGGTCCCTGTGCCTGTATCTGGATTTTTAAATCTGTTGATGGTGTCTATATACTGACATTGGTTACATTTGTTACAGGCAACAGTACCTCTTTGCCTTGGTCTCTATGTGTATTGCTCCTGGGGTAGCATAGTAACCTTCTGAGGGATTTCTTGTTCTTAAAAAGAAAGTTGGGCTTATCTCCCACTATACTTGTTATCTCCGGATTGTGGGTCAGTATAGGCCAGTGTTTCTTAATAATGCTTATTCTTATATTAGTGTCCCTAGAAAAATATGCAAGACTCCTACAAACTTTTTCAAGGTGTCCCTTCTTTCTGTTCCTCCTCCTATGAGATGAAAAATATGGTTTCCCTGTGTCTTTCCTCCATACCATGGCATCTCTTAGAATCCGGTCTGTGCCTGAGTCATCATAGCCTCTCTCATCTAATCTATATCTGAACTTAAATGGTTTATTCCTGAATTCTTCATCATTTGCTGTTAATCTTGAAATTCTCAAGGCCAGTCCCTTAACAATATTTTTACATCTACATTTCGGGTGCATACTCCCTTTATGCAATATAGCATTTCTGTGGCATTCCTTCCTATGTATTTTGGTTGAAAAGCCACCTGACTGGTCACTATAATTTTTAATATCCAAGAATTCCACCTCTTCATATGAACATTTCAGATCAAATTTGAGAAAGGTAGTACTTTTGTTAATGGTTTCATGAAATAAATGTAATTCTTCTTGGTCACCATGCCATAGCATAAAGAGATCATCTACAAAATGCCAATAAAATGCTAATTGACGCCCTTTATCTTTTATTTCAACTTCACATTCAGGGCTCAAAAATTGTTTTCCTATGGCATAGCATTACTGAAATTATAGTTTTCTCACCAACCAACTGTGGTAACATTTTTATTATTTCATTTAATAGGTAATGTGCTTTTTGAGCTTTATGTGAAGTTTTAAGATTCTTTGCAAATAAAGCATCCTGTATTCTGTGTTTTGACATATCTTTGAAATAATTATTCAATTTTTGTGTTGTGTCTGTGTTTAGTAGAAAATGACAAAAGAATTTATATAGGGCCAAACTTGCACTAGCCAGTTTGTACTGATAACCTAAACCATCCCAGTGTAGGACTACCGTTGTCATTGCACCACATAAAATGAACATTTTTATATACTCCTCAATACATTAATGAACTTTATATTTTATTAAATATTGTATTGGCATTGTTTCATGAGGGCAAATACTATGGTCAGTGTTCACAGACGGTGGAATGCAAGATGGTGTAAAAAGCTGCTAACACAGGGATAAGGTATTTCAGACACACAAACAGCAAGGCCACATTGGGATAAAAATATTGTGGCATGCAGCTCATGCAAATAACTGCACACTGACATAGAAATGAGGCTCCAAATACAAATGAGGGAAGGTAGATATGCAAATGATATCGTGAAACACTGTGGAATGGTTCAGAAATGTTTTAGGTGGCTTTGCTGCTCCATAGCCTTCACTTATTCTAAACGCCAGAAATTGCTAACAGAACATCATTTCTTAGTAGCTACTCTTGGGGTCAGCACCTGCAACACTGAAAATTGTGGTCCTATACACCAGAGCAGATGCTACAGACAGAAGTGAACTTACCACCACTTTGATGACCAGAAGATGGTAGACCATGTCATGCAGATAAAGATTCCATGCAGGAATATGTTGAATTTTGTTTCTACATATGGAATCAAGTGTAATAAATGGACAGCTCATCCCAGGGGGCACTCAAGTATGTGTAGCTCTAGCCATTGAAGTTTCAGGGACATTTGAGTAACATAATGAGGATAAGCTAGGAATTTCCTAGGAGTCTGTCATGCATGTGTTACACCGCATTATGCTGTAGCATGTAAAGGAATATATATGGCTCCAAGGACTGCAGAGGACAGAAGCACCACTATGTGAACATGTTACAATGCTGTCCATTTCTTTAAGGTTCTGTGTTCCATTGATTGTACACATTTTGTCTTAAAGGCCCCACTTGATCCACAATATCTTCGAGACATCAGAAGGAAGAGTTTTCAAACCCTCAATTGCAATGCCCAAATAATCATGTTTACTGTTTCTGTGTACCATCCAGGCAGTTCCCATGATTCTCATATCTGGCACACATCTGACCTATTACCAATGGTTCATAGTATAGGGAGTGATTTCCTATAGGATCATCTACTTGGTAGGTATACATGTAGATGTACATAGCCAGCTCAGTATTTGCAGTTACCATGCAAACAGGCAGTAGACCACATATAATGGCATCAGCATTGTGCATTACAGGGATTGCTGGATATGTCATGGAGCTGTGGATTATGACTTCCCCCTCCTCCCATCCACAACTTCAGACAGTGTCAGTGATAACATATCATACTGTGCACAGGGAGATGGAACATGGTGGAATGAGGTTTTAGTCAGCACTAGGGATGTTTCTACTGCCTTGAATTATTTGTTGGGACATTATAACAGTCACCAGAGACCTGCAGCCAAATGTTTCCAGTGTGCGCTTTTTTGTATGACATGCTTGAATGGAAAATGCTACAGTAAAATAAAAATACCCCAGCAGGGTCCACCAGAACCATTGGAGCAGCACAGCAGCCAGTATGAGGAGAGACAGGCTGCAGTGTCTCCCCTTTCTGGACTGAAGCAGGTGTAATATTAGCAAAGATGCAGCATCTGGTTCACAGTTATTAGTCATGAGACATGCTATTACTGAATAAAATGCTTTCATTATGAAACCCAGGCTATGTAATAGAGCATGGATTGGCCATGCTGTGCAACAGACATTATCTTACCCACACAGTTTATGGAGCGAGCAGGGGTGAGTTATAATCATTTGCACAAATATGGGGAGGGTACAAAAACAGGTGACAGCAATACTATCATATGGGCTAAGGTGATAGGAGAGGAATGTGGTAGCCACACAGTATAGTATCAGGTTGTGGAGAGCCATGGATCACAATCTCCACTGGTGGGATATAGTTGCTGCATTGTAAATATTGGTAATGTATACTCTGTTTGATATATTTTCAGGGTTTGATGTGGTCTACTGAAGTGTGCATCTGCACCCCGATTGGGTGTCCTATATCACAGCTGTCAGGTTTGTGGCATTCATGACCTGGCTTATGGCCATGATTAAGTTTGTCAGTTTGTCTGCCCACAGGAAAAAGTGATGTTGTAAAACTATTGGAGGGAGACCATACAGCATAGTGAGGTGTCCCAGGGGTGGAGCCTGAGGAGCAATGGTGACCACATAAGAGAGACTGGCTGTGGCCAAAATTAGTGACCTCTATGGTCTTCTCAACTGTCTGGACTTCTGCAGAATGTCCAGATTTTTGGCTCATATTTTTGGTCTGTTCCTCATAAAATGTGTGTATTTGTGGCACTTGGATGATCTGAGGATTGAAGTCACTAAATAATGACATACATATGAGTTTCAGACTTCAAATCCTTCAGAGAATGTATATTAAAACAAACCCTGTTACTCTAGGAACTTTCTAAGTTTATAAGAGAAATATTTAAAATATATTCCTATATCTGGGCCTTTGTCCCCCTGTTTTGTGAAGCTTGTCCAGATTTCTTGCACTGAGAGGATGAGATGAATGGTGGTAGTATCTGACAGTGATGCACAGCCTATGTCCTGCCATCTCACATATAGACCCTTCCATGGTCATGGACAGCAAGGCCTGAGGACCTAGATAGGAGGATGGTTACTCTGCCTCATTAGCACACCACTGGATGCAATCTCAGTCTCTTGTGAATTGAGTAGCACTGTTTACTGTCTGACCCTATGGTCTGTGTCACTGTACAGGCAATGGATATCTTCACAAATGCCATGCAGGTGTTGCACATCATCTCACACACCACAAAGCACACTCACTGGCTCCACAATTTTTTTGGGCAGCAGCTGCCTCTGCCTGGATCATTGAGCTGCACGTCTGCTGATTATTGTCAAGTACTGCGCCCATTTCAGGGAAAGAAATGCAATCATGACAGTACCACAGACTACCACTCCTATCCTCTGTAAAATGTACATGCACATCCGAAGCATTGTGGTATTAGTCGCTATGTGGGCTGAGGACTTGTGTGTTGATTGAGTGGGCCTTACAGTTACATGGCAACTGCCAAACACAGGTTATGTTAGAGTTTTGTTCTCTCCTCACACAGACTCCTCATATGTGGGTAGATATAAGTGAACTCTCCATTTTTAGCATTGCCGATGGTGCTACTATGTTGTCAGACACAGGTAACCTGACATCATGCATGTGATGTCCTGTTCTGCTGGACTCTCCACCAGAAGAACCCGTGAAAGCATAAAAATAAGATTTCTGTGGCAGCACTGAAATAAATGACCCACCCCACCTTTAGAAGACACACAGACCAGATATCTCTGGAGTACAGATATGCAACAGCATCTTGCTGAATAAGTTGTGCATCACACACAATGTGCAATATGTAGTATGGAAGGTTAAAAGCTAACACTAGCCTGGTTCATCCTTTAGAAACAGGCAGTTACCACCAGCCCAGCTCTCACATACAAGGCACTTCTTGGCATGAGGTCCACTCCCTGTCCCTGGCAGAAGCGCTAGGAACTCCTACACCTCTGTGAATGATTTATATGTTGGGGGTCCTACTACTGCTACTGTGGTAGACATAGCCTTGACAAGGTCCTTTGCTTGGTACTTGAAATGAAGTATCTTATTGTTCATCCTTCTAAAAATCTGATGTAGACCACCAACAACACTGGTGCTGTGTACTGTGCCCTGCCGCTCTTGTTTTCAAATCCTTATCCACATTACTTTTTGCCACGGTGCATGTGTTTTGTGTGCAATAACACTTTGGTCTCCTGGATGGCAAATATGTCTGGTAATTGGTTCCCTTGTGGACCCATAGCAACATGTGTACACCTGTGGGTTACACTTCTCAGTTCATGTGTGTATGACAGACAGATGCACAAATGGTTATCCCATGTGACTGTAAGCTGTACTTCAGCCCCTTATGGCACCCACCTACCTGTCCCCATTGTGGTGTGAGACTACCCCTTTCCTATACAAACAGCAGGTATCCACTTGTTCCTGCAGCAGTATACTGAAACCCTAATGTACACTGCCCACCCGGCCCACATCACGGAATAAAGTACATTGTCTTACCATATGTACAGTGCCATTGAGTCCTGAGTAGCATATTATGCACTATGTGTGTGTTGCCCCTGTTGTACATCCCAACCACAGCTGGATATAACAATGTCATGGAATTGTATGTCCACACACTCATATATAAAGGTTCATCTATGTTCTGTTACTGTCTTCTACTGTACATTGTCAGAGCACTGTGCAGGGTTACATTACCAGGTGTCTTGTCTTACTTTACACCTATTTCAAAGTCCAATATCCTAATGCATTAAACTATTGTTCCACTGTTGTCTGTATTACTGTAGTATCTTGCAGTATGGCATCACTGGTTTATATTATGCCAATTCAGACATCATAGTATGGTGGTTATGTTAACGAGATAATTTCTTGTATCTGTCTCTGAATTATGATATTGATATGCCACTCTTTTGCCAGTCACTGCCCCTATTATGAATGTGGACACAAGTGCATAACATCCTCATGCACAGCATTAGTGAATCTTCAAGCATAATTGATCTGTGCTAAAGAACCTTCTGCTAGCATATTACTGCTGCACTGCAATGCACATCAAGTGGTATGTAAATGTGCATTCTTGTGCGTGGGGCTACCATTTTGCTTCTTTGCAGATTTGAGTGAGTGACCAGTGCTGCTTCAGGCAATCAGAACAGCAGGACTCCTCTATGGCATTCAAATGAGAACAAGATTGTCCTGCTGTTCCTCCATAAGGACTTACATGAGTGCTTGCTGGGCCAATATGATGGTCCTTTGTACAAAACTGATCCCTGGCATAAGCATGCCAGCATGGAGTGATGACACCCATTATGGTCATAAGCATAACTATAGTGACCTATAGTGACATTACCTTGACTTGCTTACCCAGTGTTAAGCAGCTGTTAATAACTGACAGTAAGACAAGATTTCTTCCCTTGCCTTTTCACAAGTGCATGGCTTTACTGATTTTTTTTCTATTTTGTCTTACATTGGATGAGGAATGATGAGAAATACTGCTTAGGGAGGTTGCAGGAAAAAAGAGGATTGCCTCTCCCAGCAGTGAGGTGTATATACCATGTGTACTAATACACTGTACAGCTTTAGCACCATGTGTGACATGTGTGCACTAATGTGCTTTCTTTTGGTTATCTCTTCTTCTGCAGGTGCAGCTGTGGTAGTAGCAGAAGCAGTCACCTCAGCATATGCCTGCTGATGTTTTTGCCTCTAGGTCATTACTGGTTACCAGATGTGCCTCTCAGCAAGGAGATGGAGGTCATCCTGCTGACAGTGACCTGGAGCACTTACTATAGTCCTCTGTGCCCACTAGTCATGACCGGAGTGGAGGTGCCTCTTCTGATAGTGGACCAGAGGGAACACTGATGGCCACCTGGCACCACTAACATAGGCTGGTGATGTTTGAGGCTCACTGACATCTGGATGCCCCCTCAAAATCATGGAGAGCCTTTTAGCAGGGCAGGTTGAGTCACATGATTGGTAGGCCCAGCAATATTGGCACAAGAGGCAGAGCATCCATATGACATCAACCAGGAAGGTGACCAATGTATGCATGATTTGGTTTCTAGTTCAGTCTGACATCCAACATATACCCCATCCTATACTGTCCTCCATCCATGTGATCTCCTGCCTTATGTAACTCCACATATTTATTTATTGTCCAGTGATGCCCATCACCAGTTACTCATACTCTGTTGCTCAATGCCCATCCACTCTTGTCGCCACCTTTTGTAACAATACCAGCCCTGTCTATCTATCTACATCTATGGTTTAAGTTTGATTGTCTGCCCTGCAACCTTCAATTCTCCCTTTGTCCATCCCATGACCATTCCTCACTACTTTCGCTAGGCTGCCTTCCTCTTTTTGTATAAACATGAGAGTCTTTCCTACAAACAAAAAAATGCCCTTCTTTCCCCAGGCATTTGTTTTGGCTGCCCTATTGTCTTTCTCTTGCTTTGTATCCCCCATTTTTCTAATATTTATATCTGTGCCTTTTTTTCCCATTTATTTGATGAAGTGAGTTGGCTCCTTGATGTGCTAGCAGTCCTTAGACTGTTTGCCCCTATGTGTGTGGCAAAGATGAGGAGCTATATTATACACACTTTATCTCTTTCCACACACTCATTGCCTTGACCATACTGTGGCACTTGCTTTTCTGTGATGTCAGCTACTCTGATTATATTCACTTTGGTAGGGAGATTCTTCCACTTATTCTGCCTAACATCAGGTGTCCCCAAAATGACTGCATTAATTTAATATGCACTCCTTTTCTCAAACATCTGCTGCTATGCTAGTTCTGATTCCTATCTAAGCAGCAATGGGCTACATCGCACTATGTGATACAAGCTATTTAACACTGCACAAATATTAAGTGTTTATATATGAATCTAAATCTCTTTCTTTTGTTTGTAGAAGCATGGACATCCATTTTGGTAGCACTAATGGCATTTAAGTTTGTTGAGTTGTCTTTCAAGATATTGGTGATGTTTGTTTTTTCTCTGAATAAATATATTCAGTGTACTTGTGTTCTCTTTTTGCCTACCTTTTCCTGTCTTTTTTTTTTTTCATTTGTACACCAACTACCCACCCCAGGCTGAGATTAAAATTGGTCACAAGGATTAGTGTTCTATCCAGGTTAATAAAATAAAACAAAAAAGCCATATTCCAAATTATAAAATAAAAATGCTGCAAACATAAACACTTTGAAACACTTTTGAAACTATTAAACAGGTGTAGAGTAACATCCAACCAGTGTAACAGTGAAGATCAAAGCAGCTACACTGGTGTCTACACAATTACATAACAATAATAGAGTAGTGTGTCCAGTATCAGAACCAACAAATTAGACTTAACAAGTACAAGTCAGCTGTCAAAGTAGACATATGTCTTTCATCCTTATCATATTGCTGAGAATAAGGATTACTGTGAAATATTAACTTTTCATGCAATATTGTCTATGTTCTATCGCTCCAGCCTGTTTTATTTTTTTTATATCAGTAAGACTATGACACCTTTCATAATGTTGTGTAACACACACAGAATCATGACACCCAATTTGAAATTGCTGATATAAAGGAACAGTATCCACGTATGTATATACAACAGCACTAACTGCTAGGCAGTTCCTGATTGCATCTTCCTCATGATGGGTTTCAGGATTTGACTTTTTCAGTATTGCTGTTTCCACTGGGACTAGTCAGACTTGACTGGGTGACCTCATGGACATTGTTGGCATGTCTGAAAGTTTTCTTACTATCCTGTTACTTAAATGCCTGACCAATGTGTTGTATACAGGCTTCTATTGCAGCAATATTTTCAGGAACTTATACCATCATATTCCTCATTGTAGTAAGAGCAGTACAGTTCAACCTCCCTTGTTATCTGAACATCCTCTTGTAGGCCTTCAGTTTCTTTACATAAGACAATGAGCTACATTGCACATACTTTTTTGGAGCTCCTACTTGTACAACAAGCATATTTGAATTTGTGGCTGCATAGATTAGGAACCTCTGTATGAACATTAAAGCTTGGTCAAAGTCTGTAAAAGGCATTCCTGTAGCATTGTGAATTTCCTTGGCAGTCATTCTCAGCTACTCATAATTCACCAACTCATGTACAGCAGAATTATTACCTGCACACAAAAATATAAGATCCTGCTTAACCACATAGAATGCTGTAATAACTTGGGACTGCATGCTCTTGTTGTTTAAAAAACTTTGGATCTTGGTAGATCATGAAGATCACAAAGCCATTTTTTATACTTGCTTGGCAGATTCTTCCACATATCATAATGAGATGCATTACTTCAAAGCTAAGGCCGCTTATTATAGTGAACACAGAATTGAAATTCTTGAACTCTTAGCAGTGAGTGGTAGGCTTAATGACTGCTTAAAATCTTCATCCATTTTTTCTGGTTTTATTCATTAAGGGTAGCTGTTGCTAGAATCTCCTTGTGTTCTGACTGAGAGTGCTTCTCAAACAATCTGGAAATATAGTGCTGATATTTTTGACACTTTGTTCAGAGTTCTGCACTGTCTTATTGTCGCTTGTCTGAATTATTTATATATTTGCTGGCACTGTATTCTGATCTCTGCTGAAACCTTTTTTACCACCCTATTGCTGATGTGTTCTAAAAGTTGGTAAAACTGGTCTAACAGCTTTTGTGTTATCTGTTTATTTCAAGGCTTGCTGGTATAAACATATTCCCTTTTTGTAAATCCCTGTCTATCATTGCTAGAATATCCTTGTGTTCTGACTGAGAATGCTTCTCAAACAATCTGGAAATAGAGCTGATAAGTGTATTTTTGGCACTTTGTTCAAAGTTCTGCACTGTCTTATTTTTCTTTGACTGAATTGTTTATATATTTGCTGGCATTGTATTTTGATCTCGTTGAAACCTTTTTTCCTCCCACCTCAACCTACTGCTGATGCCTTTTTAAAGTTTGTGGCTCTTGCAGTTGCCTGCCCCTTCTGTAAATTTGATCTGGTTCACTCCTCCCAGTCCCATCACTTTAGTTCATTCTACTTAATACAGAGATCATTTGGGAAGGCCAGACCCCTTAGTCCCTTAACCTTAAATTATCTTCTGTTCCTGTTCTCTCCCCTTTTACTTTATTTAAAAAAAAAAACAATTTTATTCCTCTGACTGTATTTTTCTATTTTGTGTTTCTTCCTACTAGTCTGTTACTTCATCTTGCTTTGCTTCTTCCTACTTGCTGCCTGTTCTCTAAAGTGTTCAACTGCATTGTTTCTTTTGCATTTACTACTGCTTGTTTATAGCCTGTCTAAATTTGTAAGTGGTATTCTTAAGTGTTATTCTAAGCTCTTAGTTTTGGTTTTAGCACTTTGGCTTTAGGTCCACCCCTTAGCTCTCCCTGGCCTTTCTCCCTCAGATTCTGACAAATATGGATAGACAATTTCCTACAGTTTCTCCTGCCAGTCTGGTTGAGATGGCCATCTTGAGACAGTGTAGCAACTGCCTCATATACACGGACAACCATGTACTACTACCACCTAGGAACACAATTTGTGAGAGATGCAATTACATTAGGAACCTAGAGTCCAAGCTCTCCCCTCCCTCAATCCAGTATATCTGGCACTGAAAAGGCTGTCAACACAATCACTACAACTCAAACACCACCTACACATACACAACACACATCTACATATACGGAGATCCTCTACATAAACATACCCAAACAAAGCAGTCTTCTGAAGAAAAAACAGACATGCTCTTCTCAGCCCTCCGCACCACATACTACGCATAGTCCACACACCTGTGCCTCACAACCACTAAGGCTTCACCATAAACCCAACATATTAGTCATAGGAGACTCCATTATGAGACACACAGATGTGCCTCTCACCAGGCTGGATAAGGAGAAAGTCATGGCTAGTTATCTGTCAGGTGCCAGAATCCAACAAAGACAAACTGTTAAAAACCACAAATAAAAATGATAGGTGTGCAGGCAAAACTCTTATTTAATAAAATAAGGAAAATCGTTTTTCATTTGTAAAATAACAAACTTCATCAGACCAAACACCGTTTTTGTTTTTTATCCAAAACTACACCAAAGCACCATATGAGCATTTATATAGATGCATGGAATCAGGAATACCCAACAGGACTAAATCATCCTCCACAAGGAAGAGTAAACCTGTCTGGTGGACATCTTCAATAAATAAACTCTATAACAAAAGGAAAAAAATTGTTGTCCAAGACCAAGAAGAAACAGATACCCAGTTGGAAGCAATGTCTCCTTAGCCTAAACAAGCAAATAGGAGCACCAGTGAAATCTTCCAAACCAAACTTCATGTCCAAATTGGCCACATCTACTAGAGACAATCATAAGGCCTTCTTCACATATGTCTGCAACCTCAAATGAAGCACCCAGATCTGTTCAGAACTGGTGGTCAAGGACACCACATATACAAATGCCATAGATATAGCAAACTTGCTAGCTGACAGATTCAGCAAAAACTTTACCCCTCTGTCCTCCTATCAGTAAATCAGGACATCCCTAGTACCTGCCCCCATCCTCTTATATCTAGGGAACAAGTCATTACTGCTCTCTCAAAGGCAAAAAATGCAGCCTCCATGGGACCTGATAACATCCCAGGTTGCATCCTACATGAACTCAGGCAGGAACTTGCAGCACCACTAGGCACCCTATTCAACAAAGCCTGAGTGCTGGCTTTGTCCCAGGTGAGTGGAGGACAGCCACTGTCATCCTTTTACACAAAGGTAGAGCATCCACCAATCTGAGAAATTATAGACCCATCAGCCAAACTAGCCTGATCTGCAAGGCCATGGAATGGATTATGATGGATCTCATTAACAAGGACATTAGCAACCTCAAAACACTTGATCCCACACAGTCTGGCTTGGTCAAGGGGAGGTCATGTCTGCTAAATTTGATTGACTTCTTTCAGACAGTCACCAAAGCCATGGATGAGGGGAAGATGGTGCAAACCACCTATCCTGACCTGGTCAAAGCCTTTGACACTATTCTCCCACTAGGGCATAATAGATGAACTCTCTCAACTAGGCAACAATCCATATGTTACCATATGAACTCTCTCAACTAGGCAACAATCCATATGTTACCAGTTGGGTAGCAAACTGGCTCACTGATAGAGCCCATGTATTCAAAATCGGGGAAGCCAGCTCAAGCAGTAGACCTGTAAAAGCGGCATACCCCAGGGTTCGGTCTTGGGGCCTCTGTTATTTAGGATATACTTTTCTGAGGTGCAGGCCAAAACCAGTGTGCTATGGCTGACAGAGTTTGCAGATGACTGTAAGCTGGGTACTGTCATCAATTCCTCTAGTGATGTCCTTCAAGAGGCTCTCACTCAGACAAAAGGCTGGTGCCAGAAACATGGCCTCAAGCTGAATACTAAAAAATGCATCATCATCCCCTTTGGGGAGAGTGACATCCCCACAAATTATCCCATTAATAACAATGTCCCAAGCACTCAATCAGTCGTGAGGGATTTGGGCACCCATGTTGATAGCAACCTGACTTTTGACCACCATGTTGCTTCCATTGTACGGAAAAGCCTTCTACATGGCCCACCTCATAAGTAAGGGTATCTCATCAATGGACAAGGAGGTCATAACATCTCTATATTCTTCTCTTATAAGGTCCATTATTGAGTACAATGCCTCTTTCGGCATGTACCTCGCAAAGTACATGCAGCAGCTGGAGAGACCACAGAGGTTCCTCACCAGGAGAATCCAGGGCCTCAAACATCTACTATACACAGATAGGCTAAAAGTCCTATCCCTCTACACAGTTTCATACAGAGTCCTCAGAGGTGACCTCTATCTGGCATAAAAGGCATTCATGGACCCCACCTTGATGGGACTGCTGCATATCCGCAAGTCAAGCTCCCCTTGAGTAACCCAAATGCGCGGTCTCAACCTGGTCTGTAACATCAACAAGACTTGTTGGCGGGACAGATTTGTGTCCCAGAGACTCCTCCATCTATTTAATAGACTCCACATCAAGCATAGTACCTCTTTACCCGTTTTTAAGTGAAACCTGGATAACTGGATGGGAAACAGAAAATACACCCCTGGGATTCCTCCAATGTCCCTGCTGGACAGGGGCATCAGGTGCTGATTCGTCTAAACCTGGGCTAAACTCTTGGCTAGGCTTATAAGGGCCTCACAGCCTATAGACTAGCAACCTCCTATGATCCTATAAAAATCTTCTCATATTTAGAAACTGCTTCAGATGTGCTTGCTCCTTAGGCCTCGAATCCAGGTTGAAAAGTTCAATATGTGCTTCGTTTTACAGAATAGATGTAATTATTTCAGTGACTACTGGGTGAGCAGCTCAATGGCACTTAAACGAAGGTGAGAGGACACTGACTTTCTCAGAAATACTCCTGGTCATCATCATAACATAGTGTTTCAGTTTCCACATTGTTTTAAGGTCATACATTCATAAAATCAACCTACAGTCGAGGGACATTCAAAATGCAGATTCAAAGTTGCAACAAATCTGATCTACTGGATGAGAACATTTGAAATGGCCATTTTGGCTGTACTGTATCAGCAATGGTGTCATCCAAGCAATGATCAGTATTACCAACATTAAACAGCTTTGGTGGCAGAGTGCTCAGAAAAGGTTGTCAAAGATTTTCCAAATTTTATTTCTGCTACTGGATGTATTATTTTGTTTTAGCTTCCTTTCTCCCAGCTAAGTTACATCTGTTCCATTTCCTCAAGAAGGCCAGAAACTGAGTAGCAATTATTCATTTATTTCTGCCATTTTCAGTCAATGTTGTGTATGTATTATATTTTCTTTTTCCTGTGCTACTATGCTAAGCAGGTCCATAAATACAACAATGATACTGAGAGAAAAATATGTGTTTTTTCATGATCTGTAGTGATCTTGAGTAATGTTTTTAGAGTTATTTCCATTTATTTCCATTATATTTTGGTCACCCTGTTTAAGTCCATCTTCTTCAGGCTTACCATCTAGTACCATACTGACCTAATAAAGATAAAATGTAGTGAGGATAACTGCAAAAGTTGGGTTTTGCAGCATAATAAATGCCAGAGTTAAACTGCCTCTCGATTTTACACTCACCAGTTTTTTTAAACTTATTCAAACAAGTTATTATGCTATAGTCACCTTCAGAATTATTTGCCCACACCTGCACTATCAGTATAACTTTGTGCCAGAGGCTGTTAATACTAAATTACCCAGTTTTCTAAATCTCCATGGAACTTGATATGTCCTGTACTTGAACAGAAAATCTTCAATGTAAGTGGAACCCATGACAGAGCATTCCTTTTCTGAATGTATGGTAAGTCTATTGGCATATTTAATTACTGTTAGTTTTCTTTTTTTTTTTGCAAAACTGTAATTCATTTTCTTATGCTTTTTCAGCATAGGACCTTTATTCCTTCACCATCTTCCTGGATGTTCTCCAAATGATTTAGTGCTGCCGCTGTAACACGCATACTGATTAACAGTCATCTTCCATGTCCCTCCATCTACCATTTATCAAGAAAGAGAAAAATCTCCCAGCTTTGACACACAAAGAGATAAAGCTCTGATTGTAACCTGCATGATCTGACTTTCAGTAGCTGCCTGACTAGTTGAGAAGCTTGCAGGGAAGGGTGGAATGAGTGGCCATTGCCAGCTCTCCCACTTCTGGAGGAGGAAGACAGTCTACTATACTTCACCACTGACACCCAGCAGAGGATTTATATTGCTGGAAGTCTTCATGCAGGACTAGGAGCAAAGAACCCACCAATTAAAGTTTCTTTGTACAATAGGAGATGTTAGCATATGCATGAAGACAAAAATGGGTCAGTTATAGGTACTGTGGGAACTACCGTTGTCCAAGCTGACTTGGGGCAGTGGAAGCGAGTGTAAGGAAAAAAATAGGAGGCTTATTATGACTGAAACTACTTCTACAGCTAACTGGTATAGCTCCCTAGTCAGTGGAAATTAGGTGGCATTTCTTTTATGGTTATCTGTCAGGCCGGGAATGACCACAACTCTGTTTCAGAAGAAAATGATCAAAAAACAGGAGAGAGTGAAAGAGACAGAGAGAGGGATCCTCAAACTGTTTCAAATGCAGGTATTTCACTTCTTCCATTATGTCATCTGATCTCCACATGAGTCAGAATTATATGCTAGCAATCAAATATTGGCCATCTTCAAGAATCTTGGCTCCTGCGTGTTCTTCTGTTTTGGATGTAATTACTGAGTACAGCTCAGTGCTAAGACAGTTTTTCACAACTGTGTGCAGCTGATTCATGAAATCTAGAAGTTTTTTTGATATCTTCACCTCTTCCATCATCAAGATATTTGTTAAGCATTTACTCACCATATCTTGTCCCAATAGATGATCCAAATGTCTGTCAATATCCTCGTCTTCCTTCTCATGTTTATCAGTCTACAGCGCCTCTTCTTATAGACCTGTTAAGTCCACAGCTCACATTTTGCTTTCTGTAGTTAAAGGATTGCTGTTGGATTATAAATATATTGTGCTTGTTTGGTGCTCTCCCTTCCAGCTGAGTCTCATAAATGTCCATCTAAACTGTTAGAGAGGATCATCCTGCTGAATTATTGGGTCATTGTTCTTTTACAATTTCCATCTGTATCTCTCCAGATATCTCTTTGTAAGTTTCCTCTTCTTTTCCATCATTTATGTTGTGAAGTTATCAACAATACCGCCCTCCACTTCCTTCCAACCTCTCTTTTCTCCTTATGCTTCCATTTTGAGGGTCTCAGTCATGTCTAGTATCTCTGACTAATGAGGTGCACATTGCTTCCGAGGGAGCCCCACAGGAGGTCATCCAAGTTCATTTAAGGGTCTGATATCTCTGTTAACTGACTTCCATTTTGTCTCTCTGTCTGCCACAATAGATGATGTAAGAGGCCTTCTTTCAAGCAGACCATATTCCAGCTGGACCAGTGACAAGCAGCTTATTATCCAAGAAGTTCAAGTAGGACAACATACAGGATCACACTAAAGTTTTGCACACATTAAAATCTAAAAGTCCATAATTTTTTTTTAACATAGTAGCATAATCAGTTTAGGGTGGCAACAGTATACTACAATACCATATCTTAAGCATATTCTACCAAAATCTTACAGAGCAGTAGGGAAATATACACTCCCCCCACACTCATACACATATACAGTTCTGACATACTTTCACGTTATAGTTCCATTTCTAGAAAAAGCAACCAAAGGAATTCAGGATAGGTGGTAGGCTAGGCATAAAATAAAATCCAAAGAACAAAACAGTTCAGCACTCCAGAGTGATAACAAACTCTAATGAATAACAAACAAATGCATTTTTGCTTTAAGCTTCATCAGACATCTTCCTCCCCTAGCATAAGCAGAGGCTGATACACTGTCTTGATCTATCTGCAATCCCCTGTACCTTCCGTTCCTTTACTTTGGGTATAATGACACTTACCTAGATTCTATCACTCAATAGCTCCTCACCCCCCTTTTATAGGTTTGTATTCCCCCAACTCCATATGTAATACTCATTTGATTTGTAGCTCACCACTCCCTTCTTTCCCCTCACCCCATCACTCCTAAACAAGCTGTACTATGGCATCTCCATGTTCTACCCCCTCTTGTCAGAGGATCACTACTTCTGCGTCACCAGCAATGCTCTTCAACCTCTCCTGAATTAATGCCTGCAGCTCCCTCTGTCTTTGTACCCCAATTTCTTGTACTGCATATTATTACAATCCAGCCATGATCTCTGTTATTTTTTGTCCCTTTGGTGTGTTCTATGCCCAATTTCTCTGCCTACCTAGTGACTGGTAAATAGTCACGTTTTCTGCTTTATAAGATCTCCTTCAACTTCTGTCTTAGTTTTCAAGTCCAGTCTGTTGCAGACATACTTTTCCATTTTAGCTTTGAGTATCACTGTCCATTCTAGGCTAAGATTTTTTATCAAAAAAATCATCTATCTCTTTCAAGTGCATTCACATGTATTTATTTTGTGCAATGAGATACAGAAGACATTTTGTTTCAGAAAGTTAGTCTTTCTAAATAGGTTTAATTGAGCCTGTCATTTTGGAGCCATTTTTTCCATAATGAAAAGGTAAGCAATTCAGAAATATGCTATGACCCTGCCCTTTCTACTTGCCCTCTACCTCTACCTCCAACCTAGCTCCAGTGTGACCTTCTCTGTCTATTTCCACTTGTCTTTCCTGCCCACTCTACTCCTCTTTAGTTCTCCACTTGTCTCTTCTGATTGGTGCACCTATTTCTTCTTGTTAACTTGCTGCCTTCTATAGTTTCCATTTCCCATAAGCCAGAGGTTCACATGTCACCCTCCTGCCCTCCTTTACCTCCCATTCCAGTCTCTCAGTCCTCCAAAATGCCACAAATTCTCCTCAACCATACTGTTAGCATAAATGTGGTTCCATGTTCCTGCCTTTTTCCTTTCCTGTTCTGTTTTTATCACCTGTTTTAATCTACTAAACAGTTTACAGCCTGATTGTATATGCAATTACAATTTAGCCTACTTAGTTTTTGTGCACTTCATAGGATCATAGGAACATACTAGGCTATTGGCCCTGAGGCCCTTACAAGCCTAACCAAGAATTGATTCCATGTTCTGACAATTCAGCACCCAATGCCTCTGTCCAGCAGGGACACATGTGGAATCCCAGTGGTGTATTTTCTGTTCCCCATCCAGTTATTCAGATTGCACTTAAAAAGGGTTAATGAGGTACTCTGCTTGATGTGGAGAGGGAGTCTATTACAGAAGGGGGAGTCTCCGGGACAAAAATCTGTCCCGCCAACAAGTCCTGTTGATGTCACAGACCAGGTTGAGGTCATGTGTGTGGGTTACTCGAGTGGAGCTTGACTTGCAGATGTGCAGCAGTCCCATCAAGGCGGGGTCTGAGATTGCTTTGTATGCCAGACAGAGGTTACCTCTGAGGAGTCTGTATGAGATTGAGTAGAGGAACAGGGCTTTTAGCCTATCTGTGTAGGGTAGATGTTTGAAGCCCTGGATTCTTCTGGCAATGAATCTCTGTGGTGTCTCTAGCTGCTACATGTGCTTTGTGAGGTAAATGCTGAAAGGGGCATTGTACATAATAATGGGTCTTATAAGGGAAGAATACAGGGATATTATGACTGCCTTGTCTCTGGATGAAATGCCCTTACTAATGAAGTGGGCCATGTCGAAAACTTTCCATACAATGGAGGCAATATGGTGGACAAAAGTCAGTTTGCTCTCAACTTGGGTGCTCAAGTCCCTTACGACTGATTGCATGCTTAGGTCCTTCTTATTAATGTGATAATCTGTGGAGACCTCACTCTCTCCATTTTTGGCATTCAGTTTGAGGCCATGTTTCTGGCACCAGTCATTTGTTTGGGTGAGGCCTTCTTGGAGGATGTCCACATCACTAGGGGAATTGATGACAGCACCCATCTTGCAAACTTAATCAGCCATAGCCCACGTGTTTTGCCCTGCACCTCAGAAAAGTATATCCCAAATGACAGAGGCCCCAAGATCAATCCCTGGGGTACACTGCTCATTACAGGTCTACTGCTTGAGGTGGCTTCCCCTGTTTTGACTAGGTAGGTTCTGTCAGTAAGCCAGTTTGCTACCCACCTGGTAACATATGCATTGCTGCCTAGTTGAAGGAGTTTATCTATTATACCTGAGTGGGGAATAGTATCGAAGGCATTGGCCAGATCAAAGTAGGTGGTGTGCACCATCTTCCCCCCATCCATGGCTTTGGTGACTGTTTCAAACACATCAACCAAATTTAACAGGCATGACCTCACCTTGATGAAAGCAAACTGTGTGGGATTGAGTGCTTGCAGGTTGCCAATGTCCTTGTTAATGAGGCCCATGATAATGTGTTCCATGGTCTTGCAGATCAGGCTAGTTAGGCTGATGAGTCTATAATTTCCTGGATTGGTGGACGCTCCATCTTTGTGCAAAGGGATGACAGTGGCTGTCCTGCACTCACCTGGGATGAAGCTGGTACTCAGGCTTTGATTGAATAGGGTGCCTAAGGGTGTTGCAAGTTCCTGGCTGAGTTCATGTAGGATGCAGCCTGGGATGTTATCGGGTCCCATAGAAGCTGTATTTTTTGCCTTTGAGAGGGCAGTGATGACCTGTTCCCTAGAGATAAGGTGGGGGGCAGATGCTGGAGATGTCTTGATTTATTGATGGAGTAACAGAAGAGTGAAGCTTTTGCCAAACCTGTCTGCATGCAGATTGGCTATATCTACGGCATTGGTGCATGTGGTGTCCTTGACCACCAGTTCTGAAAAGATCTGAGTGCTTCCTTTGAGATTGTGGACATATGTGAAGAAGGCCGTATGACTGTCTTTAGTAGATGTGGCCAGTTTGGACTCGAAGTTTGCTTTGAAGGATTTCACTAGTACTGTTATTTGCTTCTTCAGGCTAAAGAGAGATTGCTTCCAATTAGGCACCTGCTCCTTCTTGGTCCTGGCCAGCAATTTTTTCTTTTATTATGCAGTTTATTTTTTGCAGATGTCCACCAAACAGGTTTACTCTTCCTTGAGGAGGAGGATTTTGTCCTGTTGGGTATTCCTGATTCCATGCAGCTATATAAATGCTCGTATAGTACTTTGGTGTAGGTTTTGACATAAGTGCCAGTTCCTATGGAGGAGGAGGGGACTGTGAAACTGTTTATACCTTCCCTCAGGAGGTTGTAAACAGCTTTGGAGAAGTTTTTTTTTGTTTGACCCTAGCTGGGGTTTGGGAGGAGATTATGACTTTGAAAGTGACTGTTTTGTGGTCAGATCTTACCAGGGAGGATGACACTGCAGGGATGCTGCAGTGGGTACTCATGTTGGCTAATATCAAGTCCAAGATATTATCACCTCTTGTGGGGGTGTCAACCAGCTAGTCAAAGGCATTTGCATTGACAAAATGAAGGAATCACTGGACATTAGTGTTTTGGCATAAGTAGTTCTACAATCTATGTATCTACAATCAATGGTTGGATAGTTAATTTCACCCCGGATCAGGGTAAAGGGGTTGAATCTTGATAGAATTGAAGAGGTCCAGATACTGTAGGTGGAGTGGGCATTTTGAATCAAACTTGAGGGCCTGTAGCTATCTATGATTTGAGCAGGGGTCTTGTCAGTGGTTAACTGCACCTGGAGTGTTTCCTGTTTGTCATACAGTTTGATCAGCCTGGAGGTATGTATGTCTTTAATATATATTGCAACACCACCTCCTTTTGCTTTGCTGCCCATAGTTTAGGGCCTGAATGTATGATAGGATGAGTAACCTTCAGCCACATACTCCAGTTGACAACAGTTGATTTATTTACAAGCAAGTAGTTTTGTGTTACACAAGAAATCTACCTGAAACATTCTAGTGATGCCCCTTTAACTCTACCTCAGGAAAAAAGGTATTGGTCTATAAAAAAATGCAGATTGGTTACATGGACAGATTTTAAATGTTGCTTTTATAAAATTAGAAAATTGCTTGAATAACAGGTTTTGTATTAGCATTCATTTTCAGGTTTGCCAGAAAAACATAGAATGAAAAACAGACCAAAAAATATGTGTAAAAATCTGGACATTTTGCAAATTTTTTGACAGTTAGGTTTAGTTGGGGGAAGGCATTGATTGATGCCTGAAACTATGTAGATTAATTCTGTACATGTTCACTGCTTTCCACAGACCTTCGGTGTATTTGTGTTAGCAACATAGATGTGGTTGTGTGTTTTGTATCACTAATACCACGTATGCACATTGACTTGTATGTATCCAGCTCACACTATCAGCCAAGCGCGAGTGCTGTGTGCAGGAAATGAGGCATCTGTCGTTGTCATTTTATGCACTTACAATGGGCAGGAAAACTACGCAAAGTATGAGAAGTGAAACAGCCATATGTTGCAGTTGTTCAAAACCGGTGATGGAACAACAGTCCAGAAGTAGGTCACAATCAGCATGTAAGTATTTATTTGTTTATTTTATTTCTTTATTTGTCTTTGTTGACTGGGAAAAGTCTGACTGGGTAAAACACATTTTCAGTGGAGGCTCAGAGAGAAAAGCTCCACATTTAAGTTACACATGATGCACTCTTATAACTGCAGGGTAAAACATCTAGACATGAGCATATTTACATGATTTTTAAATATTTCTTAAATAAACATAGCATTTTAACACAAAAAACAAGACAGAAATTAACATATATTGGCTAATTCCTGAATACAAAAATAAAATACAATAATAGTTAATCCCTTGGATTCACTATTCTTCCGTGCAGGACTAGCTTAGTCCTGCATGGAAGCAGCTGTTTAGGAGCAGGATGGCAGCGCGCCATGCATATTAATGAAGGCACACTGCCTGAGCTCTTAAACGGATATGGAGTGTGTATGAGTGCAGGGGGCATGTCTGAGAGCAGAGCTCTCAGAATATACAGGACCCTGCAATGAAGAACAGCAGTGTGTGAATAAGAATGAGTGAGACCGCTCATAGGTGTTTGCATACCCCCAGCAACATCCCCCCAAGTTTACAAGAGCAATATTTAATGATAAAGAAGTTTTTTTTTTATAAAACAGATTAAATTTAACTGTAGTTGCACGGTTTTGCCCATCGCTTAGCTATGGCTAATGAAGCTTAAATGTCACAAGAGGATAAAAAGCAAGATATATGCAAATTAAGCAGTACAGCAATAGTGTAGTGGGCAGAGCATTCACCTTACGATCAGTTATTCCCGGTTCAAGTCCCACTCCAGCACAATCCATTTTCCATGTCAAATCACTTTATGATCAATTTATTTTGTTGCATAACCTATGACATAACATATATACTGTGAACTGGAGTACTGTATTAAATGCAGATGTGAGGTGTCATTGTCATCATGTTGCAAAGTCCACAGATAATTACAACTGCCCCATACAGTATATGTACACAGAATCAGGGATACAAATGGAAGGTAAAATGCGTAATGAATGATAAATCCATACAGTTTCCAAATTCACCACCTTCCCAAGAACCATAAGACATTACTGTCTAAAACAGTGCGGGGGTAAACAGGTGTAAGCACTAGTAAGCAAGAGTAAGCATATTTAAGCAGTAGTAAGTGGGTTTAAGCCAGTTTGCATGGGGGTAAGCAATGTTCACACAGGTTAAGCAATATTGAAGCTAACACTCTGTAAGCATATTTAACCGGAGGTTAGCATTGCTTACTTTTGTGCAAACCCACTTACAATTGCTTAAAAGTGCCTTAATCAGTCCATATGCATCAACCGCTGTTCTAGCCAGAAACAAAATAAACAGCCTTTGCAGGTCTTGAAACCAGGACCCTGTACATTATAGTCACAGTAGCTAAACACTAAGCCATCACAGCAATAGATAAGATTGAGGTATCACCAAACAGATCCTCACTATAGGAAATACAAACTGATCTTATAAACAAAGACA
Organism: Protopterus annectens; assembly: GCF_019279795.1. Taxonomy (NCBI): domain Eukaryota; kingdom Metazoa; phylum Chordata; order Ceratodontiformes; family Protopteridae; genus Protopterus; species Protopterus annectens. Next base: position 1,069,536,164 of record NC_056747.1, on the reverse strand, counting down.
TTGGCAATGTTCAAACACTGGACCCCGCACAGTTTGGGTTCGTGAAGGGCCAATCTTGTTTCCTGAACCTGATTGACTTCTTTGAATCAGTCTCCATAGCTGTGGACAAGGGTATCTGGACCTCACCAAGGCCTTTGACACCATCCCCCACTCTGGAATCATAGATAAACTTACTAAGCTGGGCATTAATCCCTACGTCACTCGGGTTGTCAACTGGCTTACTGACAGAACCCACACTGTAAAAGTAGCCGACTCCAAACCTAGCTCCAGACAAGTGACAAGTGGAGTGCCTCAGAGTTCAGTCCTGGGACCGCTCTTGTTTGGCATCTACTTCTCTGAAGTACAGGCCAACACTAAGGGTCTCTGGCTAACACAGTTCGCAGATGACTGCAAACTGGGAGCCATTATTGAATCCCCAAATTATGTGGATATTCTACAAAAGTGCCTTACAGAAACAGATAATTGGTGCCAGAGCCGTGGGCTAAAGCTCGATGCCAAGAAATGTATAGTTATCCCCCATGGGAAAAAACATGTACCCATGAATTACCACATAGGTGGCAGTACACTAAACACAGAAAGTGATATGAGACTTAGGGACACAGGTGGACAGTGGTCTCACCTTCAGTAACTACATCACCACAACAGTCAGGAAGTGAAGTCCTTCTATGTGGCACACCACATCACGAAGGGTTTTTCGTCCAGAAAAGAGGATGTCATTGTCCCACTGTACTTATCCCTCATTAGACCCAATATAGAATACAATGCCCCATTTAGTATGTACCTCTCAAGACGTCTGCAACAACTGCAAAGGCCGCAGAAATACCTCACTAAAAGAATCACAGGCCTAAAGCAGATACCCTATGCTGACCATCTAAAAAAACTCCACCGATACTCTGTCACATATCATCTACTCAGAGGCAATCTCATAACATACAAGGCCATGTCAAACCCAGAGCTGCTGGACATGCTACACTTAAAGAAATCCCAATCCCTCAGAGACACATGCTCCAGGGATCTAAACCTTGTCATCACAATGAACAAAACATACTGGAGAGATAGGTTCCTGACCCAAAGACTCCCCAGACACTGGAATAGACTTGCCCATACATGTCAAGCAGAGCACCTCTTTGGACCTCTTCAAAAGGAACCTTGATGATTGGATGGGAGAAAGGAAATTCACCACAGGGATCATGTCAGTCACCCTGCTAGATAGGGGTCCAGGGAAGTAAATACTGTGGGAAGAAATAGCCAGGGAATTATTATGGCTAGGCTTGTATAGGCCCTAGGTCAGATAGCCTAGTACCAACCTATGAACCCATGAACATGTGAAAGGAATCTATATACAGTTTTATATTATATAACCTACTACAGGACATAAATAAATATGTGAACTGAAGTACTGCATTAAGCCCAGACGTGATGTGTCATTGTAATAAGGTGTTGAAATCCCCTAATACACACAAGGACCCCATACAATGTACGTACACATGAATCGTGTATACCAAACACATATATAACATGTAATGAATAATGAATCAATGCCACAATGCAAATATAATGCAACTTGAATATTAAGCAACGCTAAGCATCGCACAGCCCAGCTTAGTAGGTGTAAGCAATGTGTAGCTAGCTAAGTCAGTCTGCCTATCGGTATGCCCCTTTAAGCAATGCCAACATTAGGTAAACAGGTTTGCCCATAGCTTAGCCTTTTTAAAACTGTCCAATCATGGCAAAGTGTGGGAAACTGGCCTTATTTAAACCCAACAGGTGGGAATACATCTCATAACTGGTTGTAGCTTCCCCTTGTAGGCTCTATGTCTGGAATGGGAGAGGGTGTACGGTTTTGGGTGCAGTGCTGTAGCATCCAGGAGTCCAGAGTCATGGCAGGACTCCTTGTGAAACACCATGACCAGAGACTGCTGCAGGGCCAGTACCAGGGTTCCCAATCCAAAGCAGAAGCCTGGGACCATCTCACCTGTGACCTCATCAGTGCCACTGGCATACCCCAAACTGGTCAGCAGGTCAGGCATCACTATGCTGATCTGAAGTGAAGAAAGGGGGAATCTCTTGGATCAGTGGATCCAAGAGGCTAGGAAGACAGGGAAAGTCCCAGCCATGTGTAAGTATCAGTCCACTACCTGTTTAATAATTGCCAGCTCATGTATATTATGGATAGGTATGGCTAAATATTCCTCTTATGTTTTTCACAGCGGCAGGTGAACGGGCTATGAACCAGGAAGCCCATGGCTGTAGACTGCAGTGGCTGTGACGTGAGGCAGGTTAGTAATACTCTTGCATGTACTGTCATAGGAAATAAATCTAAAATTAGTAGTAAGTTAATTGCCTGTATAAAACCAGTATTGTTTAAGGCATGTACTGCATGCACCAGAGAATAGGGCAGGAAGAGTCGCATTTAGGTTGTATGTAAATAAAAGCATAATAGCCTGACAATTAAGGTCTTAACTGCTGGACTGCATGTGTTCACTCTGGTATCATATGGTAATGTAGAGTTGCAATCACTTAATAGTACTGTTGTAAAAAGCACTCTTACCCACACTGTGCTACATAAATAAATTGTGTAGGAATGTCTGTATATGACTGTTGTAATTCCAAGAGGTCAAATAGTACAATTGAGAGAGACTTAGACAGAAAACACTGAAAAGACAGACAACAAAATCCAAGTAGCACATTCAACTGTGATGAGCTGTTGTACTTTTTGCACACACAGCCATGGTTCGAATACTGGGAGTGGTAGTAGGCTGTATGCAGAATCATACCCCACAAGTGTACAGAAATGTCCACAATGTCCAGTAAATCGGCCCATAGCTGCTGCCTGTCCCCCTGGCAAATCAGTGCGATTATCCCAGATGTTTAGGCAGCAAACAAGACATGCAACTGATTATCAGACATCTATAACAACAAACCTGTCACTCTAACAACACCCCAAAATGTTATGAGAGTAAGTAGCCAAGTATGTTCCATCTCCATCCCCATGTTGTCAAGCTGTGACCAGAGTGTGCACAGTAACAGAGTGAGACATATGTGCATAATACTAATGTGGAAAATGATAATTTGTGTGGCAAGATTCAGGTAGTGCTAACAAACATTGCTCCCACAGGTCTGTCAGATACGAACACTGTGCCTATAAATAAAAGATTGATATCCTGTACTCGTACTGTTTACTCTGGTATTGTATGGCACTGCTAGTGTTGCAGTTGCTCAGAATAATAAGGTATTACTCATCACTGTCACCCACACTGTACTACATAATACAACTGTCTAGGAAATCCTGTATAGGAGTGTTATAATTACAAGGACAGAATGTATAACCACAGGAGAATTATAGACAGAGATCAGACAAGAGATACACAGCAATACCTATAAAGCACATTCAACTGTGATGGACAGTGTCTTATTTTAAGCAGACACAGCCATGGTTTGAATCTTGGGAGTGGTAGTAAGCTGTATGCAGAAGCATACCCCACAAGTGTACAGAAATGTCCAGAATGTCCAGTTATTTGGCCCATATCTGCTGGCTGCTACCCTGCCCCCTGCCATATCAGTGTGCTAATGTCTGACATGTAGGCAGCATTTCATGTCATACAACTGACTGCCAGACCAGTACATATTTGGAAAATGTCAAATAAAACAAACCTGCCACTGTACAAGTCACTAAAGATTTAAGAGGGCAATAGTGGGAATATGTCCCGGTTCACCTGCATGTGGTGAAGACATGCCCAGAGTGTGTGCACAAAGAGATGGACAGGTATGTGCAGAACATCAGCCTGGAATCTGGGAGTAAGTGTAGAAACAGTAAGGTAGTGTTAGCAAACAATACCTCCACAGGTATACCAGGTAAGCGGTGTATACTGCAGGTAAAACAAGTTCATGATTATAGTTGTCGACAGCCATACCAACTGTCCAAACTAAGGCAATAGGGTAGTGTACTAATACTTGTAAGGTACAGATCACAGCACTGACTAGGAAAGTAATGTGAACTACAGGAATATACTAGCTGTTAATTGACATCTTTCTCTCCCCCCCTCACCATATCTGCAACAATAAACTAAATGCACAACTCAATTGGTATGTGCTGACTTAACTCTACTAATGGGACATATGTCCTATTGTTTGATAATTATTTAAATTTGTTTCTATGCATGTGCTATGTTGAAATACTCCCACATTGGTGGCATGCTGCCATCAATGTACCTACATGCTGTTGTAATGGCCACTGTGGTCCCATATATGCATGTGATCTGTTTGTTATGCAACTGTTCCATATCTGATGTTTGGGTTAATGGGAATATCTAGGTATGCTGTTACCTAATCCTGGGAATGTGTTGACTATTACTAACCCACAGATGTTGATAAAATTTAAACACCATAGCACGTTTAGGAAGGCCGGTCCCAGTGAACCCACCTGTCCCACCTCAGCTGGCCATGGCACCAGGCACCAGTACATTTGGGGCCCAACCCGGGACCTCCTCGTCCATTGGTCCTGCACTACCTACAGGAGAAACTACCTCAGGGGATGGGACTCACCCCCCCAGGAGTGGGTGCAGAGAGGAACCTGTCACCTGTCACCATGTCTGGGTCGTGGTATGTAGCAAGGTCTGCAGGGAGGTCGGAGATCTGCTATGTCAGCTTGAGGGCCATGTGTCACAACTAGAGGGTCAGCCTGGCCCTCCTACTCACCCCCAACACAGCCACCTTCAGAGCTGTGAAGGTGCAGTGTTGACTGGCCATGGGTGGGGACCTCAGTCCCACTGTTTCCAGTAGGGGGCTCATGGGCTGCCAATTTCCCAACACCCCTCCCCATCAAGGTTTTTACCCCCCATGTGTCATATACTGCCCCTGTATGCATCTTGTTTGTCTTGTCTGTTAACCTACCTAATCTACCTCTCCAAATATACCTACTATCCCTCCCCAACAATCCACTCTCACCTGAAAAAAAGGGCAATCTGTTGCCCCCAAAAAATCTTGCCCCATACATAGCTGTCCATTTCACACATGTAATCTGGTCTAACTGGCTTCACAACATATTATTGTTGCCCTCACCCCTCTCTCAGGGGTATGAGTGACCAAAGCTATCTCCAACTTCAGTGTATATGCACAGCTGTTGCTGTAGAAGAAATGGGCAGCTAATGATCTTCCCTACACCTTTCCTGCACATCCTGAGCTATTTTCCCTACTCTCTTTCCCTCTTTGTGCACCACTTTACTATCAACCCGTTTTCATTTCTTTTAAAGAAATTAGCACAGGGTAAGTGGGAGTAAGCACTTTTAAGAAGCAGTAAGTGGGTTTAAGCTTGTTTGCATGGGGGTAAGCAATGCCTACACAGGTTAAGCAATTTAGAAACTAACTGAGTATAAGAAACTGTAACCGGAAGTTAGCAGTGCTTACCTCCACGCAAACCCATGCAAACTGCTTAAAAGTTCCTTAATCACTCTGTATCCAATGGCCCTTTTTCTTCCCAGCAACAAAATAAATAGCCTCTGCAAGGCTAAAACCCAGGACCCTGCACACCATAGCCAAAGTGATTTACCACTAAGCTGTGTCAGATACACATAACCTTGATATTTTCGCAAACATATCATCCAGCACAGTTATTCAACAGTACAGGAAAAGTGCTATAGTAGACAAAGAGATTGGCACAATGATTTATTGAATAAATAAATGGTTAGCGCTTTCACGTTCAGTTAAAACGTTTCTTCAGACCTCAAAAATACAATCCCATCATGCCTTTATAATGAGTTTTTAAAAAACGTATATAAAGGCATGATGGGATTGTATTTTTGAGGTCTGAAGAAACGTTTTAACTGAACGTGAAAGCGCTAACCATTTATTTATTCAATAAATCATTTGTGCTGTGCCAGCCGTGGAGTGCTTCTTTTGTCTACTATAGCATTTTGGCTCTATCTCTTGAGAAGCACCTTGCCTGATATCACTCGTGTTTTTCCTAGTACAGGAAAAGTATTTAAACATGTAGATGTATATATTTATTCATGTATTTATTTTACATGTGTTAGCCATGTTAGTCTGACTGAGATTTTGGCTCATTTTCGGCAGAGACCTGGGGAGAAAAGCTCCTCAGTGAATAAACTGTAACATAGTCCCATTACAGTCAGCAAAAAAGTTGCTATCAGGTTACAATAGCACGTGTGTGTGTGTGTGTGTGTGTGTGTGTGTGTGTGTGTGTGTGTGTGTGTATATATATATATATATATATATATATATATATATATATATATAGATATATATAAACCATCTCAAAAACTGTCTACAAATATTAGAAGACTTCAAATACATAAATCCAAATAAACTTCTTAATGAACAAAAGACGAAGGAGCAAGTGTTAATAGCTTTTGTCCTTTTATTGTAGCAAGAACTTCTTCAGACACTTAGTAATGTAAAAACCATGGTATATATAACAAATGGGAGGTAGATAATTATTGTAATTCATCTAAGTAATGAGTGACAGGGAGGCTAGTACCAATAAGCTTTTCAAAAATGTAACAAATAAAGAAAACTGTATATTGATTGACATACAGGATGACAACAAAAATAACTGCCAGTCCTGTTTGTAAAAACAAATCAGCTCTGCCATTTAAGAACAGCTGTATGTAATTCATGCCCTGCATTTTATATTGGTAAAACTACTAGAATGTTGTCTTCTAGGGACAAAGAGCATTTATCAGCTATTAGAAAAAATGACACAAAAATGCTTTAGCAAAACATAGCACTGTGTGTTATAATTTCATGGGTTTCACATTCCTAGTTTTACAAAAGGTTGAAGCCTTTGTTGGTGATGTTAACACCTTGTTAGAAGTAAAAGAACTACTTTGGCAGCTTAGATTTAATGCAGACTCTCCCCCTGGCCTGAATGAAAACCTTAACATTAAATGGGTTCTTAAATGGCAGGACTGATTTGTTTTTACAAACAGGACTGGCAGTTATTTTTGTTGTCATCCTGTATGTCACTCAATATACAGTTTTCTTTGTTACATTTTTGAAAAGCTTATTGGTACTAGCCTCCCTGTCACTCATTACTTAGATGAATTACAATAATTAGCTACCTCCCATTTGTTATGTATACCATGGTTTTTACATTACTAATTGTCTGAAGAAGTTCTTGCTACAATAAAAGGACGAAAGCTATTAACACTTGCTCCTTCGTCTTTTGTTCATTAAGAAGTTTATTTGGAGATATATATATATATATATATATATATACATACATATATATATATATATATATATATATATGTCTATCTATATAGA